>NC_043760.1:7975321-8275321 GCF_902148845.1 Salarias fasciatus | reverse complement strand
CTCTACCATAAGTAGCATTAGCATGTTAGCTCAGACAAGTCAATAAATCAATTCTTCCATCTGAAAACAACACAAACTTGTTTGTTCTGTTTATGCTGCAGATGCTGTGTAATGCTGAAGGTTTCTGCTTGAAAATCACTCCTGTTATTTCACTTTGCACAAGAAGTACAGTCTAATTTCAGTCTGTTAGCTTCACAATAAAAGATACTGATCCTCCACCATTCACAGGTTCATTTAGAATTTTCCATACCTGTTCTGGAGACGTTCATTTCAGGTTTCGTGCTGAATTCCAGGGATCTGTCCTGTCCATCAATCTCCTGCTGTTGTTGAAGAATTAATTGATCAACCAGGGTGAGGATTTCTCCAGCGGCAGCAGCGAGTCGGTCCTTAATAAACTCTCTGAAAGTCTGGACTTCAGCCATGTTGGTCAAGAAGATGAGGTCTAACTGAAAAATAACAGTTTCAACTGAAAAACAACAAGTTTGAAAAAATGCTAAGTAACGTCTTCTCTGCAATTTTTTTGTTTGTTTTTGTTTGTTACAGTGTCAGCTCCATACTGACACCTGCTGGACACGGGGGGAACTGCAGGTTGTTGAAAGATAATGAAATAGTTTTTTTCAAATAGTTTTAATGTTTTTTTTTTTACTTTTTAATGACAGAACTGTGTTTTTCCATATTTATTATTATTATAATTATTATTATTAATACCTCCGCCAGGAGGTTATGTAATCATGTCGGTTTGTTGGTTGGTTTGTTGGTTGGTTGATCACTGTCTGGATCCAGGAAATTTTTAAATTATTCTTTATCATTGACAGACAGGGAGTCTTTCACATGGTTGGGCAGGCCTGCCAACAGGGGGCGACAAATGCCTGGTTCACACAAGACGCGCCGCTTTCGACGCGGAAGTGAGAAACGCCGCGCACCGACTGTCAGATCGGTGCCCCTGTTAACCTATCTGACGGTTTTGTGGACCGCGGCCGCTCTGCTCCTCTCTATTTTCTCCGCGAGCCACGCGCGCCGTGCACCGCCAGTTGTAAAGTTGGACAGAGCAGATCGCACCACACAGGAAGTAGGGAACGGAAAATACGAGAGAATCCGGTCAATTAAAATAAAGTAAAATAACTTTAATTATGTTGCTTTTCGGTTTTCCTTTTCAGATAAACACACACACACAGGGAGAGAGGGTGACAGGGTGACAGAGAGAGGCACCGCACGCTTCAGCGCTCCACTCTGATTACAACCCTGATCACAATGTTGTGTGATTATATATGGTGTTCTTATGGTTGTTGGTGACTGATTTGAGCTGTGGCAGAGGTCTGCGCTCTCTGAGTGCCAAATTCTAGTTATTGTTGTTGTTGATGTATTTTACAACCATCAACTTAATGATTACAGACTGACTGAATGGATGGAGTCGTTAATTGTTTTGGGAGTTTTGTTTTCTGCTAAGCTTCGTTTTTTTCAACAACCAGTCATGCACATGTAACCCTGCTGAAATGTTAAGATACATTTAAATAATACATAGTTCATGACTGATTTTTAAAAAATTAAGACTGTTAAAAGCCTTATGTTTTCGTTGTGTTTAAAAATAGTTAAATTCATGTTAAATTGTGTTTGTAAAAGAAAATATTGTATTTCATGATGTCAAACCAAAAAGAACATTATTTCATTTTAAAGAAAATCTAGAAATTGGCACTCAGAGAGCGCAGACCTCCGCTACAGCTCAAATCAGTCACCAACAATCATAAGAACACCATATATAATCACACATTGTGATCGCGGGTGTGATCAGAGTGGAGCGCTGCAGCGTGCGGTGCCTCTCTCTGTCGCCCTCTCTCCCTGTGTGTGTGTGTGTGTGTGCCTTTATCTGAAAAGGAAAACCGAAAAGCAACATAATTTATGTTATTTTACTTCATTTTAATTTGAAAATTGACCGGATTCTCTCGTATTTTCCGTTCCCGACTTCCTGTGTGGTGCGATCTGCTCCGTCCAGCTTTACAACTGGCGGTGCACGGCGCGAGGCTCACGGAGAAAATAGAGAGGAGCAGAGCGGCCGCGGTCCACAGCGCGAGCCGCTACGCACGCGGTGGTCCCCTGCGTCTCCTGTATGAACCGTCAGATAGGTTAACGGGGCGCCGATCTGACAGTCGGTGCGCGGCGTTTCCCACTTTCGCGTCGGAAGGGACGCGTCCTGTGTGAACGAGGCGTTTGTCGCCCCCTGTCGGCAGGCCTGCCCAACCATGTGAAAGACTGCCCTATCTCTCAATGATAAAGAATCCTTTAAAAAAATTCCTGGATCCAGACAGTGATCCGGATCATCACCAAAATTTAATCAATTCTAAGTTAGCCCAAGACCCACCTTTCCACAAAGTTTCATTGCAATCCGTCAATTACTTTTTCCGGGATCTTGCTAACAATCCAACCAACCAACCAACCAACCAACAAACCGACATGATTACACTACCTTCTGGCGGAGGTAATAATTTTGTTAAAGCCAAGTTGTTGTTGTCATGAGACCTCACATCTCTGAGAGACGGCGTTATGAACAGATACATGTAAGAGGAAAGTAGATGAAAATGGTTTGTTTGGTGAGCTTTATTCCTCATTATGCTGAACTTTTCATTGCTTGTATACGATATTTTAAAAGTAACTAATTACTAGTCAAAGCAGCTATTGCACTACTTTAGAAAAAGAGTGTTTACATATGGCAGAATTTGGATTACCTCTTCATGAAACTTGAGTAATATGTGCAATTATTGATAATAAAACTGAATATATGATTAATGAAATAAATGAACACTTGACAGAAGACTTGGCATAGAGATTCAATGTATCTAAAACCACCATATCAAATATTTGTAGGAGCTGGTTACCTGCCATGGCCATGATCTCAAGCCGCTCATTATGTGGCCAAGCAAGAGGGCCATACTTTAAAATATGCCCAAAGTCTTCAAGTGTAATTTTAAAAGATGCCAATGTATCATCGATTGTACAGACATTTTCATAGCCAGATCCAGTAATTTGACAGCCAGGGACTAGCCCACACAAGTTCAATTTATAAACACAACAACACAATTAAATACTTAATTGGCGTCACTCCTGCAGGGGAAATTTCTTTTCTCTCTCCTGGTTGGGGTGGACAGGTATCAGACAAACACATTCAAAGGAGTCTGGTTTCTTAAAACTGTTGGATCCAAAAGATGAGGTACTAGCAGATCGGGTTTTTTTTTTATAAAAGACAAACTTGCAGCTTATGGTGCAACTCTTCATATTCCTCTCTTCACAAAGGGAAAGAAGCAACTCTCTGCAAATGAAGTGGACACATCTTGACAGTTTTCTCGTGTTAGGATCCATGTTGAGCGAGTCATTGGCCGGTGGAAGAGTTTTAAGATATTGCAAACTATAATACCACTGTCACAAGTTAACATGTTAGATGATATTGTTGTTGTATGTGGTGCGCTGGCAAACCTCTAAATGTAAATTCATTATCAACACAAAACACTGTAAATAAAACTTCTGAATCCTCTCAAATCACGTCAAGCCAAGTTCATTTTAAGTGAAAAATCATAGTAATTTACAGAACAGAATTGATAACATTTTACAATACTTTTCCTTTTCTCCTGTTTCGGTGAACAGTTTTTGGTTTCACAGTTTCAAGTTCAACATCTCGTAGCAGTTTCCAAAGAGTGTCGTAATCATGTTTTTTGTCAACAATTTTTCAGGTTCTTGCTTTCTGATTGTTAGCCAAGCAATGACTTTGAAGCCAAGACTTGACATATACATCTGGTTTGAACACTTTGAGGGGAGGGCCAACACACATGATAAAAAGCAAGGCTGACATGCTTGTTATCTCTAGGGCACTTCGAGATGTGCTTACAGTGTTCATCTGACTAAACCCACGCTCACACTCAGCTGTGGAGATGACCAGCATGTTCACTGTTTGAAGGAGGGGTTGGTTTCACTTCACCAGCAGATTTGAGTTTGACCAAGTCAATGTATTCCCTCATCCGTCTTTGAATTTGTCGACCATCATCAAGATTAAAAAAGGAGCAGAGTTCCTGTATTTCCTTTTCAGCATAACAAACCCCACACTCATCCGGCCAGTCACAGCGCTGCAGCGGTTTGATGTTGTTCAGAAACCTCTGGTATTCTTCTTTACTTCTTGTTTAATTGTCCTAAAACTGGAAGCCACCCATCTCGTGCTGAGAATTCTCCCTCTGTTCAGACACTGCACAGCAAGTTCCTCACGACATTCTCTGAGCTCGCGGCGGTTTATAGCTGATCCATGATAGAGACCACGTTACAATATATCCACATTTTAACAAATGAGGAGTACATTGAAAAGTAGGGTTCCAGACTGCCCCTGAATGGGATATATTTTGTCCCTGAATTTTGAGACCATATAAGCAAAGAACACTGATGAAACGTTGAACTGTGCTCTGGCTAGTCTGGAGCCCTAAAATTTACACTGTAATAATTATGAAACATCTCCAGCCTCTGAACTAATACATATCTCTGGGTATCTTGGTGTTCTTCAGAGCTGTTTCTGAAGCCGCTGGAAACTCCCTGGCCAGAGTTTTTAGTTTGTGGAAGCTTATATCCCTCAGCTGAGCTGGCTTGACTTCTTTTCTACTCTGCTTCCACATGCACACGCCTGAAGTAATTGCCTCTTTCTCCGTCCTTCCCATTCTAACACAGAGCTCCAGTTTGCATAGTATCTCAGCTGCATGGCTACAGCAGGATCCAAGACCGTAATGTAAAAAGACATTTAAAAAAACAATACATATGATTTAATGTTAAAACCAGGGCTTGATAAGCTAAGAGCAAATCATCTGATAAAACAATTTTTGTTGCGTCAGGCGAAGTGAAATCAGTGAAAAATATACTTACCCTGCCATGCAGGTGCAGTTTGCTGTGTGTTTGTAGTTCTCCACTTTGTTGATGATCTCCCACGCCTCATACATCGTAGTCTTCTTCCCTTGCCTTTGGCTGGGTCGGATTTCAGACATCAAAACACTAAACTCTTCGTCTTTGTCCTTGTATCTCACGTCCTGTATGTGTCCACAAATTGCGTAATCGTAGGCTTCCATAGATTTGTATGCTCGCAGCTTCTCTGTAGTGTGCACGCTAGGTTTTTCAACTAAATATAAGTAAATATCAGGCCACTGAATATTGGGCCACTTACAAACGTCATAGTCCCATTCAGTAAGTGTACAGGGATCTGGGAGCCTCTTGCCATTTGTTAAAGTGAACTCTTTAAAGTATTCTTCGCAATCTTTTCATGATAATGCACTGGCATAGCTTTGCTGTGGAGTCCGAGGAGGATACAGTGCTACGGTCAGCGAGGATTAGCATCGAGGTAAACAAGCTACCGTTAACAGCATGGACAGCCTGAGACCTCCACAAACGTGTCTGGACAACAACAATCTGTCAAAAACATGGAAATCCTGGAGAGATGAGTTTCTATTGTATGTTGAATTAACTGTGGCCGAGGATGGCGAGAAGGTCAAGCTCTTCAGTTACGAGGTCGGTGAGAATGGCAGAGAGCTATTAAGCACATTAATGGGAGACACAGAGGAGTCCAGCTGGAAGATAATGGACATTATTGAAAAGTTTGACAACCACTGCAATCCTACAGTGAACGAGAAAGTGGAGCGGTACAAATTTTTCACAAGGACTCAAGGTGCCAGTGAATCCATTGATGGCTTTGTTACTGAACTGAAGTTGCTCGCTAAAACATGCAACTTTAGGACGTTGAGAGACTCCCTCATTGGTGACAGGATCGTTTTTGGGATTAACAGCAGCAGCTTGAGAGAGAGAGAGACTGTTGCGGGAGACAGCCATGACATTAGACGCCTGTGTTCAACTGTGCAGATTTGCCGAGTTGTCAAGGGAAAACTGCAAGGCCACCTCGGGACCCTCAGTGGAAGAAGTTAACGCTGTGTAGGGATCCTCGCGCCTCAAGCAGAATGACAACACAGTGGATTGCAAGTTTTGTGGCAAGACGCACAAAAAGAGCAAACAGAAATGTCCAGCCTTTGGAAAGAATTGCGAAAAGTGTGGTAAGGAAAACCACTTTGCGGCTAAATGTAAAGCCCGCTCTGAAACAAAGAAAAAGAAATCTGTGCACAGTGTTTCAGAGTGTGAAAGTGAATATGAGGACATACTGTGTGTTAAAGATGTGACTGAACATGACAATGTAAACAGTGTTGAAACTAACAAAAGTAATGATACTAAGTTGTTTACAGGCATGCTGTTAGATAACAACATGCTTAAGTTCTCATTCATAGCATTCGTTTCGATGTCTCACTATGGGATACGCCCCCAGCATATGCCTCAGAAGTATTTATCTCACTCTGCCAATCCTGATTGGCTGGTGATCACGACGCCCACTGAGGGTGGCGCCAACTACCCTTTAAGTAGCCTGGGTCATCTATGCAGCGTCACTCAAGCACCTCTTCTCGCTTCGTGTAGCATATCTCTATCCTCAGTGACAGCTAGCTTAACTGTTCACAGACGGAGCTATTTCTGCTCCATCGCCGAGCGCTAGCTGCTACCTTTTTCGCGACCCTCCAGCCTTCACCATAGCCTGGAGAGTCCTTTACCTGACCACACCACGGGACGGTGGACGCGGTTTAGCACACCAGCTAACTCCGTCCTGCTGAATTAGCACACCAGCTAATTTCGCGGCGCCTCAGGTTAGCTCCCAGCTAACTACGATGGATGCCCACGCTTCTCACACCAGAGGAGATGGAGACTCTGGGGCCCGGCTCTGCGCCTGCGGCAATAAGATATCGAGCCGCGACTCACACCAGGTCTGCTCGTTTTGCCTCAGGCAGCAACACGCCCGGCAGGCTATCGCGGCCCCAGGCTCCTGCGAGCATTGCGCCCGCTTCACCGCCAAGAGTCTCCGACGACGCCTAGCACGCCAAGCTAGCTCGTCCGGTCAGGACCCTTTCATTCCTGCGGGTGACACGCCTGTCACCAGCGGGGAGAAGGAAGGTAACGACGCGGTTGTCAGCCCGCGCGCTAGCTGGGGCTCCCAACTGGACCTAGCCGCCCCGACTCCGCTCACGGAAGACGTTTTGGAGCTGGATTATGAGGATGACTACAAGACAATCTCGGAGCTCCTCATATCCGAAGAGGAGAGTGAGGACGAAATCCTCATTCCCTCCGCTCAGCTTGCCGCTCAGCCCACCACGCCAGGCGCTGAGGCTGTCTTCGGGGATGAGGAGGGAAGCGCGCCCACTCCCTCCGCTTTCAGCATGGACATGCAGGCCGTGTGCAAACGCGCTGCATCCCGGCTGAACATCCCCTGGCCTGAAGCAGTAACGGAGACCACCAGGTCCCGTTATGAAGGGAAGAAATTCCCACAGGCTGCGAGGACAGCTAAGCAGCTGCTCCCCGTCTTCCCCGAGCTGCTCGAGGAGTTGTCCTCCTCATGGAAGGATCACCCGTTCAGCGGCAGAAGCTCCATACACGGAGCTTCCTCCCTGGATTGCGAGGGCATGGAGAAGCTTGGTATTCTCCGTATGCCCCCCATGTAGCCGCTAGTCGCTGCGCATTTGCACTCGCGACTAGCCGCTTCATCCAGGGATCCCACGCTGCCCTCCTAAGCAGACCGCGTCCAGTCCGCCATGACTGAGCGGGCTTACAGGGCACTCTGAGGACAGAGTGATGGGCTGCGCTTCCTGGCTCAGCCTGGGCTCTGAGAACAATATCACGGGGTTACAGGCTCCAGTTTGCAGCCGTCCCCCCTCGTTTCTCTGGTATAGTGCATTCTCAGGCCCGCGGAGAGTCAGCTCGTGTTCTCCAGGAGGAAATTCGCTCGCTATTGGAAAACAGAGCAATATGCATGGTGCCTCCCGCACAATGTCAGAGCGGCTTTTATTCCAGGTATTTCCTGGTCCCCAAACGAGGAGGGACCGGGATTCGCCCAATCCTGGATCTCCGGGCTCTGAACAAATACCTCAGGACATACCAGTTCAGGATGCTCACACACGCATCCCTGCTGCGTATAGTGCGTTGGGACGACTGGTTCACGTCAGTCCACCTCAAAGACGCATATTCCGATATATCCTCCTCACAGGAAATATCCGAGGTTTGCCTTTCAGGGTGTTTGTTATGATTGACTCCTCCTGGCACGGTCCAGAGAGGATGCCGTGGTGCAAACACACACCCTCATAAAACACCTGATCGACCTGGTTTTTATGATAAACTCAGAAAAGAGAGTGTTATCTCCAGTGCAGAAAATAATCTTCCTGGGGTTATCACTCGACTCTGTGTCTTTCACAGCCCGTCTGTCAGCGGCGGGGGTGAGCGCTTTCAGAGCCTGCCTCTCACGCTTCACCCCGCGCAATCTGGTCCCCTTCAGATTATGCCTCCGACTACTGGGCCTGATGGCTTCGGCCATCCTTGTAGTCTGGCTCGGCTGTCTGTACATGAGGGATTTTCAGCTGTGGGTGTCCTCCCTCAAGCTGAATCCTGTGTGTCGTGGCGCATGGAGGTTGACGATCGGTGCGCAATGCGCAATGACACTGCGCCGCTGGCGCCGCCCGGCTTTTCTGGTGACAGGGGTGCTTATGGGCCCCGTTCTGTCCCGCAAAGTGATCACAGCAGATGCGAGCATGTCGGGCTGGAGTGGTATATGCGAGGACCGTTACATGAGGGGCGTCTGGAGCGAGGATCCCCAGCGCGCTCATATAAACTACCTCGAGCTCTTGGCGGTGTTTCTCATGCCGAGACGCTTTCTCCCATTTCTCAGGGGACGTCATGTCCTGGTGAGAACGGAGAATACAACGACGGTGACATACATCAACCGTCACGGGGGTCTATGCTTCCAGCAGTAACACATGCTGGCATGCAGACTGATCCTGTGGATCAGCGTCCGCCTCCGGTCTCTGAGAGCCACCCACATGTCCCGGGGGCTCTGAATCGGGGAGCGGTTGTCCAGGAGCGCGCCTCTCCACGGGGAATGGATGTTACATCCAGCCGTCATGGAGCAGGTGTGGGCCCGCTCTGGCAGAGCCGCTGTGGCTCTGTTCGCATCGAGAGAGAATGCACAATGACCGCTGTTTTTCTTAATACGTGATCCAGGTGCGCTGCTCGGCGTGGACGCGCTCGCGCACGTCTGGCCACCGGTCCTCCTGTACGCCTTTCCCCCGTTGGTTTTGATTCCCCCAACTCTAGTCAGAGTCAGGGAGCATCGCCACACGCTGGTTCTGATAGCTCCGCAGTGGCCAGCCATGCACTGGCTGGCGGAGATTTATCAGCTCCCGTCGGGGCAGCGGTGGCAGCTTCCCCTCTGCAGGGACATGCTGTCACAGGCAGGGGGAGCAGTATTTCACCCGCATCCAGAGCGCCTGGCTCTTTGGGCCTGGCCCCTGAGTTGTGTAATTTAAATACTGCTGGTCTCCCTCAGAATGTGATTAACACTATTCAGAGTGCTAGAGCATCCTCCACTAGGTCTCTTTATGACTGTAAGTGGAGGGTGTTTGAGGAGTGGTGTCAGGAAAAAGGACACATCTTCTTTCAGTGCACTGTTGGTGTTATTTTGTCATTCTTGCAGGACTTGATTGACAAACGTAAAGCCTTCTCCACAGTAAAGGTGTATCTGGCTGCAATTGCCACATGCCATGTGGGGTTTGGTGGAAAAAGGGTCAGCCAACATCCTTTGGTCTGCCGTTTCATGAAAGGGGCACGCAGGCTGCTTCCTGTTTCCAGGCCACTGGCGCCCCCATGGGACCGAACTGTTGTGTACGTGCCTGGTAAAGAGATGCTACTGGTTGACACTTTAAGCAGAGCATATCTCCCAGAATGCTCCTCTCAGAGTTCACTGGAAGCCAAAATAGAGACTGTTCATATTGTCCAGCACCTACGATTCCAGTTTCATGTGAAAACCCACATTATAACAGAGACCAAGACCGAGACCACAGACTGTCGAGACCGAGACGAGACCAAAACCACAAAAAGTGGTCCTAAGACCGGTCTCGAGTCCAAGACTGGTCTTGAGAGCTATAAGTCTAGCCTCCTCGGCAGTTCATCCATTTTTTCCACTCTCATACTAATGTAGACCTCTTCAACTCTTTTCCAAAGATCTGAGCAAACAGCAAAACTGTATTCAGAGTTTGAATCAGTGACACTCTGGGTAACTCTGGACACAACGCTCATTTTTTCCTGAGACTTTGGAAATGATGGAGATGGACCAAACTGAAAGCAGTCTGCGCCACAGAGAAAACCAGAGGAATTCAAACTTCTGCTCCATCCCAGCACTGTCAGCCTGTAAAGACCAGGCATTCACCAACCAGCCGTAACATTATGGCCATCTGTCTAATACTGTGAATACTGCAGCAAGAGGCACCCCAAGGTCTGGTTCTCCTGTTCAAAATTTAGACCACCGACTTCACCCATTCCACAGCAAACTACCACCTGCAGCAGTTCTCAGCTGCCTCTGCAATCATCTGTCACATCTACTACAGAGACGACAAGGAGAACCAAGAGCTGAACCAGAACCATGTAACCTGGTGGATTAATGCCAGAAAAATCAAAGAGCTGGTTGAACATCCAGGGAACAGATACTGAGACAGTGGACTCTTACCCCTAAATTCCACTGCGTGCGTTTTAGCTGTGCTCCAGACCGCTCCGCTCAGCTCTGCTCCATTTTGTCAAAACCCACAGCGTCCACTTTGCTCCGCTGCGTCTCTGTTCCGCGCGGCCGGAGAAGCAGACAAGCGCATGCGATATTTAGAATCGACCTCCAAAAGTTGAACAACCTGGGCCACACTTGCATTTTTCTCTGTAAATCCTTGTAGAAAGAATGACTGGGGTCACATAAAATTTTATGATTCTCCGCTTCCAAAATCAGCATCTCTTCATCCATGGTTGTTGTGCTTCAACACGCTGAATTTCGAGCGACAGGATGTTGACATTCGGGCCATTCAGAATAAAATACATACATGGTCCTGAATATGTATTTTGTAGAAAACATGAAATTTATGTACAATAGCCTGTAAATGGACAATATGTACAGGTGTGTAAACATTTAGAAACGTTCAACTATAGCTTGATTACAGACAAAATAGAAGTTTGTCATATAAAACTTGAAAGTGTGTTTTACTTTTTGTTTGCCCGCTTTTTAAAGTGTATATTTTAATCAGCATGGTATGTCTATTCGTGATATAGCTGAAAATTAATGTGAGGACAAATAAAACATCTTTAAACAGTATCAAGTTTTTAATAAATAAAAAATGATTTTATTTTGTATAAAGCCGGCGGTTGTTGGAGATCTCTTTCCTGTTTGGTGCCTCTGGAGACCTGGATGGACCGGACCGGAGAGAAAAATAGACCTTGGCTCTATTTTGGACTGACGGAGCGGAGCGGGGCGGACCCAGACGGAGCCGATCGCAGCCTGTGGAATCAGCTACAGTCATTAAAATAGCAACGTATTTGCTGTGGCGGTCGGACCGGAGCGGAGCGAAGCGCAGCTGAGCGGACTGCACGCAGTGGAATTTAGGGGTTATAAGCACCTGAGTTTTCCTCTGCACAAAAACCTGGACTGGACTGTAAAGACTCAGGCTCCGTCCAAAACACACCAGCGCAGACTCCACATGCACCACGAGCGCCTGCACTTTCTCTCCACTCCACATCTGCCCACGAGACATCTTCCAACAGTCTCTTTGTATAGAGTCGAATTCTCTTTTTAATTTCTTTAGACTGAGCAGGATGAATAGAGTGTCTGTTTTCCAGGTTTGTCATTCTTGCCTCTATTTCCTTCTTTTCTCAGATCTCTTTTTCAGATATGAACATTGTTAAATAATTTATCCTCAAAAAAACTGCCTTAAATGGAAAATCCTGAAACTGCCTTAAAGTGTAAGAAACTCCACACATTAACCAGATCTAGATCCTCTGTCATTGTATCGGCGGCTCTCTGACCCCTGAAGGTCTCATTAAACCCCATGTTTAAGTTTTATTGGTGCTGGAGTCCCTGACAGCAGGTATGCATTGCAGGGAAGCAAAAACTATTTTCTATGAAGGATTAAGAGAGTGAAAACTTAAATTACAATTCAGCAATGTTAACTAAAACAAGAAAGACTTAATAACAAAAGCCACTGATTTAATTTCAATTTTATTTACATTTTTGTAAATTTCTCAGACGCCACAAATGAAAAAAAAAAAAAAAATCATGAAGAACAGCATGAACAGTCATTCAAATATTTTGAACTGACTTCCAGAAATAACTCTTCTATAGATTCTTTAATGAGCTCATCAGTGAGTTTTCATGTGCCTCAATAAATGACTGTTCCTACGGAAACTTTTCCCACATGTTCCACAAAGATATGGCTTCTCACCTGTGTGAATTCTCATGTGCCTCAAAAAAGCACTACGGTCACTGAAACTTTTCCCACATGTTTCACAAAGATATGGCTTCTCACCTGTGTGAATTCTCGTGTGCCTCAAAAAAGCACTACGGTCACTGAAACTTTTCCCACATGTTTCACAAGTATGTGGCTTCTCACCTGTGTGAGTTTTCATGTGGCTCAATAAACTACTGTTCCTACGGAAACTTTTCCCGCATGTTTCACAAAGATATGGCTTGTCACCTGTGTGAATTCTCATGTGCCTCAAAAAAGCACTACGGTCACTGAAACTTTTCCCACATGTTTCACAAAGATATGGCTTCTCACCTGTGTGAATTCTCATGTGCCTCAAAAAAGCACTACGGTCACTGAAACTTTTCCCACATGTTTCACAAGTATGTGGCTTCTCACCTGTGTGAGTTTTCATGTGGCTCAATAAACTACTGTTCCAACTGAAACTTTTCCCACATGTTTCACAAAGATATGGCTTCTCACCTGAGTGAATTCTCATGTGCCTCAATAAATCACTGCAGTCACAGAAACTTTTCCCACATGTTTCACAAAGATATGGCTTCTCACCTGAGTGAATTCTCTTGTGGATCAAGAAATAACTCTTTGTACTGAAACTTCTGCCACAGGTTTCACAGACATTTCCAGTGACCGGCCTGACCTTTTGATTTAGCTTCTTTTTCTTACAGACAGTTTCACCACATGTTTCGTCACATTCAGCTCGCTTCTTTGAAACAGGAAAGTCAAGATGTTCTTTCTCACGGTGGACTTCAGAGTCCAGAGAGAGGACCTGCTCAGGTTCTGGTACCTCTTGTGGTTCAGTCAGGTCACTTTGCTGTTGAAGAGAAGGAACCTCGAAGTTTTCACTTTCGGACTTCAGAATAAGCTGCTCTGCCTTCTGGCTGGTACCCAGACCCTCGTGCTCCTCAGTGTGTGGAGGTTCTGGTTCCTCCTGGTCCTCTGTAACCTGTACAAGTCCTGGTTCTTCTTCTTCCTCTTTAATCGTTGGTAGTGGTGGTTCTTCCTGCCCTCGACAGTGGCTTGCTTCCTGTTCAAAGAGCTGCTCCTTCCTGTGGCCATGGTGCTGTTGGAGATCTGCAGGGACAAACAATGAACAAGATAAAAAGATCAGCTACATTTCTTACACAGCTCCATCTCAAAAAACAAAAATAAAACTTAGACTTAAAGTGGACTCAAAACAAATGAATGATCTTCTCACTGGGGATATTCTGATGTGCGTTTATATAATCACATGTCCTGGTTAGAAAAGGAGTAACCCAGGGGTCTTTTTTGGATTTTTAAAAACCGGAATATGAACATATGTGGGTTTTTGGCAGTGTTTACATGGCTGTGTGTAACCAAGCTATTGCTAATATTCCAGGTACACAGAGCAATTGACTTTAGAAGGCAAGATGAAACAACATTTCACAGCATTTCTGCACTTCCACACCAGAGGGGGCGCTGTGTGGTTGAGTTGAAGTAGAAAGTGGAGAAGAGGAGTCAGTGTATCTGGAGTTGGAGTTATCAGTCTGCTGATTAAAATATTGAAAACTGGATAACCCACACACAGCCATAACGACGGAGATCCTCCACCAGTCGGATTCATGTGTTCGTTCAGACTTTTCCATACCTGTGCTGTGTAACTCGGGTTCAGGTTTCCAGATGATTTCTAGCAGTCTGTGATGATGAACAACCACATCCTCATACCGGACGATCTTTTGTTGGAGCACGGAGGAGATTTCCTCAGCAGCAGCAGTCAGAATCCGGGTGGTCAAGTCTCTCACAGAGTCCTGGGAATTTCCACCATCAGCAGCAGACTCCTCAACATCCTCCTGCTCCTCTTTAATGTGTGGAGCTTCATGTTCCTCCTGCTTCAGGCAGGAGATCGTTGTCTGGACGCCAATGTGCTGCTGTGGACTCTCTGGAGGGAAACAAGAGAAAGTCACTGATGTGATTGATGTGAATGTTTTACAGAGATAGATGCACGAGGCAGGACAGGCTGCATTTAAATAAAAAGCTCAATTAAATAAAACTGACAGTAACTGTATGGTTTGAGGAATAAGAGGAGAACGTTGTCTGGTTGTTTTTAACATCCAGCAGCAACAAGAAACCTGAGAGGAAGACGGTCACCAGTTAACAGGGAAACCAGTTAATCTGAAACACCAGCTCTGCTCCAGTCTGCACTCACTCCTCCTCAGCTATGTTAGCTGCTACGTGCACGTGACTGGAGCGTGCACATCGACGTGAAGGCAGCATTGACAGCTCAGACTCATCAGACACAGGTGACACGTTAAGAAAGCCAGGACAATTTGAACATGACCTGCTGTGACGGTTCTCATCGTTTTTAAAAGAGTCATTAGCAGGAAGCTCCCAGTGTCTTGCAGTCAGACAGGTTTTTTTCTAATCCCAGACAAACTTGAAAGCATCATAATTGTGAAAGATTTGCTCTTTAAGGCCTGTGGGTGGCTTTACTGTAGCCCAGGAAGAGATATTTTAGATCCTGGCAGCCGTGGAAATGTCTCTACTATAAGTAGCATTAGCATGTTAGCTCAGACAAGTCAGTAAATCAATTCTTCCATCTGAAAACAACACAAACTTGTTTGTTCTGTTTATGGTGCAGATGCTGTGTAATGCTGAAGGTTTCTGCTTGAAAATCACTCCTGTTATTTCACTTTGAACAACAAGTACAGTCTAATTTCAGTCTGTTAGCTTCAAAATAAAAGATACTGATCCTCCACCATTCACAGGTTCATTTAGAATTTTCCATACCTGTTCTGGAGACGTTCATTTCAGGTTTCGTGCTGAATTCCAGGGATCTGTCCTGTCCATCAACCTCCTGCTGTTGTTGAAGAATTAATTGATCAACCAGGGTGAGGATTTCTCCAGCGGCAGCAGCTAGTCGGTCCTTAATAAACTCTTTGAAAGTCTGGACTTCAGCCATGTTGGTCAAGAAGATGAGGTCTAACTGAAAAATAACAGCTTCAACTGAAAAACAACAAGTTTGAAAAAATGCTAAGTAACTTCTTCTTTGCAGTTTTTTTGTTTGTTTTTGTTTGTTACAGTGTCAGCTTCATACTGACACCTGCTGGACACGGGGGGAACTGAAGGTTGTTGAATGATGATGAAATAGTTTTTTCAAATAGTTTTAATGTTTTTTCTTTAACTTTTTAATGAAAGAACTGTGTTTTTCCATATTTATTATTATTATTATTATCATTGTTGTTGTTGATGTATTTTACAACTATCGACTTAAACTCGTGTCCGGAGTTTTGAAAGAGAGAGGTTTTTTTAATCCAATGTCTCGAGGTTCTGCCCTCCCTCTGCTTTCATGAGTGACCAAGCCACGCCTCTTTAATTGTCCACGCGAATTATCTGTCGGGTGAAAATGAGAGCCTCCGAGTCCCACAGCATCCTCCATGTTTAGCTGTTAACGGTGGATGTTCAGCAGACAGTGGATATATCCGAGGTAAGCGCGGCGGCTGCTGCGGAGCTAACTCTCCTCTGCTGGGTGAGCGGCCGTGCTCTCTGGCTGAGTGCACACTTTGATTGACAGCGCGACAAGGCGGAAGCTCGAAGTCTATTGGCTGGCGCTGACCGGCGCTTTTTCGGATAACATGGGGGTCTATGAGATGAAGGCGGGGCTCATAAATACATTTTTATATTGCTTTATGCTAATATTATAGTGCAGTATTGAACCAGACTGACACATTTAAGCTCTGTTAAAAAATGATACATACATTGGAAACGAACGGAAACTCTGGACACGAGCTTTAATGATTACAGACTGACTGAATGGATGGAGTCGTTAATTGTTTTGGAAGTTTTGTTTTCTGCTAAGCTTCGTTTTTTTTCAACAACCAGTCATGCACATGTAACCCTGCTGAAATGTTAAGATACATTTAAATAATACATAGTTCATGACTGATTTTTAAAAAATTAAGACTGTTAAAAGCCTTATGTTTTCGTTGTGTTTAAAAATAGTTAAATTCATGTTAAATTGTGTTTGTAAATGAAAATACTGTATTTCATGATGTCAAACCAAAAAGAACATTATTTCATTTTAAAGAAAAATAATTTTGTAAAAGCCAAGTTGTTTTGGTCATGAGACCTCACATCTCTGAGAGACGGGGTTGTTAACAGATACATGTTAGAGGAAAGTAGATGAAAATAGTTTGTTTGGTGAGCTTTATTCCTCATTATGCTGAACTTTTCATTGCTTGTATTTTGGATTGGCAACCCGACAATCTTTCAAGAGACAGGTGTGAGCAACAGTTAATTTCAGCAGGAACTTTATGTCTCTCTGTTTACACCCAGAGACTGCCTCGCCGGCGAAGTTCAGGCGATAAGCTAACAGAAACGTTCGGACTATGTGGATGTGGCCCCTAGTTAACGTTGATTTGAATCAGACCATTAAGCTTTGGGCTTGATGATGTCAAGTCACGACTCAGGCCTGCAACATTGAAAAAAAAAAAAAAAAAAAAAAAAAAAAAATTTAAAATGGGTTTTATATTGGTAAAGTAGTTTACAACAGTGAAACATCAAGACTGTGAAACAGAGACACTGATTGTTTGAAATCTCTTATTTGGTGGAGAAAACCTGTGGTTTATATGTATGATAGCTTTGTACTGCACTACACTGCAGCACTGCTCCAAGGCCTCCTCTGGACTTGTGGTCAAGACCGCCTCATCCGAAACATAGACACTACCAAGACCAGAGGGTCTCAAGACCAAGACCAAAACCAAGACTGGTTCAGCTCGAGACCAAGACTGAGACCAACAAACAATTTTTTTATTTTTTTTTTATTTTTTGGCCATCTTGCGTGAGTTGTAGACCATCAGCACCATCCTGGGTTCATCTGGGAAGACATGAGATTCTATTTAACTACAGGCTCAATAACACAGAGAGAGAGAGAGCATGTCTCTGAGTGAACTCACTATAAATGTTGACATCTAATATGTGTGGCAGCTGCATGACGCTATTTCTACACTATCTGAGGATTGAATCTTGAGTGCTGTACAGGACTGACATGACTATTAAACACCCCCCCCCCCCCCCCCCCCCCCCCCCATCCACCATCAGATATCACGACACAGATCTACGTCAATAGAAGTAGAAACACTATCTACAGTTAAAAATTAAATTTGATTGGTGTCTTGTCTCAGATTATCACACAGCAACGTTTGAATAATTTAGATTAATGTAGTGTTTCCTGTTTGCAGTTCATTCTGTCAAGTGTTCATTTATTTCATTTATCATATATTCAATTTTATTATCAATAATTGAGCATGTTACTAAATTTACATTTCAGACATATGGACATTATTAAAGTGTGAGAGATGTGGACAATTACATGCATTTAAAATGCTTTTGTTGCCAGTTAAAGTAAAAACAACATGATTCAAATATGTTTTATATTGTATAAGGGTCAGAGATACTCCACATTTGTTTTTGTTTTTGTTGTCTGTCATTTCTTCATTTCTGTAAACATTGCGAATTTCCAATTGTTGTGAACGCCTCACTAAGGTACAAGCTGTCGTAAACGTTACTGGAGAGCAGCAGCAGCAGAGACACGGTTACTGAGAGGAGCAGCCGGAGAGCACTGAAACCGAAGAATGATGAAGCCCCACCTTAGAAATTTACCACCAGCCACAACTTACAAATCCCTTCGAGACCGCTTAGACAGTCCGAGACATTCCGAGACCAAGAGACCCGAGAAAGAGACCATAGACTGTCGAGACCAAGACCATAAAAAAGTGGTCTCAAGACCGGTCTCGAGTCCAAGACTGCTCTTGAGAGCTACAAGTCTAGGTTTAATGATCAGCATCAGGATGACGTGTTCAAATTTTTTTTTTTTTTACTACAGATAGCAAAAAAAAAAAAAAATACAGACAACAGCAGACAGACAACGTTGATCAATAGAAATCAATCCAATGAGTTTCAGATTGATTTTCATCGTTTGATCCTTCAGAATTAACCATTCATACAGACCAGTAGTGATGAGAGCAACAAAACACCAGGAGGAGAGACTTGAAGTCCTTCACCGTGAACACGCTCCTCCAAACCGATGACAAACACACTGTGACGCCCTTTGGAGAGGAGTCTTTGGAAGAGAACTTGATTTAACAGAGATCATGACCTCCGATGAGAAAAACAAGCGAACTTTAACAAGTTTTTCTTTCTTGAAATGTAACATCTGGCACCCAAGCGCAGTGGAGGAGGATTTAGAGGCCATGGAGGGGCTGAAGACCTGGTCAGTACTCGAGATGCTCTCTGGATTCCAGCACTGCTTAAGCCTGGTTTTATTATGGATATCACACACACACACACACACACACACACACACACACACACACACACACACACACACACACACACACACACACACACACACACACACACGCAGGCACATGCTTTAAAGCTCTTTTGTGTGTTGCTGCAGGCGCACCGGCGCTGTCTTGCCGGCTGAACTGTTAGATGTGGAAACATGACGCTGGTCAAAAAACCAGCGTCTTTAATTAACGGTGGCTCGCGCAGCGGTCCGGCCACGAGCTGCTGGTTTGAGGAGTCGGTAACTTTGTTCTCGTCTCACTGAAACACACACGAGTGAGAAAACAGCAGCATATAGCTGGATGTCCAACACGTGGAGGAATTTGAGCTCGCTCATCAGCGATGCTCCAGGATGCTGGTATGTGTGGTTCCCTGCTCAAAGCACCTTTTGCAAAGGCAGCAATATCCCCTCATAATTTAAAATCAACAGGCTGGGGGCTCCACGGGCCAGACACGAATTACATAGTCAAACAAATGCTTTAGCCCTTGTCCGCGGCTATCAAAACAGCCATTAGCATTTCCGCAGCTGGTAATCGCTGGCGTTGAGAAAACAGGGAGGCAGGCCTCTCGGTCGCCTTCCCACACATTGCTGCAAAGTGGGCTTAAGCACGCCTGCCACTCACGGCCGCAGGCGTGCACGCGCAGCTCGTGCACGCTCTGACTCACACAGAGTTGTACCTGCACACAAACACACACTAAACGCAGTTAAAAAAGAAAAAAAAACAAAAAAACACATGGAGACATTTACTTCGGACGTTCACACAGTCGTACAAGCTGTGTCACCAGATTGGCTGCCCCCCCTCCCCCACCCCCGGGCTGCGGGAGACGTGGCGGGTTCCCAGGGGCAGAGCGTGTTGGGCAGCTTGAAAGCAGTAAGAAAACAATTAGGTCATCGGCGTAAGCTCTGTGCAGGAGGAAGGGGAAATTGCCAGTAATAAGTCAAACGGAGAAGCAGGACTCCGGCCTGAACAATAGGAGACCTTGCGAGATATGGAACGAGCCACTCTTTTGTACATTTCACATGAGGACAAATGTCTCCAGACCGCCGAACGACTTTCATGTGATTCACATGCAGGAAAAAAAAAGGCAAAAAAAAGGGAGAGCTTTAATGTTCCTGCTGGCTACAAGTGTTGAAAGTCTCACTGAAACATGCATCAAGCTTGTTATTGGTCACACATTCTGCACTTTGCAGCAGGTAACATCACTTGGAAAAATTTTCCTCAGTGGCAACGAAAACCTACACGTGTGCATACAGGATGCTAAGAGGAAGGTGGTGGATGGATCAAACACACACCTTCATTTGAGTGCAGTGAATGAAAAATAATTTTAAGATACTTTCCAAATACTGTGACGTGATAAATGTTGTTTTTGAAATCTGTTTGCAGGCTGAATTTTCTGCATAAACAATACAAATTAACAAAACTCTGAGAGAAAGAGCTCTGAATTCAGGAAAACTTCAACCTGCGTGGATTATAGAGGACTTTAATCCAGGAGGGCTGCTTGGTTGGTTCAATGCAGTTAGGAGATTTGCCAGTAGTCAAGACTTCAGCTAAGATCTACTAATCTACTTTTTCCTTTCTAGACTTCTTTCTGATCAGCAGCAACAGCCACACATTTATTAAAATGATCAAATGACAGCCACAATCAAGATTGTTTGATTCTAGAATAAAATTAATCCAGATCTGCTTGGTAAGCAGGCTGTCATGTGCTATTTAATCAAGCTGAAAGCATGTTGTCATGCTAAATTCAGAACTGATACAAGAGATGGAGAAACTGTGCATCTTCCAGCAGATTTGTTCTCGTGTATACAGTCTTCTGCTCCTGCTTTTTCTTTCCTGATCTCTTCCTGTGAGCGAGGGTGTTTTTTTTTTTTTTTTTACAGCGTCTCAGTAAGTCAGGCCCATTGTGACTTGTGAGTTAAATACCCGTTTGAACACATGATCCCACACATCGTGCCCGGTCTGCGGCGGCTAATTGTTAATTACTTCAACATTTTTTCACCAGAGCCGAACGGCTCGGAGAGCATCTGTGATTGATTGTGCGGCGGGGAGCTGATTTTCTTTCCTGATATCCACAAAACAGAGTCAGAGAAAGGCTAAAGCCGCTATCTCACCATCGCACCGTGCTCCAGTGGGGGAGATTTCCATATCAAAATAGTTGTTTAACTACTGCTCGGTGGATGGAGTGAGCAGCACCGGGGACGAGTTCCTCTGCAGATCCAGCGTTTCTGGCAAACAAGATGCTCTTGAATCATGTGAACGTGTGAAGGCAGGCAGGCTGAAGGGAACGCCTTTGATTACAGGGCTTCATTTCAGTAACAAGTGCTGGAAGTAACCCAGCCGTGAACTCCACAACAATGTTACCATCATGGATCATTATGGTAATGACGCGATAAAAAAGTAATGCTTCCAAGTCGATCTGACAGGAATTACATTTCACTGCATTCTCTGTGAACATATTACATGAAGTCCATGAAAGGCAAATATTGGTACGCTGCTCCTCCTCCTCCTCCTCCTCCTCTTCCTCCTCTTCCTCTTCCTCCTCGAGTTCCTGAGCTGAAGAAAGCAGAGATTGCTAAAATGTCTGAAGATGAAAACTTGATTTTGGAGGAGTTCAGAAATCTGCTGTGTTTTAATGTCATCTTTGTGATGAAAGGTCACATTATGCTGTAGGTGAAAGGTCAGAATGATCGAGAACCAAGGGAACAGATTAGGGACTGAACTAGAACCATGACAAGATGAAGATCTGAACCAAAACTGAGGAAAAAGAAAGACAAAGACAGTCAGGAGATCTGGGTTCACTCTGGATTACTGGAACAGAGTGAGAGACAGCAGCTCTGCAACCCAACAACATATGCTGATCCAGTAACTTTATTGTTTATTTTCTGAAATGTTACAGACGCTTTACTGCATCCACATGGAAACCAGCATATTAACCACCCTGGTGCTGACCTGGATGAGCTGTTCAGAAAATATTAGCTAGTTTCTTAAAGTCGTTTGGTCTCAATTACCAGTGATACAGCATTGACACCACAATGCTTCATGTCAGTTTGTGTTAAAAATACAGTTATATAGTTTTGTGGTTTTTTTGTTTGTTTTTTTTTTTAATGCAAACATAATTATTTGTTGCTTCATTATTTCTTAAAAAAGCCACTCTTTCCAAATGTCCTGCCATGGATATCACACCCGGTCAGTGTTTTGTGTGTGACGATAGAACAGAGACGCCAAGCTGCTGTTACTTTTTTTTTTTTCTTTCCAACTCAGTGAGCCTGATCCTGTTTTCTACCTTTGAAGTGAAGCTGGCTGGATGCCCACTGCTGGGAAGAGCAGCCAAAGGACCAAGTGGTCTCCATTTGTAACAGTTTGTCTGACTGTCAGAGGGGGAAAAAGCACTGAGGTGTTGTCACTCTAACAGTATCTTCACTTTGGTGAAAAGTTAAAGCGCCTATCGAAAAGTCTACTTGAACAGAAGTAAAAAAGTAGTTGATTTGAAATCCAACTTGTTCAAAACGTACAGCTTGATGGAGGTCGAGAACGATTCTGAAATCTAATCAAACATGACTGTTTTCAATCAACTTTTAGTTCACATAACAGTCAGGACCGTCCAGGAGGTAGAAGATGCAAACGTTGTTCACACCAACCCAGAAAACATTTTCAAGCACAGTAAGTAGCACAAATTCTGAATTCTGTGATCCGTCTGATTTTTTTTTTCCATCTCAAACATGACACTAGAAGAAGAGGAAAAGGTAGGAATGAAAGAAAATAAAACCAAAATCAAACAAAGTACCTGCAACACTTAAAGAAGTTGAGCAAGCAACAGACACACAGGTGTGCTTGTCTGTGTCATTTCCATTTAATTTTTTTTTCTTTTTTTTCTTTTTTCTTTCTTTTACTCAGAAACAGGAGGGATTTCCAGTGTAATGAAATAAAATACTGGGGTCAAACTTTTCTTTGCTACATTAAAACTACCTGATTCAAAAACCACAGAAAAAAATTACAAAGTCAATTAAAGTAAATATAGGTTAAATAAATATATTGTTTGTTACTTTCAGCCTCTGCTCGCTGTGGTCTACAAGTCACTGAGCTGACTTTATGACTCCTTCCAGTCCATGCAGGAAGCAAAGTAAACCAGCATGTGAAACCTGCTCAACCAGGCCGAGATTCAAACCCATGACTTTTACAGAGGTGAGCCTGCGAACCACTACACCGCTACGTGGTTTCAAATTAAAATACTGTGCATGCACTGTGTGTGTGTGTGTGTGTGTGTGTGTGTGTGTGTGTGTGTGTGTGTGTGTGTGTGTGTGTGTGTGTGTGTGTGTGCGTGTAGGAAGATCTTTGAGCCATCTGTCCTCACTGTGGTGGAACTGATGAAGCTGTCAGGCCGGCTCCACATGAATCCTCCCCTCTCATCATCACCTCCATGTCACTAATTACAACCTGTGTGTGTGTGTGTGTGTGTGTGTGTGTGTGTGTGTGTGTGTGTGTGTGTGTGTGCGGTTATTGCTTTCCTCTGGTGTTTTTTGACACTCGGGGTTCATGATATAATAACTTCCACTAATGAAACAGTCCATGTTAAGCCGTGATGTGTGGAGTTGCTTCGTGACCCGTTTCCAGGAGAGAGCCTCCTCTGAGCAGCTGCTGATCTACAACTTCAGGATCAAAAGTGTTCCAGAGACTTTATGTTCTCCGGTACTTTGGCTAATGAACGCTCTGATATCCGTTCGGGCGCGGCGACAGGTGACTGCATCACAGAGGGCGACGCCACAGCGGGGGGTCTGCTCTCCAAAGCCGGCGGCACGGCGGGGGAGGCGGAGCCCCCCGGGGGGACGCCGACAGCTCGCTTCCCCTCCGCCTCACCTGAGACGAGGGAGACGTCCAACCCCGACGCCTCGGCTTCATCTGCAACTTTAGCGATTATCCTGCAGTTTGGATTCGGGGATGAAGCTGACGCTGGAGTCCTGCTGCCTGCCTGAACAGGCTTTGGCTCAGTCTGAGGCTGCTCGAGCCCCCGTTTGGGTTCTTTCCTGAGTGGATATTGGTTTCCTCTGCTGGAGTTAGCATGCTGGGTCACGAGTGGCTGCTGCTGTTTGTTTTTGTAATGAAAACACACACGCTAACATATGAGCAGTGAACAATATGCTATAAACATTAACAATGGGTCTGCTCACTGAGTCTGAGTCTCTTTATCCTCCACAGGGACTCCGACATGGAGGGACGATCTCCCTCTGACCACATCCAGCAGCCCGGTCCCATCGTGCCGAGCTTCATCTGTACAGGTCAGTTTTGAAATCTTCCAATGCAGAGGTCTTGTACATTGGTATATTTGTGTGTGTGAGTGTGCACGTGTGCACATGTGTGATTTTCATAATAAAACCAGGCTTTAAGCAGTGCTGAAATCCAGAGAGCATCTCGACGACTGACCAGGTCTTCAGTCCCTGGATGGCCTCTAAATCTGTGTGTGCATTCATGTGTGTGTGTGTGTGTGTCTGCGTCTGTGTGTGTCAAGGTTATCCAAGGCAATGAGGATGAGTAACTATGTGTGTGTTCCCCGGTGTGTCTGCGTCGGTGGGAACCTGATGGTCTCCAAGGCCACTTCTCCTTCTCATGACCTCACTCCTTTCTCAGCTCCTCCTCCCCCTCCTCCCTCCTTCTCCACCTCCACCTCCTCCTCCTCCTCTACCTCCCCTCACCATTCTCCCACCACAATATCACTTCCTGCGCAGGCAACAAAAGGACTATTTTGGACCACAATGATCTTCCTCTGACAGAGACACAGAGCGACAGAGAAGCGAATGTGAATCAGCCTAATCACACACACGCGCACACACACACACACACACACACACACACACACACACACACACACACAGGTAGGTGTCCCTGTAAACAAGGCCAGAGATCAGACAATAAGCTGGTAAACAAGACGACAAATAGATGACGTGGAAAAAGTGACTCATATTTTTATCCTCTGTTGGTTTCGACGGCGTTATTGACTCGGTCACACTGCAGACGTTCAGCTCTGGTTCTGATCACTCCCTCTGTCCTGCAGCAAGTCGCGACAGATGTACAAATAGTGGATGGATGAAGGTACCACTGACTTAAACATTGAGTAGCACCTGAAGGCAGCTCACCAAGCAAAAGGCCACGAGATGATCTCAGAACGGAGCTGCGTGCTGAAATCTCAGATTACTTGAGCCGTTTAACGTGAGACCAGAGGCAACGCAGGGACACCCAACGACGTGATTGGTCTTCGGGGCCGGACTCGGCTTAGACAGGCACTATAAACACACTCCCTGACAAACACGCTTGTTGATACTGGGGGTTGTCGGATGTGCCGTTCGCCGAGGGGCTCGGGCTCCTTATAGCTCCACCTGGGCCTTGAACCGGCGACTCGGAGAGGGAAAGGTTAAAGCCCACGGGGCCTGTTGCCACCCCCGCAGATCCCACTGGCCTCCTGCCAGCTCACCTCTGGCCCGGCCTGCATCCTCCCCGCTCCCTCTTAAACATGCGCTTCGGATGATTCCAGCATGCGGCGCAGGCAGCCTCTGTTTCCTCACACCGACCGCACACAGCTCCCACTGTATGGCAGCATTCTGTGTGTGTGTGTGTGTGTGTGTGTGTGTGTGTGTGTGTGTGTGTGTGTGTGTGTGTGTGTGTGTGTGTGTGTGTGTGTGTGTGTGTGTGTGCATCTCAGGGAAAGGGAGGGTCGTGCAGAGTCATTGCTGTGATCTGAAGAGCAGCTATTCATCCATCCACCTACGTATTCCAAGAGGAGCCAATCAGACAGATCAAACTACGGCTCTTTATGTTGTTTTCCAGCAACTGCTTGGTTTTGAACCTCGTTTATCATCGGAAATGTTTACTGACTCATATAACTGAAATCTCCAGCTTGATTCAGAGGATGCACTTCTTTTCAGATCGAAGTCCATCAGGGGGTGGACCCAAAAGCAGACGCACACAAGAGGAGGAGAGGTTTATTTAACTAAAGTCTGGAGGCGTGATGTCCAAGAGGGGCAAGGCCAGAGGGAGTCCAAAGACAGGCAGGGGTCAGAAACACAGAAGCTCACAAGTAAACATGAAGAGCATGAGGAAATAACACGAGAGGCTGCAGGACGACAGAGTGCAAGTAATCCAGACGATCCGGCATCACGCAGGAGGAGAGAGGAGTTTAAATACAGGTGCAGCACAGCACCATGACTTCACCTTGCAATGGCAGCGTCAGCGCTGGTGTGAGTGTGTGTGAGTGTTTTCCCTGACACACTTCAAAACAGACACAATAGGAAGCAAAAGTCAACAATGTTTCAGACCACAATGCACTTGTCCTTCAGTCTGTTGAGCATAAACAAACACTCTGTGGATTTTCTGTGTAATATCAAGTCTGCCCATTTTTAGCAGCTCAGACCCAAAATTAGCAACTTCTCCAGCCTTCTGCATCGATAATATTAAAGTTTTCTTCTCTCCCTCCATCTTTGTTTAATGCACAGTAGAATTTTTACTGAAACTATAAAATGCTTTGCTGTCTGAGGCCAAAGGTCAAAGTCACTGTGACCTTTGGCAATTTTTCTAGATGGCATATCTCATAAAAAACATGATGTGACCTGTCCGCGCGCCTCATATTTATAGTTCTGGACGGACTTTAATGCCAGCCGTAACTCCGGGTCGGACTTGACATTTGGGCTGACAGTTTACTTTGTGGAGGCAGAGCCCCGCGAGGCCCCGGCTGCCGCTCGGCGCCGTGTAAAACGCCGACTTGTGAGAACCCCGTCTGACTTTCATGGGCTCGGAGGTGGACTCCAGCACGGACGTGACAGAAGGTTCCGACTCTGGAGGCCCGGGGAGGAACCAGGAGGAGAAAGAGCATAAATCATGCAGTCTTCATGTGTGTGTTTGTGCGCAGGTGGAGGGCTGCTGTCAGGTCTGTGGGGGACGGTGTGAGAGTGCAGCGCTCTGCATGTGTCTCCGAGAACAGGAAACTCCAGGCTGGGCGTCGCTCCTCAGCGCAGGGATGGACTCACGGTTTGTATTCTTTTTCCCAGAGGCTGCTATATTTATGTCTATTGTTCTGGACAGGGAGCTCCCCGTGTTTCACCACTGTCTGTGTGTGTGTGTGTGTGTGTGTGTGTGTGTGTGTGTGTGTGTGTGTGTGTGTGTGTGTGTGTGTGTGTGTGTGTGTGTGTGGTGCTGGCCGACTGGCTCAAGTCCAGTAATGAAAATAACATGCTGACCAGAGGATGACCGCAGAGCGCCGAGATGACAGCGGCCACTTTCTTTCTCTCTGTCTTTTGTTTGGAGGGGAGCGCAGCGCTGAGATTCCCACCGTCCGCCCCTCAAATCGGCCGTAAACAAACACAGACAGACAACACAACAATGGCTGGGAAGATGCAGGCTGGACGTTACACACATTTGGGTCTGCATGACGCATGAGGCCTTTCCCGACCTCCACACGGCCAAAACGATGGGCTCGTCGGAGGTGCAGCCAAACCTGACGTCTGTCGTCCACCTGGAACAACAGCAACCTGTCCCCACAGCAATGAAGAAGATATTCATTAAAAGTAAATTTGATGTTTGTAGACTGATCAGGTGGTTTAAAAGTGTTTCAGAAGTGATTACAGAATTAGCAAAGATTGCTTAAGACGGTCAATTTCTAACATGAGGATAAAGATGAAACTTTCCTTTGGCAGCCACCACAGACCTCATGAAATGTTCATGTCATACGTAATTCTGGTTCAAAGCAGTGTAACAGTTTACAATCCTGGCAGGACTTCTTTCAAAATATATAAAACGACATCAGAAAAACATGTTGTCCTCATATCAGCTTTTACTGTTGCGAAGTTTAAAAGTTCTGCAGACTAAAATCCACATTTCAGTGCCGCTACATCCCTGAATTTTGATCATTTGCTCACAGGACTTTGGCATTCATCCTCTAGGGAACATGAAAACACACAGTCTGCATTATGAAACATGTCGAGGTGAGTTGATTTAATACACATAAGGCATGCGGCGCATTCACAATCTGATCCGAGGTTTATTTTTCCATGCAGTGTGCGGTTGTGTTTCACACTGATGGAGGCTGAATGGCAGCCGAGTGTGAAGCAGGTTCATCTGAGCTGCTGCAGGTTTTAACAGAAAGGCACCGTCACATACACACACACACACACACATTCAAACAGCATCTTTAATAAGCAGCATCACTGATAGAAAAAAAACACTTGCATCACCCACAAAGAAAACAAACTTTTTAAGCAGGATGTGTGCAGATTTCCCAGTTTGTCTCAGAGATGTTGTACGAACAGCAGGAAAATAAAAGTTAGTGTATGTTGAGCTGTAGCGGCGACACTGGATGACGACATGTGGGGAAACTTTTCAGTGTGAGCAGAAAGTGTTCATTAAGAAGAGCCACGGCGCCGATCTCCGAGGTGAGAGACGACACTGCGGCTATCATTAGCCACGGGTGGGAAAGGGGGAAATGCAGTCATAGGGTAATAAACAGGACCAAACACAGCCAGGGCTTCATCCTCTGCTGGGACTGGAGGTGAAGACCTGTCCGCCTCTCCGAGTATGAAACAGCCTCAGTTCAGATGTTTGCCGAGGCTCGGCTTCACTGAGGAACTGCAGGAAAATAAGCCCGCATTAGAACTGCTTCAGAGAGGAGAGATCTGTGGTGTTAAAGA
This sequence comes from Salarias fasciatus, assembly GCF_902148845.1. Taxonomy (NCBI): domain Eukaryota; kingdom Metazoa; phylum Chordata; class Actinopteri; order Blenniiformes; family Blenniidae; genus Salarias; species Salarias fasciatus. The sequence continues at coordinate 8,246,962 of NC_043760.1, read as the reverse complement.
AATCAGCCACAGATGAAGCAAGTCGTCACTTTTGAAGGTGCTCTGGACTTTGAAAATGTCAAAGTTACCATTATATTTAACATTTGAAGAAAAAAAGCTGCTGTTTCTGTTCTACTGGAGTCGGACTGTTTGAGGACAACACCTGGAATCCCTGCAGAGCCTCAGAGTTCCCTCCTCCAGTAATCTCCAGAACCTCGTCTGAGTTTTCACCTTCCTCAGAGTGTTTCCTGCCTCTTTGGGGCTTTATTTCACTAAGACATGATCATTTTTATTTTGATTTTATTTTTACTTTCTTATACCGAAAGGCATAATTGGTAGCCTGCGTCTAATTTATCAAGTTCATCAATCTAACAGTCAAACAAATCCAGTGCAGAATATGAATATTCTAGATAATATAAAAAAAATGTAAGTATACAGACTGGATCACAGCTGATCACATGCTCCCGAGGATACACACTAAAACATGACCACCCAGTCTGATGAAGAGGACCGGCAATTCCGTGTGTGTGTGTGTGTGTGTGTGTGTGTGTGTGTGTGTGTGTGTGTGTGTGTGTGTGTGTGTGTGTGTGTGTGTGTGTGTGTGCACGCATGTGCACGTATGTGTGCACACAAATGTTTTAAGAACATTTGGCAGGTGAATTGTTTCTGAGGTTGATTTCGGGTCATGACAACAAGAGTGTGACAGCTGTGTACGCACACACACACACACACACACACACACACACACACACACACACACACACAGCAGCAGCAGCAGCGTTTACTGATTTCTATGTAAATAAAGGATTTTCTTAGATTTGAATGTCGTTACAGTGACTTCATTGACTGAATGCAGCAATAATTCAGAATGTTCTTCTGACTTCATAAACTTTGAACAAGTTTAACTCCGTTTTTTTTCCTCAGAAGGATATAAAGTGGCACATCTTTACAAATCGAGCTACTTTCCTCCCTGTTGTTTCTTTCGTTATTAAAACTGTGGCCCATACAGCTTGGGGATGATTCCAGTTTGAAGCCTTCAACATGCTGCTGTTGAGTGTTTTCTGTCACTTCGACGGACAGAAACCGTAAGACTTTATTTTTAATTAATCATTTTATAACCTTGATATTAATAACAATGTAAAATATGAAATATATGAACATAAACTACAGTTGTGGTTGTAAATATCATGCTTTATTTCATTTGAGTGTGTGTGTGTGTGTGTGTGTGTGTGTGTGTGTGTCTGACAGAGGATTGATCTTCCTCTCTATTGATTGCAGCTTGTTCTCTTCTCACAGATCCTCCTCAAATCGTCCGTCTCTCCTTTCTGTCCATCATCTGTCTCTGTCCCTCGTGTCTCCCTCTCTCTCTCTCTCCCTCTCTCTCTCTCTCTCTCTCCCGTCCTTCCTCCTCTCCGTCTGCTTTCCTCTCTCCTCCCTGATCTCGTTAACTTTCACTCCATCCTCACTTTTCTCCGTGCAGACCAAAGTCAGGGAGTTGATGACGGTGCTGAAAGATTTCCAGAGAAAATCAATAACCGGACTTAACGCCGGTTAATGTGAGAACAGGAGGCTCGGTGTGCAGCACGGCTCCCGCCTCCACCACCCAGGGTGTCTCTGGAATTCCTGCTTTTACAGTTTCATACTTGATTAATTCATCGGGATAAAAATAAAGCACCATTAATGCATTAAAGTCCCAGAACAGCAGCAGCTGGTCAGTCTAACACTCATAGCGGAGCAGATGAAGCTTTGAGCCTCCTTCTGATCAGCGACGCCCTCCGACAGGCCCCCGGGCCGCAGGCTGGGAACCATTCATCGACGCTGAATGTAAATAGGATCGTCCTTTTGAGCTCCCACAGACCCGACATGTGGTACAAAGTGTTAACTCTCATCCATAATGCAGCACTTCTCACACCGAGCCTTTCACAGCAACACTTCAGGTAAATTCATCACAGACCTGAAGTCGGCCTCCATCCTGTCAGCTTCACTTCAGTTTGTCTGCATTCGGGTCTTAAAGGAGTCTTGAAAGCATTTTTTTTTTAAATGTCATCCAGATGTTGTGTTCTGTTGAGGATTGCAGGTTTATTTTGATCCATGATTCAAGTTCTTTGCGTCATTTTTTCATTTAATTATAATTTATGCAGATCTGAAAAACAAAAGCAGGAATATCACATTTTGTTTCTTCACACACAAAAAAATAAAGAGAATAATGTTTTTTTTTTTTTCCTGAGGAATTCTTTTAAGGTGTAAAGACTCATTTTCATTAAAATGATAATAATAATTCTGAGGAAGAGAAATTTTCAGCCACAAAATTTGACCTTGGAAACGACGTTCAACATTCAAAAGAATCAAACATGTAACTCATCATGTTTCTTCTTCTTCATAAAACTACGAATACCTTCATATCTTGCAACATTACAAAACATTGTTTAAAAAAATTGTGTCATTTACAAAGGGTGAAAATAAGAATAATCAAACTGAGTGAAATGGCTGATGGGTCATCATGCAGAACTCTCTCAGTGAATCTTTGTAAAATATTGCAGATATGATGAGAAAAAGCTTTTCCACCTTATAATGGATTATTCGTTGAACTTTGTACTTATTAACTGAGGAGAAACAAGAAGAAATGTTGAAGTCTCCAAACATTGTCCCGTTTCTGTGAAGGTTTGATGATTTTTGGACAGTTTCTCGAAAAGCAAAGCAAAGGAAAGCTCGTGTCTGCTCTTGTTCCAGCAGGACTTTCTGCGGTTAATGATGAGTTCTCCAGAGGGCCGAGGGCAGCATCCTGCTTGGACGGAGCCGGACTGGATGTTCTGCAAACTGTTACAAGAAGGCGGCTTGGGGAGGTTTCCCGCTCCAGAGCCGGCTGGTGGAGGGATTACGCCGCCGCTCTGAGCCGGCCGCCTGCTGTCGCTGCTGCGCGTCGGCCGGTATTTTTAGCCGGGACCTGTCGGGAGCAGAGGTGAGGAGAAAGTCAGGGAGATGCAGCTCATCCTGAGTGTGTGACTGACAGCAGCAGATGGAGGGGTGAGCAGACTGACCCCCTGCAGGGAGGGGGGGGGTCTCCAGTGACCCTGCGGGTGGTCACCCAGCTCCACCGGACACAGTCACTTAGTTAAGTGATTTTCAGAAGAAAACTCGGCGGCACTCTTGGGTCATGAGCGAAAGTGACGCGAGGCCTCCGGTCCGGGTGGAGCTGGAGGTGGAGGCAGAGATCCAGAGCTGTAGGCTGTGAGGCAGAGAATGCTCATAACGTGATGTTGGAACCTTCACTGGACTAATAATCAGGCTGAGGAGTGTGTGAACACGACAGCACGCAGGAGTGTGTGTGTTTGAGTTCCATTCATTAGCAGTAACGATTTTGCTTCCTTCCCCCTGACCCTGTCCCTCACTCCCCTCACTCCCCTCACTCCTCTCACTCCCGTCCCCGGACCACCTTTGTTCAGTTCCGACTGCGTACGAGCCGGAACGTCCTCCCAAAAGCTGCAGCCGTGGCGATGCTTTCAGACAATCCTCTAATCATCGCTCGCTGCTGGAACTCCTCAGCGTCGCCTGCACCTGCTCCTTCATCTTCATATAAACTTCAATCAAAGCAAGACCGTAAATGAAGAGTTTTCATCTCTGCGCACTGACTGGGAGCGACTCTCACAGCTGCATCCATCTCTTGCAGACCTGTCACCACTTTTGGCCGGCGTTCCTGCAGACGTTTTCCTGGCTCTGCGGCGGGAGGATGACGTCCCCTCTCTCCCCGCTCTGCCACCAAGCCTCTCAGCGGCTTAGTTAATTCTGGCAGAACGGCGCCTTTTGTTGGAAACTGTGTGCGCAAGTGCAACAGTGAATGTGATCAGTGAGATGGGGACACAGAGGAAGATGTGCCATGTATATATGCGGCGCTCTTCAGATTCCAATAAGAAAGAAATACGCAGCGTGTGAAGCTGCTGAGAAAAACTGCTGTGATCTGGCAAAATATCCAGTAATTCCCAGCCGGCTGCACTCTCTCTTTCTATATGCATGTTGTCTCTGGCCTCGTCTTGAATACGCTGTCAGAAATCTTATTTTCCAGCACGATTTGAAGTTATTGTCTTTCCCCTCTGGGCTGCAGAGCCCGTCTCTTTATACCAACTCGTAACAACCAGTGCGCACAAGAGAAGGTGCAGACTGCCTGGGCATCGTAAGTCGCTTGTTATCAGGCCATCCTGTCAGAGTGGAAATGAAAGAGCGCTTGTTAGCTCCTAATTTAACACCGAGGGAATGTGTCAGCTGGTGCAGATAGAGCTTTATCTGCGGGAGGCGGCGGGAAGACATTCCCCCAGAGGCCCAGCAGTTAACCTGAGACATGAAAGTGGCTTTAAGGTCGGCGAAAGGTCGCCGATCAAATGCTTGCAGATGGACGGAGGCCTAAGGCTTCTGAGAGAGTCCAGAGCTTTAATCACCCTGCTCTCAGACAAACGAGCAAGACGGCAGCTTCCCTTCATTCCGCCCAGATCGAGAAAACTTATAGCGAAGACGAGGCAGGATCCAGAGGGGAAATGAAAGACGGCGACAGCTGTCTAATGCATGCCACGCTGTTGCCACCTAGCAAGAAGCCACCTCGGGTCGCAGAGGAAGCAGCGAGAGACACAGCGACACGCTCCAGATGGTGAAAATGTATTTACAGTAGCGCAGCGTGGAGGTCGGAGCGCCTGGAGACTTGGCTGGCTTATTAAATAACTTCAGGTTTGCCAAGATCGTGCGATGGGAAGCGGCCAAATATGCATTTTTTGATAAAGCGCGTGCAGTTAGTGTACATTTGATTAAGCCTTAAAGTGATAAATGGTCGTATTTTGTGCTGGAGACAATTGGCATTTTTCAACATTGCGCCCCGGCGGAGGCGAGGTAATTGGCAGACGGTTTGCGTGCGGCTTGCATGAGAACGCTGAGCAACGTTTGCAGGGGCGTGCGGAGTTTAGTCGGACATCATTGATTTGTGTGCGTGTGTGTGTGTGACAGTGCTAAACAGCTCGTCACTCGGGGGGGGGGCGTCATCGTGGATTCATTGGGTGCCATAAGGCCGCTGGGCGGACCCGAATCAGAATCTCCCTTCTAAAGAGCCGGTGTCACGCCACTCATCCCGCTCAATACAGCTGTCAGTCACACTTGTCTTACCAAAAAGAAAGCCAAATTGAGCACTGTGTGTGTGTGAATGTGTGAATGTGTGTGTGCGGTGCGCTGAGGTCTTCAGGGAGCACTGACTAATCACATTCCACCACCAGGCTCTGGGACCTGGGACCCTGTCTTGGTACGGAGAGGGTGGGGGGAGATCTAAATCAGTCATTGAAGGCAAAGACCTCTGAGGACCCGAGGGAGAGAGTGATGGGTGCCAAGTGGGAGTGTGTGAGAAAAGGATGTGAGATAGGCACAGGAATTGATTAGTCGACGGCTTCCAGTCTCTGGGGTTTGGAGTTCACCGGAAAAACCAACTGCGGCGGATTTAAGTGTCGCTCCCCGGTTTTCACTGACTCACCGGACCGCTGGTGGCCACAGCAGTGCAAACTCTGGTCTGGAATGCCCATAATTTCCTCGATTTCCTCCAATTGTTGGTTTCAAATGCACTGCAATCAGTTTTGTTGTTTAAGCTCCGCGGAGTATTCAGAAACACCGAACACGTTCAGCTGCTGATACGCGACTGAGAAACGGTGCATTTCTCATGGTATTGCATGAAACATACGGCCCAAAGGAAAAGATCAGCTTTAATATTCCAATAGGTAACTCCTGTTTCAAACCTTTTCCCTGGGGGTCGTGCTGTTATAGTAAGAGTAGAAAGCCGAGATCCCAGCTGAGGCGGCGGTGCTGCAGCAGTGAAAGCTGCCTCAGTGTTAGAGAGGCAACATTAGCATCAAAGCAAAAACTGGGAAGGAGAATCTGTGAAAGCATGAATGTGGAGCACTGCAAAAATCTGCGGCTGGAGCACCACTCACTGTGTAGAAAACTGAATTAACTCATACGATAAAACAAAGGGGAGGTTTGGAGTTGTGTGAAGATGTATTTTTTTAAGTTACTACGCTGCCATTGTAATGATACAGCAAAATTCAGAATAAGAGGTGGAGCAGTTCAGATCCGCGTCGGACACGGGCAATGTCGTGAGAACAGTCATGCATCCTGGGACGGTGGTGCCTGTATCGTCTATAACACAGAAATGTCCGCTGCGTTTTCATTTACAATAATGACTTTGAGTTTTTCCAAAGAAACTACAGAACAGAACCTGAAGGTTTGCGCCCGGGGGTCTGAAGAGAGGCCGCACCTTATAGCTGACTGGGCAGAGGGCAGACTGAGGTAATAACGGCTCACCGAGACCTTTGACCTTTCAGTGGAAGTGATGTAGCGGTAGTAACATAATCCAAATTTAAGTGTTGGGTCTGAAATGCATGATAAGCGGTCTGCCTCAGGACTCCCCACATGTGACCTGATCTGATCTGATCTGATCAGATTCAGAGGTAACTTACTGACATCGTTTGACTATCGATCATGACTATCAAGACCTATTTTACTCTGGATATTTATGCATATAAAAAAAAGGAGTCAATATGAAACTAAATTGATTAAAAAAAAACAAAAAACTTCAACATACAATGCTGGTCTTTCATGGCCTGCATGAATAAAGAAAAATCAGCGAACAGCACGTGGAAACAGGGAAAGACTTCATGGAAGGAAAACATGCCTGTGCAGTGTCCACAAGTCAGGTGCAATGAATCTGCTCATCACTTACTTATTCATGGTTTCAATGTTTATCTCTCATGCTTGCAGTTCGTTATATGGAATTGTTGGGTCAAGATAGTTATGTTCTAATTGAAGTGAATTAACTATGTCTGAAGGACACTAAACGTACCACTATATTTTTAGTTCACTCTCCTTTTTATTCATTTTGAAACCAGTTTTAATATTCTGAAGGCAGTACAGAAAAAAATATATTCAAAAGTATTTCAAAAGAAGAAGAAAGTGCAGATTTTTGCATTCACATGCCAAGCAGTGTGAATATCAGAAGCCATCCGCAAAATAAAACTTGAAATACAGATCAGACATTAGTTAGAAGTAGTTGTATTTCATCAGCACCTTGCCAAAGACTTATTTGCCCTTGTTGGATATAAAACATAAGAAACTCTGGTTCCAAGTGTCAGACGTTGTCCAGGATGCTTCTTCCTGTCTGTAAAACCTGGTTCCTCCTGTCCCTGTCCCTCTGAGCCTTTATACCAGACTGCGCCTCTGAAAACAGCAGGATTAATTTACTGTCCCTAACATCAGCGTCTTCGCCCGACAACTCTCCAAACTCTTGTGAATGTTTGAAAGCTCTTTGCTTTGCCTTCCCTTTGCCACTTAGCAGCCTTTACCGGCCCAGCATGGGCCACATATATGACTGAGGGTTCAGAGAGGTTTACGCTCCGAGTCAAGGGTCGGCTAAGTTTAGCAGCGCCCTGGAGAGGGAGAGAGTGTTTCACCAGAGGCTGTGGCAACAGAAGCCACCTCTTGCAGGACCGGCGAGCTGCATGCTGAATATGAATCAGGGCGGTGGTCCCGTCCACCCCTATTGTCCGGATAAAAGAATGGCTCGTCTTTCATGTCCTGGAGTTAGCGGCCCTCCGGGCCTCCTGGTATCAGGGCTGCTGATCTCTCTCATGCTGCAGGGAGGGACTTTTAAATTGTTAGCTGCAAGCAACCCATGTGGTCATCCAAAGATCAGAGATACTGTATCCAAGACAAGTGATTGAAAATACCTGCTGTGGGCCTGATTGAGGAGGACCCTCTCTGCTGCACTGCCTTTTGCATGCATCGAGTAGTTGATTTACTTAAAGCAAAATGAGTGACATAATACGCAAACAGGAGTATTCTTTTGATGATTTTGAATGCATTAATCTGGAAATAGCATTGCTTTCATGTCTGTTTACCAGTGGTCACCATGGAGTGACGGAAAAATCAAAGTGTAGATAGATAGATATATTAAAAGAATTGTAATAACTAAAAAAAAAAAAAAAAAATCTGAATTTGGCAAAGAAAAAGAAGAAAAACACCACATTTGGCATTATCTCTGTTAGGTACAGACAGGAAGTGTCCTTGAATAAAGTCGTCAAATGAAAGTCATGCCTGCTGAGGAAACGCTTCTAAACACAGGAGGAGAGGATTCTCTACTGATGCAATCATAAACAAACATTTTCAGATGTAGCTGGCATTCTGCATCGTATATTAATCGTGTAATATCAGCTCTTCCTGGTACTTTGCACTCTCTGACACACATGCCAACTATTTCATATTCATGAATCGATATCTTGTGATATTTTGCAGGTCTGTGAGACTGGAGGCTTCGGTCGAGCCGGCGGTGTGAGACTGGGGGAGGAGAGCGTCGGCCCTCTCCCTCCGTTTGTCCCGGTGCTCCTGCGCCTCTCTCTGCACCGGCTCTGGAACTCATTACCCAGCTGGTCCCTCCACCCATGTTTCCCAAACACAGCCGGGTCACCAAATCTTTATCAAATTATTCTCCACATTTCCGTGAATCTCCAGAGAGAGAGATCTCCTGGATGAGCAGGGGGCACGGAGCTTGGGGGGGGGGGGGGGGTTTAGTGTGTGGTCGCTGCAGAAATGGCCGCAATGATTTTCTATTGCTTTCCTGCGATTGTCTCAGTGCTTGGCACACGCATTGTCTTCTTCACCCCCCGCCACAACCACAAGCCCCAACCATCTGGCACTCGAGACAGGTTAAAACAAACACCACTTGACCCAGGTTTGCACCCAGCACTTTTTCATCTCCCGTCCTCCTTCTTTTCATTCCTCATCTTCTGACAGAGTCACTCGTCTGCTGATTCATCTCTCCCATCCACTTCTGCTGCTCAGAGATGTGTTGAAATAGTCACTTAACTCTTCTTTTCAGCTCAAATCTGGCGTTTCTGGGGCTGCATGAAGCTTTCCTTTTGGGTGGAACTCAGTTTTCCAGTTTCTGGAAAGTCTACATTATGACCCCCTGTAATATTATGTGAGTCTTTTCGAACAATCGCGGTTTGAGTGCAGGTTTCGCTGCAGCTGCCAGGAAAATTAGCGTCATTAGCATGCAAAGGTAGCGGAGATGATCTGGAACGCTACAGGTTCACATCAGTATTCTGGAACCATCTACAGACAACAGCAATGAAAGTCAGTTCCCCTCCAATGGATCCTGGTATATTGGTTTAAAGCGGGCTTCAGTTCTTCTTGACGCGATCAGATCGGTTTGTAATGCTCAAGCTTTGTGTGTTTGCTGAATCTCTGGCTGGCGTACTCCTTTCTGCGAGCTGGAAATACTGACGTGAACCACGTCTTCAGAAACACTCACATCAATGAGCTGCAGCGAACATGAATGCAGGTTTGATCTATCAGATCAGCAATTACCCACCATACACAGCGTGTTGTTTTTGAAGCGCCATGCATTTTACAAACAAAGGCGTCAGTTTGATGCTAACACTACGCCGCAGGCCTCCTCGCAACGACGACGAACAAAAGATCTCATTAATGACGGCAACAATAGGAAACAGACAGAAAATGAGTGAGGATACGTGGTCTGATACTTTGATGTTCCGGCATTCAGAGCGCGCTCCTGGATCTGCATGGTCACGAGAATCTCACTTCCATTCAGTGTTATTTCTATAGTTCCTGTTCACAGTGAGCTCAGGACACTTCACAGCGAGGCAACGACCTCACAATAAAAGAGAGGAAAATAATGTCAGCGCGGCAATTCCCATGTGAGCAGCAGTGGAAAGGAGGAAAACGTCTCTTCTAACAAGCTAAAGCTTCTGACAGAAGGAACACTTGGAGGTGGACCGCAGTCTGGAGGTGTTAAACAGTTTTCGTTGTTGGGTTGTTGGTTCTTTAAATATATTACCTTCCATGCAGTTTTGACTTAATTCAGCCAGATATCCAGTGTGATCCTGTTAACAAATTAAACTTCATATCTTTTATCACACATGCTTTGGTCGTATGTCAAGATGTTTAATATTTTTTCATATAATATTAATACATATAATTCATATAAAAATAATATTTTATAGCTGATTTCTCAATAATTCTGATTGGATGGAGCCTTATTGTATTGAACCTTTCATATTTTTAAAACTCTGCACACGCAGTTTTTTTTTTTAAACTCCCCATTTAGCTCCAGAACAGAGGACTTGACAATTGGTTTGGTGTCTTGTATCCGTCTCCACGAGCACTCCTCTTCTTATCACACCCACCCGACTCCAGATTGGAGGCGAAGCGGATTTACTGTCATCCCAAAAGACAAAAACGACCAGACTGAAGTGAAGCAGAGAGAATGGAGCACAGGACACCTCACTGCATCCTATATGAGCTCCTCTGCCTCTGGTTTACACATCTCCTCAATAATCACATCACTAAGCTGTTGACTGTTGACTTTTCAGTTTTTATATTTTCCACTGTGAATTTCGAACATATTTCCTGAGGCTATTGTTTCACGTGTCCCAGTTTTTAACAAAACGCGCTGCATGTGTGCCTGAAATGAAAATAGATTTTGAGGTAAAGTCTGTAAAACTGGCTTTGTGTTTTCTGCACTCCTGATTAAATAAACATTTTGAATAATTTCCATCTGTTTTTGCGAGTACGTTGAGGCTCTCTGAACATCTGCGTGTTGTTGTGACGTGTTGATCAGAAACGTGAGGCTCCTCAGTTCCTCTGAGATCTCACACGGCGGATCTGTCGGATCACTTGAATCGCTCCGGAGAGCCGAGCGGTTAAACTATCCGGCAGACGAATGAGTTTGAGACGCGGCGGCAGGATTCGGGTCCGTGCAGGGGTCGACCCGCCGACGGCGGGGTGTCCTGAACAAGCCAACCCGGCTGCGACCGGGCTTTCTCCCGCAGACAAGGCCTCCATACAGGGCGGGCCGGGCCCCCCGCCGGCGGCCCGGGGCCCCGGAGGACGGCTCGCCGAGGCTTCTGTTTCTGCCACTGTCAGTGAGATGGATGAGGGGGGAAACACAGGAAGAGGGAGAGTCCATTTAGAGCTGGAGACCTCTTAGGCTGCGTTGGCGTTATCACACATCCTCCCCCAACAATAACCTCACTCTCTCCTTCTGCCCGCGAACACATGGCGTCCCAAACACTTAAGCACATATGTAAAAGAGATTAGATTAGGACTGACGATGAGATCGGTCACACCCTCGCCCGGGAATGGAGAGCTCCCCGCACCCCCGATTCCTGCAAACACACACACACACACGTGTGCGGCACAAAGGTAGGAATTCGGCACAAAGGAGCTGAGGGATGAAGCCACACTGTGCCCCGGACAGCAGGCTGATGGATACGATGGATCAATCACCCTCTGCGTTTAATCAGGACATCAGTCACCAGATCTGAGGGCTGAGTGTATGGCGGGCCCGGGGCAGAGCCAGCAGCTCTTTACAACCATGTTTAACCTCTGATTTGAATCTTTATGGCTCGATGGGACGGGGGGATGTCGTAAATTTCAACTGGTGACAAGCCCACGCTGGTTCTGACACAGTGGGGCCTTATTAGGTTAAAATTTAATGACAGGAAGCTTGAAAGATATTGGAAAAATGTAGTTTGTCACCAAAATGGATCATTTGAAGTAAAGTAGCAACTGGATTAAAGACAACTTTAACGAATTTCATCCTCATCAATTAAACAGAAGATTTCTGATAGGAGGGTTTTGCTTCTTCTGTAATAATGTAGGTTTTGAAATGAGCTGCATAAACTCATTTGGACCTTTATCTGTGAGTCTTCTCAGTGTCTCTCTTCCTAAACAACCTCTCTCTTCTGTGATGTTTCTTCCATAAGGAGATGTGAATGTAACAAATCTGGAGCAGGCTGTGAATACTGCAGTGGAGGACAAGCAGATTATGAATCTTACTTGATTTTCTGCTCTTTGATAATTATATAATTGAAAAAGCAAGCGATAAATGGATATTTGACAACAAGACTGATTTATTTTGTTCCGTGACCTAACACTTCTTTCATGGTGCATTAAGGAGTTTGCACGTTTTATGCGAAACAGCGGCCCCTGCAGGCCTTGGGTGTAACTGCAGCTTAGTGGAACGCTCATGTATGTGTCTTGCGTCCATGTACATGCACAGAAGAAGGGATCTCCTTCCTCACTCTTTTAGTAGCGCTCGAGTAAAATTTAAGTTTCTTTTGCCTGCTGGGGTCTGTGCTGGAGTTGCGGCAGTGCTAGAAGCCAGTCTTTTCTTACTTTCTGGAAGAACATCCTCAATACTGCTCAGTTGTTGCTGCTAAGCATCTGGCGGAGTAATGGCGGACAAAACGAAACTTAAGGAAATTAGGCCAGCTGGAGCGCGCATTACATCACACCCTCTCAAATTCTCAGCAAAAAAATTCTGGTGCCGGACCGGCGCTGCAGCTTTCAAGTGACAATTTAGCACTGTTAGCGGTACTTATAATGAATATATCAGGGCACATTGTACACATCGTTGAATATTTGTAACATATTTATGGTGGAAAATAAGTATTTTTAAAGTTGAAAAACTCCTTAATGCACCTTTAAAGTTTAAGGTGTGTTGAAAAACAGTTCCTGATATTTAAACTAAACCTCGGCACATATTAAATAAGGGCTAATCGGAATATTGTAAAAACATTCACGTGAAAGCTGATCTACTGAGAACTGAGTCTGACAGACCCACATTCATAGCATTCAGAATCCATTCAGTGTGTTCATGAGACGTGTCAGAAGTCAAAAACTTCTCTGAGAACCTTCTCTGGCAACGTCAACCCACTCAGGCCCTGCTTGCAGGAGGATTTTAAATTAAAACATTAATTACTTTTAGATGTTTCATTACATGAAAAAAAAATCCTTTTCAGTCTTTAAAAAATATAATTAAAGAAAACCAAATAGCTTCTCTCACTCCTAACTGTGAAGATGCAACCTTTCTAACAGCAGATCAGTTTTTCTGAGTAGATGAGCAACAACAATGGAGGATTCAGAGCGCTTGTTAGAAATTGAACTGAACATTTGGTGGAGAACATTCCTTCCATACAGATACTGAGTAGACCTGTACCATGAAGAAGAACAGAGAGAAGGAATTAGTTGCCATCGCACTCTTCTCGTTGATTGGATTACAGAAAACACCAACAAGTGTGCTGGCATGCAAACCACAGAGCTTCCTTTGTTTCTCGTGTTCCCATGAGTCGCCATCAAACCTAGCAGATCATGTTGTGCACGCAAGATTTCATGAAACCCATGAATGAATGGATGCTTTTTCGCAGCTCCTTTTCGGTTCACTCAGAGGAGGACGGTGGAGCCGAGGACCCGGTGAGAGAGGCGATGCTCCTCTACACGACTGATGGCGGGGTCTGCAGCCTTCAGCGTCTGGCACTTTCATCCTAATGCTGAATAATTATCCCGTCGCTAACGTCACAGCGCGTCCCCGATACCAGTTAGTCATTATGAAGCGTTTCCTGAACGGCAGCCAGAAGGTCCACATGTGAACGCTGAGGCCGTTCCAGCCGGCGCACAGATAGGGATCTGTTTGTACCGAGCTGATTAAACTGAGTCACGCTTGATTCAGAAGCAGCAAAGCGGCGAGCCGCACCTTCCCATGCAAAATGTTTGTGCAATGCAACGATTAGCAGCGCTGCCGGACCAGGAAGTTGGCGTAAGGATATGAGAGGAGCGCACTTGTTTTTTTGAGCGACGGCGGACTGTTGACTGAGAGCTCGGCTCCTTCCCATTGGTGCTTTCTGCAGCTTTCACACACCGGCGACTCGCTCGCGACGTCAGAGCGACCCCGGTCCTCAGGAAGCGGCTATTGTTACGGCGGGGAGCGGGGGGGGGGGAGCCAGCAGAGCGGGCTGTGAACGGCAGCAGAGAGGAGGGTGTGTGACTCTGATGGATGTGTCTCTCTTCCTGTTTGCAGTTTCTCAGGAGCGCTCCTTTTCCCATGCCGGCTCGCGTGCGCCGGCTGCCATGCTTTCTGCGTGCGCGCTGTGGGAGAACGGCAGCTCGGAGGGAGATGAAAGAGTCGCCGGGGTAAATCTCGCTCCCCTCAGACCCGGGGATTCACCAGACTCTCCGGAGAGCGTCAGTCTTTCAAGGCAGCTTCTTTTCTTCACACCTCTGACGTGAAGTCATCCGCTGACAAACAGGAGCTCTGACACCAGTGTTACCCGCCGTTACACCTGCTCCCTTCAAAAGCGATTAAAACATTTTACCAGCAAGAAAAATCGATCAGGGAAAGTAACTTTTTGCAATAGTTTTAAATCAAATCAGGTTCTGTAACAGGTTGCAATCTGTGTAATCCTGACTGCAGGCTGCAGATTTATGACGATATAAACTGATGCTAAAGATGCTGCAATGCACAGTTCTGTACAGTGAATTGTTATCCCGTCGTCACACGTTTGTGCTCTTGAGGTCTCAGCACTCCGTTCAATCACTTCATTTACAACATAAGCAAATAAGCATGGAAGCGATAATTTCCAGATCGTGTAAACAGGCTCTGCTGAATCACTGAGAATCTCCTGTTTGCACCAGGCGGCACTCCTGGTCTTATTCTTGATTGATCGTCCCCAGAATGCACACAAAAACAGAAAGAATAGCCCATGTGTGTGAGCTTAATGTGTGTCTTTCTGCTGGATCAGGTCTAATCTTCCAAACATCCCACACCCTCTCAAACCTTTTTTTTAAATTTTTTTAAATCTATCATCCCACTTGAAACCTGCACCTTGCCCTCTGCGATCACTCACAGTTTCTCATCTCGGCCGATAATTGGCTCAATTACCTGAGCCGAGCTCACAGGAGAAAGATCAGCAGCGATCCCTCCTGATGAAGATGCAGACGAGAGCTTTACCAGATCAGCTTCCCTCCGCCGGCCAGTACTTCAAACCCGACCCTTGACCTCCCCGGGCGGCCTGTCAGAGTCACCTGTCCTCCTCTCTGTGTCCTCTCGTCCAGCCCGCTGGAGAAAGATGATCCTCCCGACCGTCACTTGTCACGTATACGCGGTGGTGACAGGCGGCTTCTGTCTTCCTCTTTGTGGCAGAGGTCATCTCTGAAGCTCCTCTAACACTTAATTACATGTCCGGAGAGGAAGGAGACGTGGCCGTCACACGCGAGACCGGCCCGAGGTCGGGCGCTAACAAATCCTCGGGACGAAGACATTAAGCATATGGCGAAGGCTCTGAATGGAGAACTCTTTTCAGGGTTAGCAGGTCTGAATTGAGACGATGGTCGGGACGGCCGTTGTTGAGTAATGGTCAGTCAGAGGACGGACATCTGGTCAGTGGCTCAAAGGAGGTTGTCCGGGCGACAGGCCGGCCGAGAGTGGGTGACGATTCAGGGACAGCGGCAAAACAAATCAGAGTGCAGAGGAGAATAAAGGGAACGCTCAGGACTCTTCTCTACACTTTGGACCACTGGAACATTTGTCACTGGATTCTCAACAGTTCTCATCACAGCTGTTTTCCTCCGATTTCCATTTGAGTTTAACATTTGTGACTAGCTATGAATCGGGGGTTTCCACATCAGATAGTCTGGAGTTGTTGAAGTGGAAAGCATTTCAATTTGCCCCTCAGAAAGGGTGTGGACCCCTCCCCGGTCACTGATCCTCAAAAACATTATAGTGAAGCCAAAAACTGGGCGACACACCCGCTCATTGTGTCTTCTGTTTAGAAAACCTCGGGGGAGACAAAGCTTTGGGCCCCACTGCCACCTCAGCTGTGAGACGGCCACAATGGTTTGATGATGCTGTAATTGTCTTTCCCATCATTAGAAAGCGTCATCAGACGATTCTGCCATTTTGGCTTCTGGTTAATTGGTTGATTTTATTGATAAAGCATCAAGCCGCTGCCTCCCTTGTTCCCTCGGTGTCTCCTCGAGCTGAGCTGAAGTTCACGTCTAATGAGGTCAGAAAGGTCCGCTCTCGCTGTGGGCCTGTCTGCTTCTTGAAGGAAAAGGATTTTGTCACGTTCGATAAGCTTTTTATGGGCAATATGGAAGATATCTTCATTCTCAGATCATCTCAGACACAGAGACCTGATCAGAACTTATTCATTAGGTTCAACAGTCAGACGACTCCTCACATGATGCGCTCTTCATGCACTGGATCTTGGGTAGAGGCAGTCTGCTGCAGAAATACAACCCGCAGAAGACAATACATGACTTCAGTCTGCACCTGTAAACACATTCAACCAAACATCTACAAGCGTGTTGCAGGGACGAAATTTTAAATCTTCAAAATAGCTCTCAACTCAATCCGACCATAGAAACAGCATCATCTGCATCATGGGAGGAATAAATGGAGATGTACATTTATTTTATGGGCAATAAAACTTTTCCTGCTCATCAAGCTGCGTGGTAAATATCCACCAGACAAGAAGGGATGGACTGAAACGGGAAAGAGTGACTGTCAGCATTTATCTCAGGAACTGCAAAACATGTTCAACATTTCCAAATCATGAAGCTCACAGTTTTTCACATATATCAAATCTGTGTGACAAGGTGCATTTATGAGATTTCACGATTAAAAAATGTAGAAATTTGCAAAAACATTTGCTGAATTCTGTAACATTTTACTTGAAGCACCCGGTATAACACATTAAAAGTAGTTATAAACACTCATAAATGATCACAATGCATTATAACCCACCATACATCATAGGGTTATGGTTAGGGTTAGGTCATATCATTGTGATCATTTATGAGTGTTTATAGCTATAACTACACAAACTATAATGGCATTCTAATACTTTATAAATGTACTTATAATGTGTTACACCTGGCGCTTCAAGTAAAGTGTTATACCCTGAATTCTTTTGATACATTAGCTATTTTAACCATTTTTAAATATTAAACCCATTGTGGCTGTTTGTCTGTTTCAGCTTTCCAGTATTTTTCAGTCATTTTTTTCAAAATCTTGACTGTCTTTTTGACCATTTTTATCATGTTTAGCTTAGTTTGAGCTGTTTTCCCCAATGTTTATCAAAAAAATTCTGTTTTCTGTTTAACAAATCAAAGCAAGGTGAAAAGTGTGGGTTTTTTTTTTTCTTAAAAAGTTTCAGTTGAGAAGGCCTGATTACACCTAACACACACACACACACACACACACACACACACACACACACACACACACACTGATGAGTGGGTAATAAGTGGTGTGTGTTTCAGTATCACTGCTCTGCACAGTTATCTCTTCACTCCACTCCTCCTCCTCCTCCTCTTCTTCCTGCCGCTCTGAAACGAATCTCCACCTCCACCTTTTTATTTCCCTCTGCTCCTCACCTCTCAGACCCAGCCTTGAGGTGAAAGACCTGCTCTCATTCAGGGCTTTGGAGGAGGAGGAGGAGGAGGAGGAGGAGGAGGGAGGCAGTGTCTTGCTTTCCCCCCTCCTCATAATGGCTCTTTCTGCCCGGACCCCCGAGTCATCAACATGACAATGTGACAATGTGGTCGGAATTTTCAAAAGAGATCCAGTGTTTGTAAAGTGTTTCTGCCCCTGAAGAGCAGCTGGGGGGGGGGGGGGGGGGGGGGGGCAGATCAGGAGACCTGATGAGGAACTGGAGGGGGGCACATCAGGAGACCTGGAGAGCAACACTTTCAAGTAAAAGCGCAACGCTTTGGTTGTGTTTTTGGGGGTCTGGGGTCTGTTTACACCACAGTGGTGCTCAGTGCCCAAAGCGCAACTTTTCAAAAACAATCCGACTCCATGGAAACGAAGGAAAACCCAATTTTCTGACACTCTGTCTTCGTTCTGGGTAGACAGCAGAAACTCTGCACTGTGCACGGCTGTGGTACACAGTTCTTTTACTCATGGACAAGTAGACAAACAGTAATAATAGTATTTGCCAATGAGCGTCAATGAGCCCGAATTTGTGAACTGAAATGAGAAAAGTATGTTGGATTAAGGAGAAACACTTCAGAAATATGCCACAGGTTTCCATGTTGTTCTAATTAGGTAAAAATCAGTCCCCACTGAGCATTTTCTTTTGTCTGAATAATCACTTAGCTACCGACATTCTGATGGCTTTATGTAATGTGAAAGGTCCATTCGTGCTGGAAAACAGAAGACGTGGTCTTTAAAGACGGGAGATTATTCATGCGTTAATGCACAACAGTCAAAAGGTTAAATATTCTCAATCCACAATCCAGGTACAGTAAAGCATTAAGCTCAGGCACAGCGCTCTGTTTGAAAGGATCATCTGCTCCGAGTTGAAGATTACATATTTAGAAGCATGAAAATACGGTTTCTGCTTGACTTGCGTGTAAACAGGTGGAGATTATAATCCCATCGGAGATTACGATATAAAACGTGTGGATTTATTAGTGTCAAGCGGTTTAAAACCTGAGTTTTGTTTGACTTGGTCTCATCACCGCGTTCACTCAGCTGGGATCCAGTTCGCTGTGCGGATCAGAAACATGTGGGAAGACGCTTCCTGCACGCATGTCGAGTAAAGAGGCTCCAACCTGCCGAGGAAGAATCTCCTCAACCTGCCGCTCCTGTTCCTCCTTTTGCTGAGTTATTTTCATTGGAATCAATCCGTCCTCTCGATAAGATAATGATGAGCAGACAAAACACGCGGAGACCTTCAACACCAGGAAGTGTTCAGCAGGGTGGTGTGAAGATTCTCAGGCTGTTCCCAGATCTTTCTGTCTGGACTCTTTGTAGAAAACAATCTTTGTAGACTTTTCTTTTTTTTTTTTTAAGTTCCCATGCCAGTGCAGGTGGTGTCCCAGGGTCTGCAGCTCAATGAAACTTTCTGAAAATTACACGTAGATCAATTTTCTTCCTATATTTACTTTTCTTTGCACCCCTGATTACTTTTCAAAATGCTCCTGTCTCTCTGTCTGTCATGCATGCATGTAATAATCCGTCAAAAAGTGATTTTCCAACGTGTCTCTTTTGAATTGAATAAATATCAAGGACACACTCAGAATTGCTCTTTGAAACCTTAATATATTATTGAAAACTGTACACGGTTATGAGTATTGTGGATTTAACAGTTTAACAAATGAGCATTAAGAAAGTGAATGCAATTCAACTTAAAAGCCATATAAGACATTTTTATCTTTTGTTTTGAAATGCCTCAATTGGCCATTTGTGAAGTCTGAAAGATTGATTTGCTTGGATTTTCCCACTGTAGCCAAACAGCCGGGCTATTTTAGCCTCATTCAGCTGTTTATCACTATTGTACATTTCCCACTGATTTCCCTTTTTGTCAATTGTTATACTTTGATTTCTTTTCCTTTTTATACTTTTCTTTTTATCTTTTTCTTTTTTCTTCTTTTTTGTGATTCTTCTGTTGCTATTTTTATTTTTTCCTTTCTTTTCTTTTTTCCTTATATTTCACCATTTTGTTTTTGTCTTATTTCTCTATTCTTCTTTTATTTCAAACATGCACAGAAACAAATAAACTATGAACAAATAACAGCAGAGCCGTACAATCTGCCTGCCTGTCTGAAAAGCAGTGGGGAGAAAGCATAACTGATCAAATTCTACCCCCACTTTCCTTTTTCTTTTTTTCCTCAAAGCTATGGCTGATTTTGCTGTTTCACCTTATTTAGCTGTTTTTATCCTGGAGATTAGAAAAGTTCTGAAAATCAGTGTAGAGTGTAAATGCAATAAAAAATGAAAACAAATGTTTAATTAATGTTTAATTTAATAGCGTAGTGTGAAAGCTTCGTGGAGCCGCTCCAGAAGAGCTTCAGCGCTGCAGGTACTGTTTAATCCACCACTGATCGTTGACAGTTAAAGATCTGATCGGCTCTCAGGTCGGTTCTCATGAAGCTCCAAACACATCCAGACAGAAAAGGTGAATGTAGAGGTTCTCCACCCGAACACCATCAGATCAGAGCAGACTCAGACTGCTTCCCTTTCCAGCTCTGACTGACGTGTGATCATTAGCGACATACCCAAAGTGTTTCTTCTGAGTTTTCAGAGGATTAGAGGAACATAAAACCTGCTGTTTGAAGCCCGGCTCTCCTGCTCCGACTCCACTTTCACCCCAAACCACCCAGGAGCAAACTGGGATAATTCTTTCATTTACACATCTACTGCTTCTCCAGTTCCCCTTTTCTCCCCCGCTGGAGTTTCTCTGGTTCTCCCCTCGTCCCACCTCCACGAAACTCTCTCTATTATTCATCAAAAGGAGCTGTAAGCACCTCTCCCTTCCCTTTACACAGCGCAAAACAAGACATCTCTGGCTCTTTTAATGCTGATTCCTTTTAACTCTGGGAACAGAATTTGTGGATCATTAAGATAAAACACAACCACAAGTCGCAGAAAATTGATTCTGTGGCTTCAAGCGGTGCGATGAAACAGAGGGAGCGGCTCCTGGATGGAGGAACCAGACCCCGGCCTCAAAACCCGCCACAAACATCCCGTCAGGTTCGTCTTCGCTTCACTTCAGAGGAAATCTGTATTTCTGAGGTTGCGCTGTCATTCAGTGGGGAACAAAAAGGTCTTTTTACATCTGACGGCTGTTATCGGTTCACGGCGGCTCGGCGTTCTCCCTCACCTCCTGTCGAAGCAGAATTTTCATGAACAAGATTTTTTCTTTCAAGCAAAGTTCGACTCAGCCGCAGGTAATGAAGAGAACAGAGATAAAATAATAGAGTGTGCCTCCACGCTGTGACCTTTGGGAATCTGGTTCACCAGGCTTTTGAGTTATGTGTTTTTTTAAATATAGTAATGGCAGTTTATTTTGAGCACAGCTCCTCTCTGGGGAGAGTTATCACAATGGCCTCGATTTACCAGAGAGGGACGGCAATGGCTTCCTGCTGGATTGAGTCATTCAGCTGCTTTTCTTTCCTTTCTTGTTCCGTCTGTGTGGTGGGCTATCTGATGTGCTCGTCTCTATATTTACAAGCTTGATAAAAGCTTTATTTTAGCCTCTGATAGCGAATGAAAACACATTTCAAAAATGGACACCGGCGAAGTTAAATAGAGGTCCACGGGAGGAGCTGCAGCTGAGCATGACGTCCAATTAGCCTTCTCAACTTCCACTTTAAAGGCTCATTTAGCTGAGTCGTCCAGAGGAAACACTCCTCTTGATTTACTGTCCCAGCAGAGGGGATGAACCATGACAGCTTACTTTTAGTTTTCTCCCATATCGGGTGTCTGTACGTGTTGATATCTGGAGATGAAGGAAGCTACTGATGTGTCGTTCAAGGCAGCTAACGCTAAGGAGTGCTAGCATCTTTGCAAAGAAGGGAAGAATTAAAATACATGTTACTGATGGAGAAGTCACTGCTCTGCATTTAACTCTTCCTGTTCATTCACAACAGCGGGCTGCAACCGGACAGCACCCAGACAGGTGATGGGGGTCAAAGGTCACACTCAGGGACCCACAGTGGTGACCTGTCAGCGGGGGGGGGGGGGGGGGGGGGGGGGGGTTTCAAACCTACAAACCTCAGATCCTAAATCCACTTCTGCTACCTCGAGACCACCAATGCTCACGATGGTGCCAATGTTATAATGAAACATGAGACTGCCCAGGGCCAGCATCAGATCAGCAGAAGTCCGTAGATCAGCATAGATCTGGCCATAAAAGACCAGCATAGACCAGCATAGACCAGCATAGACCAGCATAGACCATCAAAGACCATACGGTACGACCACATACCAGTATTTTCAGAAAGTTTCTACTCTGTAAAAGTTTCAAAAAGCCTCTACCATAGAATAAAGGAACAATTGTTAATTAGCTTTTTAACTCTTATGCACACTTTGAGGGAATCTCAAATTTCTTTGGATCTTTGGTGTCTGTTTCCTTTATACTGTTTGTTGTTAAATTGTATCTGTTTTTTTTTTTTTTTTTCTTTTTTTAGGTTTTGGTTTCTTTTGGATTCTATGTAGCTATAGGCCATGGACTTGTTTAATAATCCACATATAACTTTAAAAGGCGGATTGTTTTGGAGTCAGAGATTTGCCTTTGAGCAGGATTTCAAAAGAAGGAGATCGAAGCACTTTCTTTTTGGCAGCGCCGACAGAATCAAACCTCTAATCTGCTTTGACGGCGCTGCAGGACGACTTCAAAGAGAACATTCCCAGCATTTATCGATCTGTATCATTGAGTGGGAAGGTGTGGAACCAGGATACTAATGAGGCTGAGCCTAATTCGGGTGAACACAGACAACAAACCTGCACTTGATCCTTTACTCATACTTAAGACTATGGAGAAAGAATAAGACAGAAAACCTGTTCACATTGTTTTCTTGAATAAAAAGCTTTTTCTGGCATCTGTTCTGGCATCCACAAGTAACTTACCTCTTTGATTAAAAACCATTTTTAACCTTCCTTCATCTTTCATTACAAAACTGTATAAGCTACAAAGATAGAGATGTATGCACATCATTCAATTAAATTTCAGTTTATCTTTATTTATAAAGTGCCAATTACAACATTGACATCATTAAGACATCGTCAATAAGAGAAACAAATAAGTTATTTTTCAGAGTGAGAAACTCATCAGTAACTGAACGGATGCTACAACTGCTATTATCACCGATATGTGAAAATGGGTGAATGGATGCATCCTAACACAGCTGGGATCAAGATGTAAAGTTTTCAGTGAGTCAATAGCTCATCGGTCTGAACTCCGGCTGAAGCATCCTCTCGTCACGTCTCGGACAAAACCATAGACAAGAAGCTGCAGCTTGAATAGGATTCCCGGTAAATATGCTATGAATATACCATTTGAGTTTGTCCTAAAGAGATCTTTAAGTAACTGACATGGGTACAGTTTGCAGCCTCTTGGTTCCAGTAGAAAAGGAAAACTCGAAAAAAAAATTAAACAATTTGTAGCTTTTTGTTTTCTAAAACACATGGCACAAACATGACTCGAAGTCCTTGTTGCAAACAAGAATAAAGACATTTTAGTTTAATGATGTTATGGATGGAGGGGAAGGGGACAGATGTTCATAGGGAAGCCACCTGATGTGGCTGCACAATGAAGGTCAAAGCCAGATGCGGGCCGTCGGAGAGCATCCAGAAGCAGAGTCAGGTAGGAAAGGGTCTAAAAGCTACAGCAAAACGCCATACAGGAACACATGATCAGGCATCAAGAGAACCGAAGTCCTGAACAGTTCGAGAGAACGCTCTGTCCGTATAAGTAGACAGATGAATCTGTATTTTTGGATAAAATGAGAAACTAAAAAAACATTAGGAAAAGAGTGAGTTCTAAACGCTTAAATAACTTCTCATAAAGAAATCAGGAAAGTATAGTAGATGATAGGAGCCTTGATCACGACCTGGAGTCATCATGGGTGGTGAAAATGCGAGAATAATGGGAAAAAAACAGTTAAATCCCTGGAATAAAGACATGAGATTTCAGAATGAACAAAATTGTGACGTTTTATACCGTGATGGACGTGATCGTACAGCACAGCGATGTAAGTCAACTCTCTTCAGTAGCGGAGCTTCGTCACGTGATTATGTGCTGGGTTCGGGCTGACCGGATTGTCCCGAAGAGTGCCGGAAACGGCCGAAAGCCGCGGTGGCTGATGGGAAAGCACAGACTCGACAAGCCGCCATCTTTCGTGTTAGCGCTCAATAACAAGCAGTTTCAGTCATTTTTCCTCCTTGTATCCTTCTGAAGCAGCACTGCATGTGTTAACTGATCGGAGTTGCTAGTTTGAAGCCAGCCGGTTGCTCCCGCCCCCCTCGTAGACACAGACCCACTCCCTGAGCCCAAACCCGGGTCAGCTCCACCATGGGCCGCTCCCGGAGCCGCAGCTCGTCCCGCTCCAAACACTCCAAGAGCAGCAAGCACAGCAAGAAGAGGAGCCGCTCCCGGTCCAGATCCAGAGATCGGGAGCGCTCCAAGAAGAGGTCCAAGTCCAGGGAGTCCAAGAGGAACCGGCGCAGGGAGTCCCGGTCTCGGTCCCGGTCCACCAGAGAGAGAGCCGCTTCACCCCCGGAGCGCATCGACATCTTCGGCCGCACGCTAAGCAAGAGGAACGCTCTGGACGAGAAGCAGAGGAAGGAGGAGGAGGAGAGGAAGGCGGAGATGGAGAGGCAGAGGAAGATGTGAGTGTTCCAGAAGCCCCGAGCTTACAAGGTTAACACGGCGAGGCTGCAGCATGCTAAGCTAAAGGCTAGGCTAGCCGCTTTCTGCATGGGTTAGCATGCTAATGCTACACGGGAACCGCTAACGTCAGCTGGAGATTCTGCAGGGCCAGACAGCACAGCTGGATCAGGGGTGGGTCACAGCTGGACCCGGCTCACCTATGTACCTGGCAGAGGCTGCAGAGCCACATCTGGACTGCAGCTGGATCAGAGCTGGGCCACAGCCTCTGTCAGGTACTCAGGTGGGCCGGTCTCACCTGTCCAGACCCACAGCCGGTGGACGTCAAAACCTGCCTCTGTTACCAGTAGTTTGAAGTCAACATTTTGGTTAAATCAACCTCTTTGGTTGTCAAACTCTGTTAGTTCAGGGGCCTTATATTCGACCTTTGACCTTCCAGTAGCATCATAACCTCTATATTTACTGCTTCACTGTTTACCCTCGGTATCAGTACAGCTTTATCCTGAAAACATCCACGATTGACAAAGCATTATGGTGCTCAGGAGGTGTCACGTGGCAGGTTATATGGTGTCATCTCCAGTCCTTTCTGCAGATACGTTTCTCTTTCTGGATGGTTGTTGGAGAGACTAATCGTCACCTCTCGGGCGTCATCTTTACAAACTCATCTTCACAGCATGAATGTTAATGGATTCAGCTCTACTTCTCACTGCTGTCATCTCTGCTGATTTCACACAGTCTCTGTATTTAAAATACAGTTATTGTGTCATTTTAAGACTTAACAGGGTCATCCTACAGGCCAGATTTGGCTCCGAGCCTTATGTTTGACACCCTGCTTCGCGTCCACTCTTGATGGTTCGGTAATTACATTTTCTTTGCTGTGTATTAGTGGTGGTATTATTTAGATTTGACTTCATTACGTCTGATTCAGAACGGCTGTGAAGTTATAAGTCTGCATTCACTATCGTGGATGAGCTCACTTTGTCTTCTTGAAGAAAATGTTCAGGTGGATTTATGCAGGATCTGTTGAAGTAAAGTGTGAGCTCTGTGATAAACTTCTCGTGGTCTCTGCTGCTGTCTCCTGTTGTGAGACAGATCATGTTGATTCAGGGAAAATGAAATTTGAGGGAGTTCAGCTGTTTAAAGAAGAGAAGAGTTTTGAAATGAGCCAGAAGCTTGCTTAAAGCATTGAGAGACTGGTTGACTTTGCGTTTCCCATGTTTTGGAAATGTTCAGTGACTGTGATAATAATGAAACCTGCTGTACAGATACTGACACTACCCAAAGACATCAAGTTGATATCAAATGTACATATTGAGCATGAGCCAGAGATGTTTGTGCTTTATGGATGGCTTTAAAGGAGTCATTCAACTGCTGCTGATAAGCTCCTTTCAGACTGTAAAGTTAGAGCAGAGATGGTCAATATAGGGATATACAAACTGATAAGCTATTGTTCAGTGAGCATAAAAAAACCCACATGCTATTAGTTTTACTCCCATCAATAATTTATGGACATGAAAGATTTACTCAAAAAAGTCCTGAATATCCTGTAAAGGACAGAAACAATGTCAACAGTAAAGGAAAGTGTTTTGCAGAACATTTGGTGGTCTGTTGGACCCTGCAGCTTCTGAGAGAGAATAGAAAATATTTCATTAACCGGGGATATTCTCCTTTCACTCCATTATTCAGGATGCTCAACTTCCCTTTCTGCCTACACACATTGGATCAAACCTTAATTATGCAAAGGGATCACCATCTTTAAAATGTATAATGAACATGTGTGGAGGATCAGATCAGTGTGTCATTACATTAAAGACATTATTCTCTATTATTGAAATCAGCATTTGCCTCCAAAAAATCCATATTGGTTTGGCCCCACTTTTCCAAATATGAAGTCTATTAGATCTTTCTTCATTGTTGACTATTTGCTGCGGCCCTGGTGTGTATTTGCACACCAGGCTGACAGGAAGCTGTAGTGAAATTCTGGGTTTCCCTCATCCTGCTTGTTGCTTTGACTGATTTGTCCTTAAATGTGACAGAGAGCTTGTGTGTGTGTGTGTGTGTGTGTGTGTGTGTGTGTGTGTGTGTGTGTGTGTGTGTGTGTGTGTGTGTGTGTGTGTGTGTGTGTGTGTGTGTGTGTGTGTGTGTGTGTGTGTGTGTGTGTGTGTGAGTGAGAGACTGGGACGCCACTGAGGTGGAGACTGGCAGACACCTGAGACGGGAGCTGCTGTCCCACACCTGCCGTCTCAGGCGGCTTCTTTTTTTCCCCCCGCAGATTAATAGCCAGTGTAGCACTTAGCAGGCATAGAGATGTAAATATGAAGACACAGAGGGACTGGGGCCGGGGCCGATCAAGGTCTCCAGTTTCCACTAGCTGACGGGATGAAATCAGATCCAGGGAGAGTAGAGAGAGTTTACGGTGTGCCAGGAGCCGTGTGACAGCTCAGTTCAGGTGTGGAGGGCAGCCAGAGCAGAAATCGAACATTTAAAGGAGAGTTTTCAGCAGGTGAACTTCACCCTCACAGCTGCTCCTTCAGTCCGTCTGGCATCCAGACGTGCTTTACATCTGTTCTCTGTGAATTGGTCAAGACAAGGTGCACTTGTGTCACGTTGTGCCACATTGTCTGATTCTTCTGATACATACAAAGTGGTAGTTCCACTCTGAAAGCCAGAGTTTTCCCAGAACTCGCCGTGCACATCTTGAATTCTAGAATGCTGGACAGGCAGGAACCAAGACTCTCCAGCCACCGTGGAGCTTTAGGTTTGTTTTAGGAAACGGCAAGAAAAAGTTGAAACCCTGTTCAAATCGATGATAAAGTTCTTCACCACAGTATTTACTTTTCCTGAATTTGAAGGTCATCAGCAGTTTCCTTCAGCTGTAAGGTGAAAGGTGTGTGTTGACTTGAGGAATCAAGGTGTGAAACGTCTTCATGGCGCTTCTCTCTCCTCTGGTCGTGTGCAGCCGGCAGCAGGAGATCGAGGAGAAGCTCATCGAGGAGGAGACGGCCCGGCGGGTGGAGGAGCTGGTGGCCAAGCGCGTGGAGGAGGAGCTGGAGAAGCGTAAGGACGAGATCGAGCGGGAGGTGCTGCGGCGGGTGGAGGAGGCCAAGCGCATCATGGAGCGGCAGCTGCTGGAGGAGCTGGAGAGGCAGCGGCAGGCCGAGCTGGCGGCTCAGAAAGCCAGAGAGGTAACGCTCGGTCGTTTGGAATGCAGCCCCCTCCCTTTACCCCACCCACTCTGACTGTGGAGGTCCACCTGCCATGGCACAAGTCTGAGGGCGACGTCCTGTATTTATTTCAAATCAAAATCCTTTAACCCATCAGGTGTTTTCTGGCCTAAACTGTTTAGAAGAGATCCAGCAAAAAGTTCCACAGTTCTCTTCATATGTGAAATCCATCTACTCATCTAACTTGAACTTTTGTACTGTGATCTATATCAGTAGTGCACACACTAAAAAGCGGTGAAACGAGTGGCTCACGGGCCTAAACCGGGCCACTGAGAAATCCCTTTAAACACAGTTTGAATAGATTCTGTTGTATATCTTTTTTTCTTGCTCAGTTCATATCAGACACTGGGTGTTGGACGCTCCATGTTCAGGGCCTTCATCCTTCCTCCTCATCAGACTGAAGAGTGTTTTCTCACATTTCTTCAAATCATTTTGAAACTGTGAGAAGATGTGCAGGGCTCGGACTCCATGTTTGATAGTGTTTGTATAAATCTAGATGATGTTCCAGAAGCTTCCACAGTTGTGTTTAAGGTAGTTTTGTCCATCAGTACTTGGCCCAGTGTCAGATTTGTGAGAAGGGAATTCTTAATGATCCCACAACTTCAAACGAGACTTTAATGTAACGACTAACCCGGTTAACTCTTCCAGTTTATAGTTAATTCTGCCTGCTTTTGGCCTGCTGCTGAGGCTTTTGCCATGGCTGGTCTTCATTCTCTTCATTGTTTTCCACCTGGTCCACCTCAGTTTTGTAAATATTTCTATGATTGTCTTCAATAAAGTTTTTTTTTTTTTTTTCTGTCACACATTTTATAGTCGCTGTCTGTCTGTCAGCCCCCATTTAGAAGCATTTCCTCAAACGTGAAGGTTTTTCTGGGTTTAGCAGCTCAAATAGAGCTCCACAGATCTGTAGAGGTTCGGGAGACCAGATCTGTAGACGTTTAGATTAGATCTGAAGAGGTTTAGGCGACCAGATCCGTAGGGGTCAAGACACCAGATCTGTATGGATTTAGCCCAGATCTGT
This sequence comes from Salarias fasciatus, assembly GCF_902148845.1. Classification (NCBI taxonomy): domain Eukaryota; kingdom Metazoa; phylum Chordata; class Actinopteri; order Blenniiformes; family Blenniidae; genus Salarias; species Salarias fasciatus. Next base: position 8,218,742 of record NC_043760.1, on the reverse strand, counting down.
AGGGGTTCAGGAGACCAGATCTGTAGGGGTTTAGACTAGATCTTTAGGGGTTTAGACTAAATCTGTAGGGGTTTAGACCAGATCTATAGAGGTTTAGGAGACCAGATATTTAGAGGTTTAGATTAGATCTGAAGAGGTGTAGGAGACCAGATCTGTAGAGGTTTAGATCAGATCTGTAGGGGTTTAGAAGACCAGATATTTAGAGGTTTAGATTAGATCTGAAGAGGTTTAGGAGACTAGATCTGAAGAGGTGTAGGAGACCAGATCTGTAGAGGTTTAGACCAGATCTGTAGAGGTTTAGACCAGATCTGTAGAGGTTTAGATCAGATCTGTAGAGGTTTGGATCAGATCTGTAGAGTTTTGGATCAGATCTGTAGAGGTTTAGATCAGATCTGTAGAGGTTTAGATCAGATCTGTAGAGGTTTGGATCAGATCTGTAGAGGTTTGGATCAGATCTGTAGAGGTTTAGATCAGATCTGTAGAGGTTTAGATCAGATCTGTAGAGGTTTGGATCAGATCTGTAGAGGTTCAGGACACCAGATGAGTTCAGGAGATCACTCCTCCTGGCCTCCTGCCGTCGGCTCTGCCGCCGCAGCAGAGGCGGCTCCTCTGAGCTTCACCCACAGCCGAACCCATGAGTAAAATGTGGCTTTGTCTCTGGCGACAGTTTGAGGGGATGAGCGGTGTGACCTCTGACCTGTGTGGCCTAACGCTTCATGTTTGATGACTGGATGCAGCTCCTCCCTGAGAACGCGCGATGTGCTGTGTTCTGTACTCACCACTTGCTTCTCCTCTAGGCCTGCAGCTGCTCACTGTTATATTGTTTTCCTGTACATCCATTGTGCTGTTTTTTGTTTTGTTGACTTTGGAAACACCCCCCTCACCCACCCCTCCTAACTAGCTGTTGCCCCGAGCTGGCCCTGCAGCCTCTCAGCTCGTGTCGACCCGTGTCCTGTACTGTAAGTGTACCGTGGTCGGGTGGTCCTCGAGCGCCGTACAGACTAAACAGACACAAAGCACTGCACACATAAGACACATGTGGAGCAGAGCCCACCGGCCCGGAGCTGCTCTCTCCGCAGGGGGCCGCACAGCCCGGACCAGGCTGTACATATTCAACCGTTTAATGCCGAATGCTTTCACCAGTTGTGTAGGTACACAGGCAAGGAAAATGCGTAGGTATTCGTGCATTGGTGAGCCAAAACTATTCCCTCTTTTATTTGTATGCTTCTCTCTCTCTTGTTTATAATGTTAAAAACCTGCTCTGTATTTTCTTACTGTCTGTCATATCTCTGTTTTCTCTTTATGAGTGTGATTTGATGAGTGGGTTTTTTTTTTTTTTTTTAAGTGTCTATCACAGTAATGCAGTGAGTGCCCGAGGTGTGGTTTAGCTTAAAGTTTTCTAGGAGAAAAATAACCAGCAGTAGAGGGAGAGTTTTTATTTTTCTTTCCTGCTTTTTGCCCCCCTCTCTTTATGTATTTAGTTAAACCAGTTGAGACTGCAGAGCAAGGCACCGTGTGAGAGGATAAACGAACTGTGTGCGTTAGCTGGTGGTGACTTCATGTGTGTGAGAAGTGCGCCTGAGTATGAGTGTGTGTGTGTGTGTGTGTGTGTGTGTGTGTACGTGTGCGTGCGTCCCAGTGCTTTGCGGCCTGTTTGTGCGCTAACATGGCACCATGTCACCCCTCTAGGAGGAAGAAAAGTCGAAGCGGGAGGAGCTGGAAAAAATCCTGGAAGAAAATAACCGCAAGATCGCCGAGGCTCAGGCCAAACTGGTACGACCCGTCGCCCTGCTTCACATTCCCCCCGGCTCTCCCTTTACAGCGCAGCTCCTCCACCTCCATCACAGTGATCAGTGTTCGACTCCAGAGGAGCCCAGTTCGGGTCCTGGAGGCAAGATCTGCAATTAAAAGCATAAACCGAGCGCTAATCCTGGAGATCGCATATATTTCACCTCATATTACTCAGAAAAAGCTCTGCTGTGAGCACACATAAGCTGATTTTACACAAACTAAACACACCAAGCAAATTACCTACTGAGGATCAAAATCTGCATATCTCCGCCTCGTCAACAATACGGTCTGCGTCGCTGCAACCAGCAGCCAAAGACGCTCTGTAGTTTAAATTGATCATACTTTTCCACCTGTGCCATGTTCACTTCGAGTCCAGCAAACTGAGGCAGCCGTCAGCCCTCCCTCTGACCTCTGACCTCCTGCTTGTGCCCGCAGGCCGAGGATCAGTTGCGTATCGTGGAGGAGCAGAGAAAGATCCACGAGGAGCGCATGAAGCTGGAGCAGGACCGTCAGAGGCAGCAGAAGGAGGAGCAGAAAATCATCCTGGGGAAGGGAAAGTCCAGGCCCAAGCTCTCCTTCTCGCTCAAGGCCACCGAGTGACCGAGCCCCCTCCTCTGCCACCTCCGCCCCCCCCAGGCCCCTCCACGTCACGCCCCGCCTTCAGCCCCCCTGCTCCTCGTGCTCCTCGTCCAGCCCCGCCCCTCCTCCCTGGAACGCTCGCTTCGTTTTGGAAGTGCTGAAGGACGGTTGACGGGAACCGGGGGACGACCTGGGCGTGCTGACTCACTCATGCTCCTCGAAAACTCCGTGAAGACCCGCGTCGTCCCTCCTGGCCTGGAAGAGGAGGCGGCTCTTCCACTGCTCCTCCCGCTCCCCCTCCCCCCACTTCACATGACTCTTGTTTTTTTGGTTTTGTTTTGTTTTTGTTTCTTTGGTTTGATTTTAACTCGTAGGGAACTTGAACTTCTGATGTAGAAAGCTAACCTGTCCCTCCTTCAGTCTTAACACGTGACGGCGGCTGTGTCCCCCCCCCACCCCCCCAACCGGTGTCTCTGCAGCCAGCAGACGTCCAGCAGTCCTCACAGGGCTTTCTGTGACTCCATGTTAACGGCGGCTCGCGGGCAGTTTGGGAGGCGGCTGCAGGTTTTTCCTGTTGCGTTTTGTAAAGTAACGCCTCCCGGAGCGGCTGTCAGAGAGCAGCCCGTTTAAAAAGCACAGCGACCTCCGTCCAGCGGCGGGACCGGAGTCCGGCTCCCCAGCAAGCGGGTCCTGACGGGAACCCTGCAGGTGAACCGGAGTCCGACTCCCAAGCTGCCCGTGATCCTCAGGCCCTCCAGGAAGCGGCGAGAGGGGAGAGCAGGGCGTGTCCTGTATGATGTGATGTTACTAGGCTTTGCTGTGATGTGCCGACTCCTCCCCCCTCCTCCTCCCTCCTCCTCCTCCTCCTCCGCTCAGTTCAGATTGACAGACAGGAAGTGTCGGTAAATCCTGGAGCTTTGTTTTATTGCTCATTAGTTTGGGCTGCCCCCCCCCCTCCCCCTCCCCCCCTCGGGGGTCTCATGTCGTAGTAATTTAACTCGAGCAGGGCGTCTCTCTTGGTAAGTGTCGGTTCGTAGAGGATGCACAAGTTCAGGTAAGACGAGGTCCGAGGTTGGCGTGAGCGTGTGTGTGTGTGTGTGTGTGCGCGCGAGCGTGTGTATGTATGTCTGATAGTGTGTTAGTGTGTGTGTGAGCGGCAGGCTGACCTCACGTGAGTGTAACAACTTTTTGTTGTGGGATTTTTTTTTTTTTTTTTTTGAATTCATCATGTAATTCTCCCCCCCCCCCCCGATAGTCAAGGGACTGAACAGATGAATAAATCCATTGAATGCTACACAGACCGCCAGTCGAGCTCTTTCATTCGTCAACTTCCTGAAGGTTCCAGCGAGCCTCCACCTTCACCTCGAGACGTTAATCCGTCCTCATCAAGCGTCATCCGGTTCTGAAAAAGAGGAATTCATGTTTGACGCTCTGGTTTTTAACTTCTCAGGAACACAAACACAAAAGATTGAAGGTGAAATGTGTGTAAAGGGATCTGACTGCTGGTCAGCTTTAACCACGAGTATTTTTTTCTTGAGAGGAGTGAAATTTGGTCATTCTGTTTGGACATTTAGCAGAAGTGTCCACAACAAAGCCGAATAGCAGAGGAACCTTTTTGAACTGAAGACCACCGGGAGCCGTGGTTCAGATGCTTCTGCTGGAGGCTACGAGATGACCGACGCTCGATCATAAAACCACTGCGAGCTCCGGAACAATGAGGGGCCTCACATGCTTCATGCTGTGGCTGAAATCTGGAAGGCTGCCAGGCTTTGTGTTGTTCGACATGAACTCGGAGACTCACCATATAGTTCGACCGCAAGATCTGGTTTCCCAGGGGATCCTGGTCGGGTTAGCAGCTGATCCCAAAGAAACAAGATAAAACTCATAGCTTGTCTACAGTAATAAAAGAAAAACTCACTTATCTGAAAATCTAAGGACTGCAGAACTCGCAAAGGAAACTTGACACCGGGGTCAGTAAATCTGAGCTCCTCTGTTGTTCACACATCGAGATGAAGTTAAATGAAACTGTTGATCAGCAGAAAGGACCAAAGCAGACAAGGAAAAGTTCTTTTTCTCCCAAGAACTCCCAAGATCACAGCACTGAGTGCTTCTTCACATCAAATATGTCGACGATCCTCAACTCTACGTGACTCGTTAAAGCTTCAAGGAAGTCTGCGATCGGCGATGGAGCAGCCGGATATGAAGAATTGTTCCGGAAGGTTCTGACTCTGAAATGAAAAAACGTGCAAACAGGATCTTAGTAATGGATGTCTGATCGTTTTTAAATCAAGCTGATTGGCTAATTCAATTAGTACACAGCAATCTGGTGTGAAAGACAAAACCGTTCATTCAGAACAAAAGTTGAGCGATTCTTCGGTCGTTTGTCCTGATCCAACGTGACGAGCCTTCGTCCAGTCGCTGAATGAGCGGTCCGATCTTACCGCCGCCACCGCCTTTTAACTGGCGGTACCGACTCAGGCTGTTGGACGCCGTCATCTGCTTTCTGCCCTTGAGCCACGTGGGACCAATACATCACTGTCACGTTAACCAAATCCCTGTAATAACAGGCTCTAATTATCTGGCAGCTCCAGTCGGAGCGCGCTGCTGGTGTGTTTCCAGCGTGAGGTGAGCGCAGAGCCGACCTGAGACGCCTCCTCAAATCCTTCATCTCATTACAGCCAGACGCGCTTACCCCGGGATTTCAACACCGTTCGCAAACAGGTGTTAACAGCAAAAACCGGTCAGTTTTACACGCTGGAGAACACTGTTCCAGTGTTTCCAGCAAGTGTCGTTATCGCCTGTTCCCATACAGACGGAGTCAGTGTTTTCTTAAAAGTTCCACCATGAGACCAGTTTTCAAAAAGTTGCGTATTCAATGTGTCTTAAAAAATAAAAGTTTAGCGTTTTCACTTGATGGTTTACCGCGTTAACAGGACCTCGGTGAGCTGGCTAACGCTGAACAAAACGTTAAACCATGTAAATAAATTACTTGGCGAGGTCCACTTTGGAGACTCCAGTTGACCGGTTTTGGCCCGCGTGCCTCATGTTGGTCTCCAGTAAAACAGTGAAAGATTAACATTTTGTGTGAGTTTGAAATAGAAAATGAATTTAGTCATATCATCAGCATAAAAACGAAAACGTGACACTAAAATAAAAGCTCAATGTTTGAACTAAAGCTGTGGTTCAACAAAATGCTTACCAACTGCTGGATTTCTACTCTTTTTCAAAATAAATTTTTATTCTCTATTTTGATTTCATTATATAGACAAAGGTTTGACCTGCCATGTGAAAATGTCTCACAAAAAAAGTCCTTAAAATGTATACCTGTATCATTCAGCAGTCCTTCACCCTTTCTGTCTTTTTCATTTTCACTTTCTCCTTTGAAAGGTATAAACTTGCAGCAGCTGCTCAGTAGATTTATTTTGTTTATAGGGGCAGAAGTGAAACCAACCCTTGATGTTAAAGGTCATCTGTAAATTACATTCAATTAAAATAAGCTTGGATTTATTATTTAAAATTCACTTTGGTTTTTTTATGCATTATTAAAGAAAACAATATTTTTGTGTGCATTGTGTTAGAAAATGATCACAATCTACTTTCTTTGAGGTTTTTGACAGTTGAATGCGAAAGCGATCATAATGTTGAAGTTTTGTGGCTTAGAGTCAGTTTTTTGAAGTGATTTTGTAACGTTTTGACCAGAATTCGTGGCAGAGTATTTCTCTTTCTGTGGATCAGAGTGTGACCCGGGTCCACTGCCTCTCTCAGCCCGGAGCGTCGCTCCCTCCACCGGGGGAGCCTCCCTCCACCGCGGCCCCGGCTCCAGCCTGCCCGCCCCTCCGGCTGCGCGCCCCGGCCGCCTTTGCGCTCCTCCTCCGCCGTTCGCTACGCTGGAAGCGGACTTCCTCCACCGGCACCGGGCTGCCCGCTCCGGCCACAGGCGCGCTCCTCCGGGGTTGAACCCGCCCGTGCGGGACGCTGGAGGCGGACCTCCACCACCCACACCGCGGCCCCGGCACCAGGCTGCCCGCCCCGGCGCGCTCTCGCTCGGGCATGTGCGCCTGCCTGTCCCGCTGGATCCTGACAGCCTGGAGGGTTGTCAGGAAAATTTAATGACAGAAAAAGAGAGAGAAAACAAAGGCGTGTGTTTTTTAAATTATTGTTAAAGACAGGAGAAGAGGGCTTTAGCTGTTAGTTTTTAATTAAAACTGTGTTTGAAGTTTCTTCAGCCTCATAATACACTTTTCACACAACTCTTCATTATCTAATTCAATTTCCATCTAATCTCGGCGAGACCTCCTTTATCTTCAACACTGAAGCATCGACAGCAGTTAAAACTCTTTTTTCTTACATTTACAAGTGTCAGAGTCTCACAGCTGTGTGTATATGTGTTTGTGGTCTGGGGTTTGTGTGTGTCCTGGATCTCCCGGGGAGAGACGCTCGGTCTGCGGCGGGCTGGCACCGCGCGTCCCGGCGGATTCAGGGACCCGCAGCCCGGGCAGAGAGGGCGGAGAGGGAAAGGACTTAAAACTTCTTTTGAAATACTGTTTTACGCGCTAAAACTCATCAGCAAGAGAGGGACAAAGTAGCAGTTTTTGGAAAACCTTCAAATGATAATAATCTTTGTACGGTTTGGGCACATCTCAAATAATGAAAAATAAATTCTCACTGTGATCACATTTACATGCTAAGAAAATTAAATTCCATAAAATTAAAAACCTGAATTCTGAAAAAAAGTTACAATTCACATTTAATTCCCAAAATTTTCAGAAAAAAGCCAGAAATCCGGCTTTACGCACAGATTTCCAACGTTGTTGTCAGGATTCTGAGAAAACGGTCAAAGTTGTGACTTTATTATAAGAACTTTGGCATTTAGGTAAATAATCTTGACAGAAATAGGTCAGAACTTGAAATATTTTTTCTGTTTTCCCAAATATTCTACATTTTATGGTCTCCCGTTATTGCGCTTTTTTTCACATGTTCAGGTGAATGCAAAAAAAAAAAAAAAAAAAGAAAAAAAAATCAAGCACTTTTTCCAGAAAGGGAAACTGAAATCCTTGTCGAAGCTGATTGCCGTCCTGATCCAGCCTAATAAACACCCAGCCGGCGGGGCCGCGCGCCGCCTGTGCCCGGTCAGGAGGCGCGCGGAGCGGACTGCTCTCGGTCCAGAGGCCGCTGTCTCCTCAGCCTCACGCGCAATCAACAAACCCGCGCACAAGGTGTCAAGACTTCACACGCTCACACATCTGGAGGTAACGGAGGGGTGTGTGAGCGTGTGAGCTCATTCAATTAGAGGCTGTTTGCTAAACGGTGTGTGTTTCTGTGGAAATGAAGTTGCTGATAAGTCCGCAGCTGCTCCAACATCTCCCCTCATGTCTGCTCCGCTCATCCATCACTGCCGATGAGCGCGACTCTTCATCAAAACACTTCCAATATTTTGTCAGCTGAGCTGAACAAACTGCCTTTACTGACGCCTTCCATGGGAGATTTGGATCCAGTGCAAACGGACAAACAAGCGCGTTCTTCCATTTAGTCCAGGCTCAATGAATTACAGTACATCTGAGAGGTAACGAGCAGGTTTATCTTCGTGCTGAAGGTCAAGGAGCTTTCACGGCTTCAGAGCAGTTGGTTTGATTGTAAACGTCTCTCCAGGATGAGAAGGTTTCAGGATGAGGAGAAGACTGGAGTTTAATGTTCTGTCGGCAGATTTGTTCATCTTTTGAAAGTGAAATGAAATAATGTCACATTAAAAAAGAAGTTTAGGTTCCAGACTAGGTCCAAACATTCAGTGTTTAGTCTGGTTTTCCTCTATAAATACTCAAATTCTGCGTGATTCTGTGGAAGTTTAACATCATTAAGTCATTATTGTTGAATTTACTCAACCCCCCTCTTGTAGATGTTTATTAAAACTGAATTCTTTGTGATTGTGTGAAGTTCTGTGAATTTCTGCTCCAGATTGTCCGCTAGTGGGCGCTCTTGGCTTGTGAATGAACTTGAAGTGCATTGTGTGGCGCAGTGCTGTGTGTGTGTGTCTGAGTGTGTGTGTTCCCTCCTCTATGGAGCACCACCGTTGTTTTCTACATGATTACACTTCGAGGGGGGGTTGGCCTCTTTAAGATTCACCTTTATTCATCCTGATGTTTGTTAATTCCGAATAAAAACGAATAAATTACACACGGAGCTAATTACACGCGCTCACCTTAAAGTGTCATTATCTACTCGCGCGCGCCAGATTTAACATATATTGATATTTTTATTTATTTATTAGAGATGGCAGTGTCCAAACACGCCGTGAACCCGGGTCACGGCCCGGTCCGCGCAGCTGAACGCTGGATAAAGTAGAATTGAGCTGGAATTTCTCCTCCGCCTGATTGACAGCTCGCCTCCCGCTGGCCAATCAGCGGCGGCGGTGGGCGGAGCCTGAGCGGGAGCCGCTCACCAAATATTCCCAGTCTCAATCCCGTCGCAGTTACTTTCCATCCAGGTTTCGGAGCAGCCGCTGAGGCACCAGCAGCCTCCGTGCGGTGCGTGAGTCTGCGGGGAGGACGGAGTCTGACGAGGACCTGAGCCGCAGACACTTCTTTTTCATTTTTTTTTTTGGTTCTTTCATGGTTCTTTTTTTTTTTTTCTTCGTCTTCTTCTTTTGGAGGATTGTGGACCCTTTTTATATAGTATGAGAACTTCCATTCCAGCTCCTTTGATTTGTCTCATTGTCACATTTGCTCATTTTCTTCATTTTGACCATCCGACCTCATTGTTTGGCCCCGCTCATTCTGCTGCTGCTGTCACCCACAGTTTGTCGCTCACCATCACCTCCACCAGCACCAGCTGAAGGCGCGCGGGGATTTCTCACAGTTCAGCCGCTCTCCTCTCCTCTCCTCGCCTCGCCTCTTCTCTGCTGCTTTGGATTGCTGGACTATAACGCAGAGGGATTATTATTACTTGTATTGATTTCCATCTGCCGCCCGGCGCACCGCGAAGCCGCCACTTGTTCTCCGCGCCTCTGCGAGGGATGTATTGCAGAGGCTTGAAGTGCTGAAAGGGAGAATATCAGGGCTCAGTCCGCTGAATGAACTGCCGCCGTGCGCCTTTGGCTTTTGGAGCAGCTCTGTCCGCTGGAGATGCTCTGAGCGGGGCTCTGCGCGCGTCCCCTCCGGATCGGGATATACTGTGAAGAGCATTTCTGGAGCGCTGGGCTTCTTCCTTTCTTTTGTGATTTTTTTGTCTTCTAATTATTATTTTTGTTTGTGTGTGTGCGTGTGTATGAGGACTCACACTTTTGGTTCATTTTGACACGGATTGTGCACCCGACACGGAACCATGGGGGACTCGATGTGGAGATATTATTTCGGAGTTTTGTTTATTGCCTTCAAAGTGGACTTGTGCCGGGCGCTCATCCTGGAGTCCATCTACTGGAACACAACAAACACCAAGTGAGTAGAGCGCGAGCCGCCGCTGATTGCTGAGCACACACTCACACACACACACACGCGCGGGCGCGCACGCACACTCACACCCCACCACACCGCCTGCAAGAACGCACTCCCGGGTGAAGACGGTTTTAAAGCCAGACTGGAAAAACCGAGCACTGTCGACGCGGCTCGCCGCCCACACCGCAGCGCGTGAAATACCCGCACTCACAAAGCTCTCACAGCAATGTGCACATTTCACATCTCTGATTATTCCATATTTTGTAGCCAGTCCTACCTAGAACCTCTTCATTCCATATGAAAATGTTGCCTTATAATAATGCGTAAAATTCCCAAATCACCGCTTGGCGCGTTGCGTCCTCACTCCCGCTATTCCATTTTTTTTTATTATTACTTTTGTCTGGATGAAGAAGTAAGGAGGCGAAGCCATCAGTCACAGACACGGGCCGAGAAAGAGCAGCTCGTCGTGGAGCAGCTCGTGGTTGAAGCTGCCGCCTCTCCATTGGGGAAAACACTTTGCGCGCAGTGTGAGTGGACGGAGAGGCCCGCGCGGCACTCAGCAGTGCGCAAAAACCTGTGCCACGAGCCTTTTTTTGACTTTGTGGTGTTTTTCTACATTTATACCTCGTGCTGCCTGGCTCATTTTTAGAATATATGCGTTGTTTTGGGTAAATGAATAAATTAATAGAGAGAGAGAGAAAGTAGTACCCCCCATATGGCAGCGTATACGTAGATTTGTCTGTAACAGGTCCACAAGGTTTTTTTTCGGCATGAGTCGGCACACAGGTACTGCTGCTGTTTTTACCTCCTCTGTTTAAGGAGACAGTGATATTAATGAGGAGGATGGAGAGGCGGGAGGCTCCGGCGGAGCGGCCGGGAGTCTCTGCTGGAGCCGCCGGAGCGTCCCGGCGGCTCAAGCAGAGACTCCCGGCCGCTGCGGCGGCCTGCGACGCTCCGCTGCGGGTCAAGGCAACAGCAATTCAACAACAAGGGACAATTTTTTGTGGGTATTTCTGCTGGATTTGTGGTAGCAGAGATAACAAGTTCAGATATCCCGAGCCGTGGTGTCTGAGCTCGATGCGTAAAAGTCCCGTTTCTATTATCAGTGATTATTCATAATGGTTTCCGATGTCCTGATCGCTTAGGCCTCATTCTGGGTTAAATCTCATCTCCCTGCATTTGTCCTCACAGCCTGACATCATCGTGACCCCTGTAAATACTCCTCCAGGACAGAAAGGAAAGCTAAAAAGGCGCTTAAAGTGTTTTCTTCTTCTTTTTTTATTCATCAGCTTTAGGAGAAGGTGTCTTTCTCCTCCTCTGCTCATTCGGTCACAGGCGCCTTCTTTTGTGGCCGTTTGGTCACGGCCAGACTCCCAGTTCCTGTCAATAATTCAGCTTGAGGCTCCAATGCAGCTCCAAGTGTGTGTGTATGTGAGAGAGAGAGAGATAGGGATAGTGTGTGTGTGTGTGTGTGTGTGTGTGTGTGTGTGTGTGTGTGTGTGTGTGTGTGTGTGTGTGTGTGGAGACGTTGGATTGTCTAACAGGTGTCTATTGTTGCAGCTCTTCCAGTTTGAACTGCTGTGGACGGACGTTAGCGCGTCTCCACGGCGCACAAGGTCCGCTTGGTCTATCCGTGTGTGTGTGTGTGTGTGTGTGCGTGCGTGTGTGTTTTTCTGCCTGCTGGGCCTCTCCAACCTCTTGACTGCCACAGCCATCTGCATCCAGGCCTGACGCACCGAAACGCAGGTTCCAAGTTAAAATATGAACGTTTCCATCCACTGACCCCATCGCAGTTGTATTTCTGACTGGTAGAATTCAGGTAGAGTTTGTGTCACAGGTCAGTCTTGCCTGTAGTGACTTGTATTAATACTTCTGGTGCCATTTGTTCTGTGAAAAGAGCAGAATGTGAAGTAATTTATCGCATTCTGGAAAAAAATCCAAAATGGAAACTGACTTTATTTGAAATATGAAGTTGAACTTGACCCAGTTATTGTGTCTAAACAGATTCCCTCTGAGAATATAAGTTCGTCAACAGTATTGTGAGCAGCAAGTGAAATATTTATGCCATACAAACTAAAGTTTGTTGGTTTTAGCTGCCAGTTCAGTCCAGACAGCTCTATTTACCCCACGGGGGCAATTAATTGCCCAATGCATTTTTTTACATTCATGCGTACATCAGTCAATAGCAAAACATCAATAAATAATCAATATTTGAATCAATCTGTCATGGAAACCATTTAGGCGTGGGACAGACGGAGACGTCCGAACAGCAAGTTAAAGCCGGATAAAAGATTAAAGCACATGCAATAAAAACAAGACAGTGCAATAAAACAGTAAACAGTAAGAACAGTAATTAAATTAAAATGAGGAATTAAGACAATCAATAAAGTGTCCTCTGGATAGAGTCACTTATAGGTCATTTAAAAAGTCATTTCAATTTTGAACCAGTTCAAGCTAAGAATGCTTAAACCTTCCGTCGTGTTGGGATCCCTGATATGAAGGTGAAGTTGAACAGTCTGTCAGGTTGTTTCAGCTCCACTCGCTCTTCCATGTCAGTTGGGCCACCAGGTTCTAAGTGGTGCCTGCTTGTTTTTGCTGTGTGGTTTTCCGAGGCTGCTGCGATCAAAACGGGACGAGGTCGTCCGGTTGCAGCACGCCGTGTCCCGGCTCGCAGCTCGTCTCCTCGGTCAGCTCCTCTCCAGTCGTTACGACTGGTTTTTTTATTTGGAGGAAAGAGAGAAAACGAGTCGGAGTGCGTCCGTCCGGCTCTCGCAGTGGGTCGAGGCCTCGGGCCGCCACACCGCCGCATTCCTGCAGAGTTACCGTTCCCGCTCGGCTCTGCCGGTCCGGGCGAAGCGTTCAGAAGGCGGTACGGCGTGCGGCGGCCCGCCGAGGCGTTCCCGGCTGCAGTTCACACTCTGTCTGCCCCTGGACCGAGGTCCGGTCCTCAACAGCCTCACTTCACGTCTCCTTCTGATTGATTTGCTTTGTTTTGTTCCCTCATGGAGGACTTGCTCTGTCAGCTCGGCTCTGTTGACCCTCGTTCCAGAGCAGGTCAGCAATACGTAGAGCACAACCAGTCGTCCTAAAGTCTGCCGTCTCCTCGTCCCCCCGTCTCCCGTCTCCTGCCCACTCCTCCTCTTCGTCTCTGTTTCAGTTTGTTTTTGACCATTGAAAGAAAAAAGACTGAACGTTGGAAATGTGGAGGCTCGGGGCCGGTCTGATGCCTTTGTGTGTTTGTGCAGGCTGGGAGGGGGGGTGGGGGGGTGGGGGGGGGGGTGAAGAAACAGCTCTGTGTGAGTGTGTGTGTGTGTGTGTGTGTGTGTGTCTTGTAGTTGAAATCCCTCCACGGGCTGACGGCTGTGTCGATTAAACCTCATTGTTGTGTTCTTTGCTGCTTTACTGCCCTTATGCATGAGCTTCCTAAAAAAAAACAAAAAACAAAAAAGAGTGACCCTCCTCCCGTCTTCCATGCACACACACACACACACACACACACACACACACACACACACACCTCCTTCGTCTGGTAATCCATTTTGTAGTTGGGAGGGAGAAACAAAGCGAGGCCTGCTTTACATGGTTTATGTAAAAGGAGCGCTGCTCTCCTCCACCGCAGTTCATTAAGAGATTACACAGAACCCCCCCCCCCCCACACACACACACACACACACACACACACACACACACGCACACACGCACACACCCCACCCCACCCCACCTCTCCCCCCACGGGCCCTTTGTGACCGGGCAGCAATGGGGGCACCTCCGTGGGTCCTTTTGTGAGTGGGGGGGGGGGGGAGGAGGAGGGAGAGCTGCAGGTTGATAGAGAACGATGCCCCCTCCTCCTCCTCTTCTTCTTCTTCTCTTCTTCTTTTTCGGTTACGGTGGAGAAGTGGTTCCAGAGTCGGACCGGGGGTTCCCAGGTTTGAATCCTCATCGGGAGGAAGAGGAGGTCCGTTTGTTCTCTGTTTTGATGATTCAAAAAAAAAAAAAAAAAAAAAAGGAAGAAACCAGAGCGGGAGACGAGAGAGAAGACAGCGTCGGGGTCCCCGGGGGCCGGCGGGGTAATTACGTCTCGGCCCGCCGGGACCCCGAAGGCCCGGATTACTGGATGAGGAGTGGAGGGAGCTGGAGGACGAGGAGGCCGGGTGATCCGGACCACCAAGGGCCGAGGGAGGGGGCATTACAGCCGGGGGTGGGGGGGTGGGGGGGGGGCACAACCAGTTCAAACAGAAAGTCTGTAGAGGAAGAAAAACACGTGATGAAGTCCTCTGTCTGGTTTATGCTGCTCGACGTCGTCCTCCTTTTGCTCCCTTTTGCCCCATAAGCCCTCTCTCTCTCTCACACACACACACACACACACACACACACACACACACACACACACACACACACACACACACACACACACACACACACACACACACACACACACAATATCGGTGCAAACACACAGTGAGGGGGCAGAAAAGGGAAACAGATGCCGCCGTGCTCGTTGGTCACTCACATGTAGAAACAGCTTAAAAAAAAAAAGTCCCAAAAATTGATTTCATGACCAAAAGTTTAATCCGAGTTCCGTTTGTGAGGTTCAGAGGAAAGAACGGCTCAAACTGACGATTTCATGTCAAACGTACCAGGTTTTTTTTTATCCCACTGAGCACGTGCAAAGGTTTTATCATGACTGAATTAATATTCTACTTCCTGACCCCCCCCCCACACACACACACACACACACACTGCCGCCGCTACCAGTTTTCTGCATGATGAAGCTGTTTTTAATGTCAGCCTTCTCAGGTCATGTCGTGTTTGCCGCACGTCGATGTGAATAAAGCAGCGTATTGATGACGGATCGGCCTGAAGAAAAGGAGGGAAAAGGTTCTTTAAACTCGGGAATCAATGTAGTGAAGACTTCTTTGTTTCAGCTGGAGGAGAAATACTCTCTGTGTTGGACTGACTCTGACTTTGAGTGAAGGTTTGACCCCCAGGATGTCAGAATAGATCAGTCAACTAATCAATCAGTCCAAAATGCTCTCAGGATTCATTCAGATACACTTGACCCCAGCAGAACGGAGGTGATGTTTGCTGCCCCGGCCTACAGGGGGCACATTGAGCCGTTTTAATGCTCTACTTTCACTCATTGGTCGATGCAGTCGCCGTCTGTGTTTCTCTCGCTGTTATTGCTCCAGTGAGACAGCAGCTCTCCTGTTACTCTAAAGTTTACATTCACGAACTGTCTTCTCTTTGTTTCCCATCAGGCATTTCCTGATGAGTCCATTTGTTGCTAGGGCCGAAAAACGTCGGCAAAATACTGAAACTCAGGTTTCCTTCAGCCTCATGTTATCCTTAACGGCAGGTGACATCAAAACAAGGACAAAAAAAGCCAAAAATATTCCCACTGTGGAATTTATTCTTGATTTTATCCTGAACATTGATGATATGTATCTATAATGACTGATTTCGTTAATTTTTTTACTGTAAGTGTGACGATGGACACAGCGCAGTGTGACCTGAAACGGAGGACCTGATGATCAGATGATCCGATGATTTAATGATCAGACGATCCGCCGATCTCATGATCTGAGCCTGTCATCAGTGTTTCCATGCTGGAGGAAGAGGCTGCAGCTCTGCATACGTTTACAATCAGCACATGCATGCATGCTTTCACCTCTGTATAAACACACATGCCTGCATGCACTCATGAATGAGCGCTTACAAAAACACACACGGGGTTAATACACATACACACACACACACACACACACACACACACACACACACACACACACACACACACACACACACACACACACACACGTGTGTTTGTGTTGAAGTGAAGCCTTCCAGGCTTTTCGGACGACCCTGCCTCTCTTTCTCTCTATATATATATGTGCTCCACTTCTCCTGACACTCAACTCTCTCTCGCTCTCTGTCACAGACACACACTCTCTCACACACACACACGCACACACACACTCTGATGAGAAGATGAGGCCAGATGGCACTGCGATGCTCAGAGATGCCTCCCCTTCCCCTCTGTGTGTCCGTCACCGGACACACTGTACCACCGCTGAGTGTGTCCCCGGGGCGGCAGGAAAAATACTCGCTCGGCCTACTTAGCTGTGTGTGTGTGTGTGTGTGTGTGTGTGTGTGTGTGTGTGTGTGTGTGTGTGTGTGTTCAGTTTTCACCGGATGCCCTCTGTTGGAGAGCGGAGAAATGAAGTCCATGTCTGAATTAGTGGGATTGAGTGTGTGACAGATAGAAGAAGGAGAAGAAGTGTGACAGTGAACACACCCACCACACACACACACACACACACACACACACACACACACACACACACACACTGTGTTTGTAGTATTTGTAATATATATCAACACATTACTTCCTGCAGCCTGTCCTCTTCATTCAGCTCTCTCGGTGAGTTATGGGTGGGAGCCTGGCCGCTCGTCCCTGCTGATTCCGTCCTGCAGTGTGTTTCTCTTCCTCACACACCTCTCATAACTCAGCTCTGGGTTGTGTTTGGGTGTTTAAAAAAATTAGCCAGTTTTGGCTCATTTGCACCTTCTGTGAAACATGAAGCCTGTTTATTAAAAAAAATGTTGTACCCTTGACTGAGACTGGTGTCAAATTACATATGGCGCATGTAGTCCTGGTCAAGTGAAGTGTGATTTCAGCCTCCTTAAATGTGCCAGTAATACATTTCGGTGCATTATTTTTCAAATGGTCTCAGTTTGCTGATTGAGTTCTCAATCCTGGGAAGCTGCTTTTTCAAAAGTTTAAATTTAAAAACTTTCTGATGTCACAAATGGCTGTTTCCACCTCATTCATGAAATTACAGATGGAATAAACTGAATTTAAATCCCCCAAATGAACGTTCACGTCCGGTTCCAGTCCACCGGCAGCCGTCTGCACGTCTCCAGTTCGCCGTTCTCCTCGCCTCCGTCCGCTCGTCCTGCTGCCAGTGAGCCTGTTTCCAGGCGGCGGTGTCACGGCGTCCACCGCCAGCGATCACGCCGTGCTGCAGCGTCGTCTCACTAAACAGCAGCATTAGTTCACTTTAGGGAAATTTCAAGTACAGCGGCAGAACCGAGCCCTCCAGGCTTCCTGCCGACGCGTGTGTTTCCGCAGCCGTCCGTCCGTCTCGTTGTTGTGGAATTGCCTCGTCAAGCTTTTATTGGGGTTTTTATTTTTTCATTTTGTGTTTTGTATGCTGACGCCGTTCCGCCGTTCCCCTCGTTTTCCCAGCTACTGCGCCTCCTTTCTCTCATTTATCTAGATAATTATTCGCTCTTTTCATTGCTGCCGCGACACCGCAGAGAAGCAGGGTGATTTTATCTTCAGATATGGAGGTCACACCACACTCACACACACACACACACACACTCGTTCCGCCATCATCTTTCGTCATTTAAAATTAATGGGCACGATCAGTAATTACTCCATCAATAATTACAGCAGCTTCCTCTTTTCCGAGACGTTCGATGGTAAAAACCCTGAAACAAAACGACTCTCATCTGTTTTTCTGTGACTAACTGATCCCCCCCTCTTTTCCCCCCTCCTTCAGATTCGTGCAGGGCCAAGGAGTGGTACTGTACCCCCAGATCGGGGATAAGCTGGACATTGTGTGCCCCCGGGTGGACGGCGGGGTGGGCGACGGCGTGGAGTTTTACAAGGTGTACATGGTGCCCAAGGAGCAGCTGGAGAGCTGCATCATCACCAAGGCCGACACGCCGCTGCTCAACTGCGTCAAGCCCGACCAGGACGTGAAGTTCACCCTGAAGTTCCAGGAGTTCAGCCCCAACCTGTGGGGGCTGGAGTTCCTCCGGGGGAGAGACTACTACATCATCTGTGAGTACCTGCTGGAGTCCAGCAGCAGCAGAACTAGTTTGATTTGAAAATCCTCAGTTTGACTGAAGGTGTTCAGCTCAAATCCTTCACACGTCAACACTCTTAGGTAACCTTGTTGGGTTGATAATACCGAGCACGTGAGTCTCCTCGTAGGATTTAGAATCACCCTGCTGGGGAGGAAGTGATTACTTAACCGTACTGGCGGCGCAGGTGTCACAACTTTATTTTGCCGATCGCCTGTGAGGTGCTGGCACCGGCCCGGGAGGAAGCTCTGATGGAGTGGGGGGGGGGGTTTGGAGACGGCCCCCCGGTTTGAAACACGGGAGGTGGACTGAACCATCTGCGTGGCGCTGATGGGGGGGGAGTGTGCCGCAGATCGGACCATCTGCGAGGCTCCGTCACAGCCATCTGTGAGCTGTCACAGGAGGGGAAGGCCATATTTCTGACTGAGTGAGGGGGAAACGGGAGGAAACCGGAGCGATGAGAGGATCAAAGACGAGCCGGAAATTTGGACTCCAGTCCAAACTGTCTTGTTGCACTGGACAAAGGTGGATTTTTGCAAATCAAATGAAGCAGGTAACGGCCAGTCCCGTCGTAAGTCCTGCTTCGCACAACAGTTGACTCGCGGACATGTAAATTTGGTTCTCACAGCAGGACACCTACTCAACTCATCTAAAAGCAAACAGGAAGCAGCAGCTGCTGCGCCGCTAATGGCTCGTAGCTGCAGGTTATTTGAATGTCGGAGCTCGTCTTGCTGCGTTCGAGTCGAACAGGTACCTCTGCGGTGTTGCAGGTGACGTGTTTGCCGTCCTTTGCTCACCGTCTTGAGCTTTGTTTTCTTGAAACAGCCTGGTCTGCGCAGGCTGATCAGAGCTTCAGATGTGGTCTGTGTGTTCAGGGACTACAAAGGCTTCTCACTGAAGTGGCGCAGAAGCCCCCCCCTCTCCTTTCCCCCTCGCCTCCTCGGCCCCCCTCCACCCCAAACGCTGCCCTTAATTATTGATGATTCAGTGCTGATGTTTACTGAACCCAGCTCTCCTCTGCTCCTCCCGCTAAGCCACATGGCTTCATGGCGGTTTTGAAACAAGAAGCTCCGCTGGAATTTGTGGAGAAAGTGCAGGTGTTGATCCACGGAGGGGTTTTGCAGAGGCAGGTGAACGGGTACGGCGGATAAGCAGGCTGGATCTGCAGCCTGGAGTCGTTCTCTGCACACACAGCTGCAGCCTGTCATCAACAGTCCTCCTTGTATTCCTCCACATTATTCCACTTCTGCAACGTCGACAAGTCGGCAGTGGGTTAGGGCCAATTCCCTTTGCAAAAAATAAGAGATTGGAAATCCAATTTTGCACTTCTTGCAAGTTCCTCCACTGATGAAATATATAAGGTAAAATAAAAAGCTCCCCATTCTTCACTGGGAAGAGGAAACATACCTCTTCACTTTATTATTTATCACTATGAATGTAATTGAATGTCACCGGTCCCCAGATGCATTTGTTGCATGATTATTTAATGTAAAGTCTTCTGTAGCTCATACAGTATACATTGAGACAGACAGATAGGATAAGAGTTTCCTGACTGGCCTGACAATCATTCCTGCAAACAAGGTCAGGTGGAGTTCCAACGGGTTTATGGAGGCTTTCAGAACAAGTGCTATATCTGAAAACGTGGGGACGTGTTGTCCCGGCATTCAGTACGGCGTGAAATGATGTTATAGTCAAAGCCCAACTGCTCAGTTAGGAAGACAATAAAAAATACAAAGAAACTATTGCCAAATACCATGGAAGATCAAGACACTGTAGCGTCAAAAGCTTCATCCATCCATCCATCCAGCCATCCATCCATCCATCCATCCATTCATCCCTGCTCTTGTCCAGGGATTGGGAGTCGGTCCATCACAGGGATGAAAGACCGTCACACAGGCACGCCGCCGTGACTGACTGCAGGAGGGAGAACATGTAAACGGCACTCAGAGCACATCACACACAGTCAGCAATGTGCTTCATGATAGATTCCATTAATGTCACAGACACGAGATGGGCTTGTATTGATTTACATCAGAATCACATACATGTTTCATGTTCCGCTCCATTCCCCCCCCCCCCCCCCGTTCTGCCCAAGCTCTGTCTGAAGTGCGCCGCCTCAGAAAAGTTCAGCACCAGGATTTCATTAGTCTTTTGGAGTGAGCACTCGATACGTAATTAATTAACCGGCCGTTTAATCCTCCATTTCTTCTCACAATCGCCGCGGCCCTCACATCAATGCTGCGGATCGGGAGTCTCCACCAATTGGATTAGCGCTGCCTTGTGTGGAGTATCGTGCCAAGGCTAGACCTAGATTAGATGGGTATGTTCAACCCCCCCCCCCCCCCCCCCATCCAAGCACCACCATGGTGTCATATATATACACACACACACTGAGGCTGCACTGTGCTGCGGTAGACTGACAGCCAGTCAGATGTGTTTGTGGCTCTGATGAGCTGAAGGATCTGTGTGTGAACGTGCGTCAGCGCTGCCATGTCCGATCTGCTTCTCGTTTCTCATCATGCGTTTCTACGACTCGCTTCCGCACGTAGCTTTTTTCCCCTCCTTTTTCTTTTTTTTTTTTTTTTTTGTTATTATTTGAAAGTAGCGGTGCACAATGCTGCTCCAGTTGGGAGCAGATGAGTCTGACGTGATCGTTTGCGGCAGCGTGGCCCGCAGCCGAGAACCTAGTGAGCTAGATGATTGCATGAGCTAAAGAGGAGGGGAGCGACAGAGAGAGAGAGAGAGAGAGAGAGAGAGAGAGGGAGAGAGATGAATAAGGAGGGATAGGGGGCAGAAAGAGTGACGAAAGAGACCTAACGAGGGAGGGAGGCAGGGAGGGAGGGAAGAAAGAGAGCTAAACAGACAGAGAGGAAAACAGAGCGGGGCGGAGAGCGAGGGAGATGAGCTAAAGAGGGCAGCAGAAGGACGAAGGCTGCATCTGCAGTCACGGCACACATGCTGGGGGGGGAAATTTCATCAAGGCTTTAATCACCTTTTGCTTCAGTCACAACAGAAAACAGTTCCGTCACCTTCCGCTAATCCAGCGTGCGTTCCGAGGGAGGAAAAGTCCTCTCGTTCACTCTGACATTCACTTCAAATGCGCTTCTGGAGTTTTTTCCGCTGTGATTTGTCTGATTGGAAATGTCCCCGAGCGAGGCTGGCTTTGATTGGTGGTGGCATTACGATCACATTATGAAAATGGGAGGCAGCATTAATCAGCTGCTAATGCTAATGTGTGTCTGTGTGGGAAATATCAGCCGCCGAGGCTGAATTCGAGCACCTCTCATCGCCGCGCTAATTGAATGTTAAACACATACCATGAACCCGAGTGGATTCAAATGATGGGCCGGGGATATGGGTGTGTTTGTGTGTGCTCTGTTGTGATTGGCGGTTATTGAGTGGCCGGTGACCCTGCGCTGCCCTGGCCTCTTTTCTGAGGGCCACCGGGGTCCCGGGAATGAGCCAAGGCGCCTCCTGTCGGGGCCGATTAGGGCACACGGCCGTGACGGGCAAAAAGCGGCCCCGCCGCCCTCCTGCCTGCCACGGCCACGGACCGCAATTACCCCAGACGTTTAGATCATGGCCACCGTCGTCTCGTCACGTTGGTCCGTCCGTCTCTCCCTTTCATTGGGCAGCAGACTCTTTCCTCTCCTCTCCCATCCATCCCTCCATCTGTCTGAAAGGCCTCCTCTCTCTCCGCCTGCCTTCGCTGGGCTCCAGCTTTGTCTTTCGGCGGTGCATTGTGTATTAATTACACCCAGGGAATTTGGCAGCTTCAATCAGTTCTGCTTTCAAAATTGTCCTTTATAGAACGACAGAGATGCTCCAGAACAAAAATCTGGTATTAGCTGTGATAGTTCTTATTTCTGTATGTTGGTGGGACTGGGTGCGTCTGACAGCGTCCGGCTTCATTCTGATATTTAGTTGTCTGATTGACACTCTGGTGGAAACAGGACTCACAGGTCACAGTCAGATCCCTACAGATGAAGTGATATATCCTTTCTTGTTCAGTTTTTCTTCTGTTTTGACTTAACAGTGTAATATTTGTTCCCTTGCAGGCTGTGTAATTGTTTTAAAGCTCAGGCAAATATAATGTGAGGCCTCCAGACGTCGCCTGAACAGCCTGTATCTTTCACGATGTGTACGACTCGATCTGTACCATTCACGGTGTTTTTGAGTCACAGAGTGTGTGACTCACACCGAGGTGTGTGTCCGTTTGGGGGTTGTCGGGAGTCGTTGGTGTGTTTGCAGTGTAGCCGCTGGACACACCTGCAGCAGTTGTTTGAGACCCGTGTGTGCTTGAAGCTCTGTTTGTTTGCGTATTTACTTTGTTTCTCACTCCATTTGAAGAGTCTTTGTTGTAGAGATTATTTCAGTCTGCCTTTCAGTGCCTGAATGTTGCTACAGAATTAAAGATAACTCCACACACACTCGTGTAATCCATTGTTCTTCAAATTAAATATGTAAAAAATAAAAAATAATAAAAATAAAAAAGCCATTCATCTGTATATTCTGGATATTCCTGTGACACTCCCCGGGTTCTACCTGTTGTGCTTGTAATTTGACACCAGCCTCAGCGTCATGCTGACTGTACACGGGAAGCTGTCACAAGCTGATGTCAGTTTCTTCATCACCTGTGGTAGAGCGGAACATCTTCCTCTCACAGTGTTGCAGGTCTGACTCCCCGCCTCACCCAGTCTGAAAGTGTCCTTGAGCAAGACACTGAAAACCCCGATGTCCTCCGACGCAGCGGCTGTGAAGCCAGCAGCCGCTGTAAACCCATTCATGAAGTTCTTGTAGATCCCAGGTCTGTCCCGCCCCCCCCCCTCCACCGAGCGGAGGAATTACGGATTAGCTGGTTAACTCTAGCCAGCTAGTCTTGTCAGCCAGCCCCCCCCCCAGCCCCCACCACCACCACCACCACCACCCCCACACCCCGGCCGTGTGTGACCGGGCGGAGGAGGGCCCAGTCATTCAGGCATCTTTAGCCCATTCAGCAGCACATTCTGTTTAAATCCCAGTCAGGCCTGCGCGGACTGCAGCCTGGCACGGCTCTGCCGCTTTACTCTGCATTTAAAGGGGAGGGAGCGTTTTAAAGTTTTACACCGCTCCACATTGAAGCTCTTCTCCCTGGTATTTTTGAAATGTCAGGGAAATGCGGCTGCCAAGTTTAAATCAAAAAACAATTTGTTTTTGGAGGCTTGGCACAGAGGAGGACCGGGTTTATTTAATTTGATCTTCAGCTGAGACGGGTGCTGATGTGTTAACTGCTTATATAGGGCAAAGGGAAGGAGGAAGGGAGGTGACAGGAGCGCCAGTACAACAGGCAGACGACACCTAAACACACACACACACACACACACACATCCAAACACAACAGGCAGATGATGAATAAATGCTAGATGGTTGAACTTTAACCTGCGGAGCGTGAACATGTCCCGGCGCCTGGACAATGGTGTTCACAGCATCCTGCATGTCAGAACAAAACACACACACACACACACACACACACACACAGGCACGCACACACACACATACACATACGTACAGGAGCAAAAGCCTTTAAGGAGCTTTGTCTGTAATGTGCTTTTCGGGCTCCACTGGAAAGCCATAGGTCAGCGTGAGAAGGAGACGTGAAGGAGGAGGGGAGTGATGAGGAGGAGGAGGAGGAGGAGGAGGAAGAGGAGGGAGCTCTCGTTAACATGCTCTTTGTGTCCACTCGCATCACCGTCTTATTGAAGCGAGGGGACTGGGATCAGGATGATTGGGAGCGAGGAGGGAGGAGAACGCGAGGGAGAGAACGGAGAGAAAAACACAACAGGGAGGAGGCGAAAAGAGGAGAGGAGGGAGGGCAGCATCATTTTTTTAAAGCCCTTTCAATCTTGTCAGAGTACCTGCCTTTTCAATTCCAGGGCAGTTGGTGTAAGAGAATCGAGGGAGGGGGCGCAGTGGATGATGGGATGTTATCAAAGGGGGGAGGAGGAGGGAGGGAGGGAATGCGGGCCACCGAGCGTTGGCGGGAGGCCAAGCCGCTAAGCGCCGGCAGCTCGTTAGCCTCTGTGTTAGTGACCTGATAGACCACAAGCCCTGGTTAAACCCCTCCTCCTCCTCCTCCTCCTCTCTGACTCCTGTCAGCTGCAGTTCTAGTGTCATCCTCTGGAGGCAGCAGAGATAAAAGAGGGCACGGCGTGGAGGCTAATGGCCTCCCAGCAGACTGCAGCTCCATCTCCATCAGATCTGTTAATAGAATGAATGAAGATGCTTTTCTTCCAGAGGAAGAACATCCAGGACTGTTTCCCTCCCAGCCTCGCCGCGTCTGCTGCTGGCCCATAAACAGCGCTCAGGCTCCTCCCTCTGATACGTAGCTGCTGTTTTTAGATCCTTTAAGGTCCGTTGATCCGTGGAGGGATCCATCACCTCCCTCTTTTCACTGCCTCTCCCTCCAAACTCCTCTTTTCATCCCCATACAGACGTTAGTGCCTCCCGGTTTTGGTTGCGTTACATTTCAGACTTACTCAGGTCACGGTTTCAGAGCATGAAACACTTTTTAACTTAACACTGCACAATATTAGTTAACCACATGTTTTCAAAAGTTCTGTGATAAATCAGTCCTGAAGTGTCTGAAGGTCTGAATAAAGTAAGACTGATTGCAAACACATGCTGTTTGGATTTTTGGATGAAGATAAAACTACAGAATTATCAGTCAAGTAAAATAATTGAAGGATAGTATATTAAAAACTCGTATCCAACAGAAATGATTGATATTTAAATGTCTCAGGCAAAATTGTGTTGTACTTTGAAATCAGTGAATTGGGGTGGAAGCATGTTGTGGTTGTGAGAGGTTGATTTAATGGATGTTACACGTCTGAGAGCCACACACTTCTTCACTGCAATATTTATAGCTTAAACACAAAAATGTGAAAAACAACAGTCAGGATGCCAAGTCAAACATATCTCCAAGAGTATCTGCTCTTGATGCTGCTGGGAATATTTCCAAGACTTCAGAGGCTTTGTGTTCCTGAGGTGAGCCTCAGGACGGGTCAGTGAGGACGGGCTGGACGATGGTCCGGCTGGAGCCGCAGCTCACAGGTGAAGCCGTCAACCCGCCGTCAGACGGCGGCTGCCTTTGTCTCAGTCCTCCTTTAAACGGCCTCCTTCATGAGGCCCATCAGCACAGTTAGAGATATTACAGTCACAATTACTCAGCCTAATTGACTTTGGGGACGAGGAATACTCGGGCGGAGAGCAGCGGCGGAGGTGATGAACGGGCGCGATGTGATTTGATTAAAGTCGAAGGATGAGTCACATCCTTCCTCGGCCGCTGTTGTCTTTGGGAGCTGGCTGTTTTTCTGCGATAGGCTTAAAGGATATATGCGGCGCAGCTTCTCCCCGACCGAACCCAGATGCTCATCCCTCTTTCTCTGTCTTCTCCACCGCAGCCACGTCCAACGGCACCATGGAGGGCATCGACAACCAGGAGGGGGGCGTGTGCAAGACCAAGTCCATGAAGATAATCATGAAAGTGGGACAAAGTGAGTATTGAATTACGCTGGAGCGCGCCCGCGGGCGTGAGCCGAGGCGGCCGCGGTGCGGAGCCGCACAGGAGCAGGGAAAAAAAGATGGTGTGAGACTGTGGAAATGTCCTAATAAGGTCACAGGAGGCTGAGCGGCGAACAGCTCCATCGTCTCCATGACACCTGGGGCCGCCACGGGCAGGAAGTGTAATCTACCACGAACCCAATGCGCGCACACACACACACACACACACACGATTGTGTCTGCTTGCATGCACAAGTGCAGAGGCAGCATCTGCTCCTGAAAGCTTTCTACACATGCAAATTTAGTTTAAATGCACACAAACACCTAATTCTCATGATGTATCACCAGTGTGTGCCACACACAGGCACACGCACACACGCACGCACACACGTCCTGAGAGTGTTTTCAGCTTTAGAAGCCTCACACATTAACCCTTTCCAGCACACAGACTCTAGACTTGGTTGTCGTCATGGCTGTTTTAGCGTCCGTGGCTCCAGCCGCCACTGGATGGGTAATTTCACTCAGGTCGGTCTTCCCATCAGGCCCGGCTCCGAAGGTCAGGGGATTTAAAAGAACAGGTGCCGGCCAGGCCTGGAGATTGGCTTTGCTCGTGTGTGATAGCTCCAGCTTCTTGAGGAGTTCCAATCAGCTGACTGATTAAAAGAAATGTAGAATAGCATGCAGCTCCGGTGAGCGGGCTCTGGAATGAGGATCCTGGTGATTAGACCAGCAGATGTTCTGCAGATGAGTTCTCCAATCAGCTGGTCCAGGGTCGCCTTGCTCCTATGTCAGGATGTGTTAGCTTGGGGTTAGCTTGTCTTCCTGCTTGATTATCGGCTCTTGAATATCGGTTTTGTCATGCTGGTGGAAAAACTGCCGCGTATGATGCTTTAACTTCCCTTCAGAAGGATTTCTGCTCCTGGAGGAGGATCGTTTTATAGGAATCGATGAGAGTTAAATGGATAAGTCTGTCTTTGTATGTCTGGTCTCGTATGTACACGGACTATCGATCGCTCTGTGCTAGCATTAAAGCCAAGTGTGATTATATTGATTAGGGATGGAGGAGGTCAAACAATCTCACAGAAGATTGTGTATTTCGAGTGAAGCTTGTCTCTGAGGTGAGACTGTTAGTTTACAGTGGAATTTTGTTGGTTTTTCACATGATTACCTCTGTCATGACACCCATTCAATGGAAATATAAACAAATATACTCTAAACTGACCCGCACACTGTAAAAAAGACAGCACCAAGTAATGTTCTACTTTTTGTACCACTCAATACAGTGTGTTGTGTCTATACTGATTCACTGTCGTCTGCAATTTTCTCTAATGCTGCTCATTTTATGCACCACAGTGCAGGTGTTCTGTGCTATATATTAAACAAAAGGACATTTATACATTACATATACTGTACACTTTATTACTCCATGATACCTAATGTACACTTCGCACACCTGTTATGTACATTACGGCATGTTCTACCAAACAGCCATTGTTATATGACATTGAGTTCCAGCAGTGTCAATCTTAACACTCATGGGCCACAACTGCCTTGCCAAAGAGTCTGGTCCAGTCCGGTTCGGTCTGGTCCGGTCGTTGGGATGATCTTGCAAAGTGAAAATGTTGGATTTTTCAAGAAAAATAAGACCAAACGATAAAAGAGGATGTAGAAGCTGCAGTGTTGGCATCAAAGCAACACTATGAAAAGGAGGCTATTTCTCTGTATTTTGCACCAGGAAACATTCGTCTTTGTTTTCACACATTAAACTTGTTAAGATTATATTAAGGAAAACATTAAGAAAAAACTTATTATATCCCATATATATTTTATACAGTACCACTTACACTATATATACTTCCAATTCACCCTTTAACTACATGTTACTTGTTTAATCCACTGTAAAACCTCAAAAACACATTTTAATACATACTTTTGGTGCTGTTTCTTTAAATGTTGAATGTACAGTACCTGTTACTTAACCTCACCTAATACGTTACTGTTCTTAAACTCTCTTGTTTATCTTGATCATAGCATGGTGCCTGCTGATTGTTTTAGTGCTGACGCTGACAGATGGCTATTGTTAGCGTTTCAGTTCAAATGCTCTCTTTTATTGTCCTGGTAGCTGAACGTTTAAACTGAAACGAAAGCAGCTGGGACTCAGATTGAAACCAAGTTTTTGCCATGAAGGTCACTGCAACACAATCAAGCCGGGATGACCTCCTGTAAACATGTTTGCTTCTAATTTGTGTTTTCCAGATCCCTCTGATCCTATTTCACCCAAAGACAACCCCACCAGAGTCCCCTACCCTCCCAAGCATTCAGACGGCAAAGACGCCTACAACCCCAACGACGTGCTGGAGAAACCAGGTGAGAAACAACGGCGTTTTACGACTTAAAGCGGCAACAAGTCGCCGCTTTATCCCAACACTGTGTGTGTATGTGTGTGTGTGTGGGCATGCGCGTGTGTCAAGGAAAGAAAGGTCAGCGAATAATTGAATGTTGCCCATAAAGCTGATAGGCATCTCCGGCCCCTCAAGGACTTAACCTGCTGCTTAAGTGACATTTTGAGGAAAATGATCTGATCGCAGTCTGCCATCTTTTTTAACGACCCGCTCCGAGCTCAGACGCACACTTGTTTCTGCAGCGAATCACAACTGAGATTAAGACGCGGCGGCACGTCGCGGGCCGCCCTTATCTCTGCCATTAAACTGCAGTTAAGCATCTCTGCAGAAGAAAATCGGGGACCGGCAATTTCCGCAGCGAAAGGGGATGAAAAGAGAGAGAAACAGGAAGGGCCTGCGAACAAAAACAAGCTGACCTACATAAACAGCGCTCAGCCCTCCGTCTGTGTCCCGCCTTGTAGTGGGGCGTTGCCTGTTTTTTTTTTTTTTTCTTTCTTTTTTTTTCTGTCTTCCCACTGAATCGCGGCTCGCAGGTGCAGGTGTGTCATGTCGTTAAATCCGGGCTGGCACCGCTATCTGCTCACCTCAGCATCTCTCTGCGCTCGCTGGGCATCCTCTCATCCTCCCATCATTGTTCCCCGTGTCTCATCCCTCCATCCCGGCCGCTAGCGAGAGCATATGGGCGCCAGAGTGCTGTGGGCAGAGCGTCTGAGGCGGCGTAATCCCCTTGTAAGACAAGGGAAGGGTCCTCGCCGCGGGCCGCCTGCCATCCTCCATCCACGCCCCCCACACTCCCTGCACCGCCATGGCAGCACTGCTCAGGCCCCCGGGACGGGTGGAGGGGTAGGCGGCTGAGGTGGGGGGGTGACAGTAATCCCTCCCCGCACTTCAGTAATGTTGGATGTGGACCAGAGAGTCCGTCCTGCGAGCCAGAGCTCAGCTTTCATAATTGATGCCTCTTCATGACATCAAATATTTCTTTGGTATTTTTTCCCCAAGTCGAGAACGGCTGGTTATAAAATGAAGTTACTCTTTTATGTCTTTCAAAATGTAATTTATCTAAGTGCTGCCGGCCTGTATCTCTCCGGCCATTGTAGTGGATCCGCTGTCAGGCCGAGCTCGCCCCTCATTTCAAGGTCGCAGTCTCCACCAGCTGAATTTGAATAGTCTCGATCAAACATGACCTTCTGGAGACGGACTTCTCTCCCAGACACTGACCTGATCTGATTTTCTCTGCATCTTTTCTGTGGAATCTGACAGGTAGGGACAGAGCTACAAACCTCACATGAGTTTAGAACCATCCTTTGTTTTCACTTCCGTCTAGAGTCAACCTGTGACTAAAGACTGGAGAAACATGTCGGCGGACTTCCTGTCAGAAACCCCACAGAGAGAGGAGCTGCTGGTGCCACAGAGCCACAGTCCTCCATGTTCTCGATACCCGTCTGCAGACAGCCACTTCAGTGGAGTGTGCTGAAGCAGGGACACTTTGATCCAGAAGTGCGCCCCTCTTTCAGAGCTCCTCATGGACTCGACAAACCTCAACGGCCCCTCATAGTCTCAAATCATTTACTGTATGGCAAGCAAATCCCTGACAGCATGACGGTCAGTGAATTCAGGTCCATCAGTTCTACTTCCCATGCTCGCTGTGTGTGTAGGGGAAGACCAGTTCTTGAGCCCCTCCACCAGGACCTTGCTGGATGATGGTTCCTCTTCTGCGTTTATTCCTCTCACCGTCGTTTCCTCCGTCCTTCCAGATTCAGCGTCCAGAGAAAGCAACGACAACAACGGAAACGGTGGCAAGTCGTCCAGCGTCATCGGCTCCGAAGTGGCCATCTTCGTGGGCATCGCCTCGGGCAGCGTCATCTTCATCATCATCATCATCATGCTGGTCCTGCTGCTGCTGAAGTACCGGCGGCGGCATCGCAAGCACTCGCCGCAGCACGCGGCCACGCTGTCTCTGAGCACCCTGGCCACGCCGAAGCGGAGCGGCGGCGGCGGGAACAATAACGGCTCGGAACCTAGCGACATCATCATCCCGCTCAGGACTGCTGACAGCGTCTTCTGCCCGCACTACGAGAAGGTCAGCGGCGACTACGGACATCCGGTCTACATAGTGCAGGAGATGCCGCCTCAGAGCCCGGCCAACATCTACTACAAAGTCTGAGGGGAAGCTTCGGAAAGCAGGAACTCAGAACTTCACATGAGCAGAGTTTCGGCAGACGCTGCCGACTCACCCGCAAAGGGAAACTCTCGCTCTTTCTCTCTCTGTCTCTCACTCTGTCCACTCCTCCTCCTCCTCCTCCTCTCCTCTGATGTTTTGTGATTGTTTTTTGTTACTTTCTGGAAGCCTCGCTGATACCTCGTTGCCCAGGTTTGGGGCAGGACGAGTGAAGGGTCGGAGAAAAGGTCGCTGCTGCTGTTGCTGCTCTGTGGAGAGGACGGCCTCTTCCCTCCCCCCAGCGTGGCTCGATGATTTTCTACACCGTGGCCATCATTGTGGGAGAGAAATAGCATAGAGGAAGTTAGATCGATGCACAGCGTGTTTTGTTTTCCTTTTGGATGGACGGACGGATGTATAGACATGAAGGTTTCCGGGCGGCTGGAGGAGAAACAGGAAGTTCCTGTTACTACTTGGGAAAAGAGAGGAAAAAAGAGACAAAAACAACCAGGAGGCGAGTTGACCATGAACTGACACGATGGCCGCCCTTCCTCGTTGAGGCTCACTGGCCAGAGAGACTCGGTGGATTCAGCAGCCGGTTGGAGGAGGAAAAGTCGAGACTTTTCTCGCACTGGTCCTCTCCGGGACTTTTCCACAAGAGTGACTGGTGGAGATCACCCGTTCACCCTGCCACCCGACATGCTCACCATCTCACACATTCACCCACGCGCACAGACGCACCGTCAATGTGAACTCTTTGGGTTTATGTGTGGATCACACCATTTTTCCTCATTCCCCATCACCTCTTTCAGATGTTACTTGAAGGTTTTAAGGAGAAAAGTAGATTCCCGCCTTCTTTCTTTCTTAAAAAGTTTTTTTTCTGTTTGTCTTCATATCCTGGTGTAGTTCAGGTGCAAATAGCGGTTTCCTTTACTGTCATATGCGGCGACCCAACAGTGGCGAGGAGTGGCAGGAGCTTGAACAGCCTTCTCCCCTCCGTCAGCGCGGGGGTTCGAGGGTCTGTCGGGTGGCTTCTGGAAAGAGTGGAGGACCTTCACATGACTTAGTACAGCACTTTTAACCTCTTGTTCTTTTTGGGCTACCTCCGCTCTTCACAGTGGTCCACAAACAGGCAGATAGAGAGAGAGATGGGAGAGCAGCTGTGTCCCGTTAGATTTCGTAGCGAGGGCTCGCCTCTGAGGGCTTTTTACGTTGGGGGGAAAGCATTGGGGTGGGAGTGGGGAGGGGGGCAATAAGAAACCCAGTTCGCCTTACTGCCGTTTTCATCAGGTGAAGAAGAGGCCCGAGATCTAGTTGAAGTTAGCGTAGCTGGCTGAAACAGCTCTAGGTACTGCAATGTTTACTCCATTGACTGTATAAAAAGGTGCGTCTCGATGGAAGTGAGAGCCAAAATATTCCAGATAAGAATTCAGCTAACTCATGGATCGTGTCGTGACATTGCGTCGCACTCTTGGCTAATTAAAACCAAACCGAGCAAACAAAGAAACCTCTCAAACGACAGACACCATTCTTTAGGAAAGACTTGACGATTATTCTCTCAGGAGGTGGAGCTTTGGACCTATACTACACCCAGCCTCCAGGGGGCAGTCAACACCGTTTGGCTTTACTTTTATCTTCTTATACAGTCAATGGTTGACCCTGAGGGGTCCAGTGATGATCAAGGATGGCCAAAGGGCCCAAAATCAACGTGACTGGTGCTCTCCTACTCTGTTTTTCTGAAAAAGCACAGGGACATCTTCTCACATCGTCACTGTTTCCCCCGTTCCCATTAGCATTTCTATATTGTGAGTTTTTAATTTACTTTTTTTTTTTTTTTATCTGGATAGATGTACATTTAAAAAAAAAAGGATGATGAAAGATGACAAAAAAAGCAGAATTTATTTATGCTAGACACATAGAGCACAGGTGTTGTCAAGCGGTATGGAGAAGAAGAAGAAGAAGAAGAAGAAGAAGAAGAAGAAGTAATGTTAATATATTATGGTATAAGTGCACATTATGCAATCTAGGTTTTTGATTATTCCATATCTGTCCACCTTGCTGAGTCCCCTGTCGTGTTCACAAAGGCTCAGTCCTGGGAAGGAGGACCGTGGGGAGGGCGGCCCGGGCCCCGACCACCCCCCACCCCCCGAGGGGACGCCAGTTATCTGACCCAAAATAGCTCACATTGGTGTACACAAGGGCAGAGTAGCTGTGTCTCCCACACTCAGTGTAGCATCTCCCAAAGGATATTTCCCATGAACATCCAGTGCATACGTTCATGTTCTCCGTGTGTGTGTGCGAGTGTATGTGTGTGTGTGTGTGTGCGTGTGTGAGCATGTGACTTCACCTTCATTATTATCTTTGGCTTGAGGATCCTAATAGGGATTGAAGCCTTGTTCCCGAGCATCTCTCAGCCCCATCGTCCACACACTCATCCGTTCACAAAGAACATCAAATTTCACCGAAAAGCCAAGCCTTGTATGATCTGAGGTTTGTGCCTCTGAGAGGCTACAAAATCTGCAAATATGCAATTCTTATTTATTTTTTTAATCGATTCTGAGAAAAAAAAAAAGGAGAAAGTGTTCTTAACCACTGAAAGATGTAACAACAAACAAACCAACGACACAAGACTAACAAAGTACGTCACACAAGCCTGCTGTTAGCTTCTCTTCTCTATTATTTGTAGTATTTTTCTGAAACCCTTTTCTGTTCCGACTGTGTGCCGTAGTACAAAGGTAAACTGTGAAGAAAAAAAAAAAAGTATCTTACACACCTGCACAGGTATAAAAAGACACCCACACACAGAAATGGCTGTTGAGTTGCTGTCTGTCTGCGGCAGAATATGACAATCTTATTAGTTTCTTTGAATCTGGCGTCCTTTTCTTAGCTGCCACCCGACTAACGCTCTCCCAACGTCGAGCAGGTTCCCTCTGACCTGCTCTGAAATGGCGTCGCCATGCTGCGAGAGTCTTAGCAACACGGGCTAGGAGAAGCACCTCAGGCGACTGTAAAATGCCTTGCTCGT
Organism: Salarias fasciatus; assembly: GCF_902148845.1. NCBI lineage: Eukaryota > Metazoa > Chordata > Actinopteri > Blenniiformes > Blenniidae > Salarias > Salarias fasciatus. Next base: position 8,185,946 of record NC_043760.1, on the reverse strand, counting down.
ATGGTCAGCCCTTGGTCACTTGACTCAGTAATTTTGCACCGTACTTCTGTAGGTAAGAAAACTGTAAATACATTAATGTTTGTATTGTATATGGATCCTGGGTTGTTACAATAGCCTTATTCACCTTTTTAGGAAAGTCAATGAAAAAAAAAAAGAGCAGAAAAAATGGAGATACACTTCAGTAAAACAGAGCATAATACTTTTTTGGTAAATAGCTTATGTACATATTGACCAGAACCCAATAAAAACATTTTTTTATAAACTCTTAAAGCAAGATGTTTTGTATAAAATTTGAATTTTTTGCTATGTATTTTAGCTAGCGCTCGATGGAAAGCCCGTGTCCTCCCTACACCCTCCCTCCCTCCCCTTTTGCACTGTTTTCATGGTAATTTGGTTTAAAAAAGAAAAGAAAAGTTGCCAAACCGACTGCTGCATATTTGTGCCATAAGTGTGTACCATAAATATTTATTGAATTAGTTTCTTTCTTTTTTTTTTTTTTCCTTTCTTTTTTGGTTCTGTTGATGATTTGACTCCAGCCCAGTTTGTAAGTGAGACAGTATTATATTTACATTGTTTGTTCATCTCCCCGGTTCTGTTCAGTCATGTCCCGGTTAGCGGGGGCGCCGTCAGCCCTCCTCCCCCCCCCTTTTCCTCGCAGTATGAGATGGCCAGGCTGTGAAAGATGGTTTGAACCTGCAGAAACTTAAAACTAAAGTGAGGATAAATGACACACATTCCACCAGTCTGTTACAAACTGAAAATGTTTTTCAATAAAATGTTTTTCCTATGGACACACTGTCTTCCCGTGTTGCTTTGTTATCCACTCTACGCTATGTTGAGTCGCTTATTGTCAATCAATCATGAATCATGCGGTTCCAAAATAAAAATACTCCAGAGCCGAGTCCCCCTTATGTGGTTCGATGCCCGTACTCAGGTTAGGGTACCTCATGGTCGTTCTGGCTGTAGAGAAACCACAGTTGATCTTTGGCTGTTCTCAAACACCAGTGGACAAATAGCGTTCAGCTAGCAACGGCCTGGAAAAGCTGATTGGGACGGCGTAAAAATCAATCACATGATGCTAGCAGCTATGAGCTTCCTCAAGTTGGCCACCAAGCTTAACAGCGACGTTAGCTACTGCCACTCGTATCACCATCACGAGCTAATCAGCTAAGCTAGCTGGCTAACCACAGGCAAACTAGTTGATCAATTGACATTAGAAGAAGCTACTGCTTCTTCTTTTGGGAAATGAAGATCCGTGCCTCTAAGTTTTCAGCTTTTTCTAAACCACATCCAAATTAAATTTATGCACAGAGCCCTCCGTTGCGTAACGCCGACCTTGCTGAAGGCTCCTCAATGAAATAAATTCATGCTGGCTCCAACAGTTGTCCAGCGCCTGTTGCAATATGGTTTCCACTCTGACAGCTGCCATCGTAAGCATGTAGTCAGCTGCGACGACTCGTAACAGCTAGCAACAGAAACCGCTTCGCCAAAGGTCAATTGGACAATTCCAGACCAACTCTCTTTTATTTTCTTATTTTTGTCAATGATGCCTCAATTAAATTGTCTAATATGAAGAGACTTGATATTAGACTTGACATTTCTTAATTCAACGACTTCCAGGGGGAGTTCAGTCTGCGAAAAAAAAATAGTTAATCAAGTGGACATCATGTAGAGTCACTGGAGATGTGTGAAGTGGTTGAAGTGTCATTTCAGAAATGTTTCCTTTTTTCTTCTCATTACTGAGCAGCTGCTTCATGCAAGGTTCAGTCTGTACGATCTTTAGTTTTTAAACCTCCATACCCACACCATTTATGACGGAGTTATCGGGTACTGGGTCCGATTCCAGCTGACTGGTGGAAGGCAGATTACATCCTGGACACATCTTAAGTCTGTCTCAGGACAAACAGTTTCCCACGTTGGTGTAATTTACAGACAGGAATGAACCAAACGCAGGTCTTTGGAGAGGTGGAGGAAACCGGAGGATCAGGGTGGACAAGGTGCAAACTGCCCAACTCAAGTTATTAGTATTTTGACCAATTTCAGGGGTTAAATCCTTGTAATTGTTTCACAACTGATTGACGATCTTCACTCCTGTTTGAAAAATGACAGTAAATTACAGTTAGTAGTTACTTCTTGAAGTAGTGGATGTGATACTTGTAACTGCAGTGAAATCATTTAATTAATTTTTTCCATGTAAATCTGACATCTGCCTCGAAAAATGCCTTCCTCCGGTCAACAGGAGTTCAGTGAAAAAAGAAAAAGCTGCTTAGCTCTAGATAATGCTAATGTTAACATCCACATTGACGTTGCTGAATTCTACAAAACTGTTTCAAATGAATGACTTATACAAAATCTGCTTTTGACTATTTAAGTGATCTTTTACCCTATCAGGATATGTTTTTTTGTATTTGCTTCAGCCAAGACTACAAAGCTGACCACTTCATCTCAACAACGGAGATGACTTCAGTGTGTCACGACTTGACCAAAACACTCAACAGTTGCTTTGTGCACGGCCGACTTCTCTCTCCCAGGGGCCAGAGCTAACGGATCAGCTTTATCTCCACCAGTGTGTTCAGCTGAAGCCCCACAACTTCATCTTGATGGATAAGAAACTTTTGGGAAAATGCTCTTTTTGTCCTCTATAATAGTGTCATCACAGAGCGTCCCTGGTGGGAGGGCTCAGAGAGACACAGCCGCTTCATCTTGCAGTTGTAGGATCTAATTCTGCCACCTGATCCTCACCTGATGGCTCCAGACAAAGTGCTCGGTCTCAGAGTCCCACGTGCAGGCGGCAGCTTGCAGCAGGATTTCCTCGTTTCTTCTTTTTTTTGCAGATTTCAGCGATCAGCAGAGACTGTGCACAGAAGAGGACTGTGACAGGCAAACAGGATGAGGCTCCGTTTTCAATCTGTGTGTAAGCAATCCTCACAAATAGTGTTTGGGAACGAAGCCAATGCTGGGTTTTAGCTTTAGTTTTGTTGCAATAGGCAGTGGGAAGCGGGGCCGAGTTAATCGGGTCCAAATGAAGCAGGGTGGGGTGGCGCAGGGCTCCGTGGCCTCGTGGCTCACAGGTTCTGGGTTGGAACCAGGTTCCGTGCCATGATCCGCTTCCCTCACGCTGTCCAAAAGCTTTCAACGTGGCTTAATCTGCAGCTCTAAATTACCCCTGAGCGCTGTGAATCCTCAGCTCAATGTGTCAGATGGGATGTTGACGGGCTGGCACAGGTTGTCGATGACACACATAAAGAAACACGAAACCGGCCTGGTTCACTGACGTCCAGCATAAAGTGTGCTAAATCACAGCTCACTCAAACAGATTACGCTTTCAGTGTTGCATTTGGCAGCTGATCAACTGAGAATATCACTATGAGTGTCACTGCCATAAACAGGAGCATCGAAACGAGGGTTTGGTGTGCATTAAATTCCATTTAAAATAAAGCAAACATATGGAGGAGGATTCGTCACAGATTGAAATCTAAGAGAAAAAGCTTGAGAGATTCAGGAAGAGGACGTCTACAAATAAATGTCATGGGGAGCCAGCAGAGGAAACGTCTCTAACTCGAACAGCTGCTTCTCTGCTCAGACAACTTTAAATTCAGACATTTTGCTTTATTTGTTCATGGTCTAGTTATATGTCCGGTAGATGTGCTTCTTGGCTCATGTTAATTATTACATCTGTTAATCTTCAGTTTGATCTTTTAATAAAATCAGATTTACACCCATTTTCACACATGCTGTTTATTTCATTCTCTGCTGGTAAGACATTTGACAATCATTATAATTGCTGCTGTAAAGCTTCATAAAAGAAGTTAGGGTGGGCGTGCTACACTTAATGTCTGTGACTACAAATAAAAATGAAATGACAAAAACTTATTAACTTTCAGCCAAACTGTTGAACGAGCCTGAACCCGTTTCTGGCAGCCGTTCAGATTTTTGTAGTAAACTCCAAGTTGAACTGTGTTCGGATGCACTTTTCCAATGGAAAACAGGACTTCATCTTCCTCCCACTTGGTTTTAAAGGCACCAGTAGACTCTTTCTGCTGCAGGCCAAAATCCACAGAAGCGTTGAAATGATTCTTCCTCATATTCTGCAGCACAAAAGGTGAGCGGAGTGAGTGTGTGTGAAGGTGTGTCTGCAGTGTGTACTGTTCTCCACGCTCACTTCATGTAACACAAACGCCATGATTAAAGGATTGTGTTTCCCATCAGTGGGATGATGGTAACGCTCTCAAGCAGAACCAGCGCCGGGCCAAATTGCCACTAAGCAGGTGAGACGCTCCCGACCGTCAGCCAAACGCAACCAGGCAGCTCGCCGGCGCAACCAACCAGCCGTGGTTTCCAGTGAGTCAGGAGGAGGACCTGCCAAGTCAGAACCGGCACCGGGTCCAGCCAGGCCCGGCCAGGCTCCTCTGACTCCGCTGCCAACCAGCCACCAAATCAGCTCCGAGAGCCCGCCACGGCGAAGCGCTCAGCCAAACACGCCGCATTCTGGGGTATCGAGCAGCAAACAAGATTATCGCTTTGACGGCCAGACTTGAAATCAGCCAGAACCTGAGGCCAAATGGAGATTAAGGCCGTCAGATTGTTGGCCGAATCTTCTGTTGTCACAAAAAACGTGGACGCCGTTTTTTTTTTTGGTTTGTATTAAAAGTCAAAATCACAGAATTTGAAACCAAAACAATGCAAAAGGATCAAAGGCATCATGTGACAGATCCCATTTAATCTGAGCTTCTGGTCACTCTCGACAGTCAAACATGGGCACTATTAGAATAGATGGCCGCCGTTTTTATGAACCGCTCAATGCAGGGTGTCAGGCGAGCATTTCCCATCCATCTTCCGTTCATCCTGCGCAGGGTCGCGGTCGCTGGAGCCAATCCCAGCTGACGGTGGGCGAAGGCGCAGGGCAGGGGTTCATTGTTCACCGGTGGCCAATCAAAAAAATCATAATAAGACTATAACACATGAGGACATGGAGGCTCGCTAAACTTTCACCAGCTTACATATCTCTCTAACACATCATGTCCACTGTTCTGTTACCTCATTAGTGAAGATTTCAGGACTTCTGTTGGGCAAACAGGAAGAATGTGAGCATCTGCAAAACTGTCCTGACGACCAACCTCTGACTGGTGAAACGCACAAGAATTCCAATGTACCTGTTGAAAAACTGTTTTTTAACCTGTACAAATGGCAATAAACTCTAATCTTAATCTTAATCTTAAACACCATTCACCTTGTTTACTGAGAGCTTCTGTTGGACGAGCTGCCAATCAATCAATGAAATGATGCTTACAGATCTAAACACATTTCATTGATAGAGATTATTTTTTGAGTCAGCTCTGTGTTTGTCCAGCTTTTAGGTATCTATTCAGACAAAAACACGAGCACACACATGAAAACTCTACACACAAATCCTGAAATCGAACATGTCCAACCTGTCGGGCAACAGTGCTAGCCACTGCATCACGATGCCGCTCCTCTGATCATTTTTGAATAATGAATCACGTCATTTCGTCACATGAAGTTCTTTACGAATCATTTCGGGTTGAGGAGGAAGCTTGACTCTGACAAACAGCTGAAGCATGTTGACTGAAACTGCTTTAACGGCTCTGATGTGAAGACGACGCGTCACAAACTCCAGGATTTAATCCAAATCCCTCATGTGAAGATTTGATTGGGAAGAAGTTCCTCTGTGGATGTTAAAAAGGTGTTTTTTTCTGACTGCCTGCACTGAGTCTCTCATCTTGAACCTGACAAAGCTGTCTTGTTAACCCTGAGTGAAAACTCCTTAAAGGAGCCCAGAGCCCGAGAGCTGAGAAGTACCCACCATCTTTTCCCTTCTTTCTAACAAATCCGCTCCTCTCTTTGCCCTCACATCTGCTGCGGCTTTTACAGATATTAAAGCCACTGGCTATATATTCATCATTTCTAAACGTATTGTCTTCACGGCCCCTCTTTATGAGGCTGCGGCTGGAAATGAAAATATCTTCTCGGCGAAGGGGCTGAACGTTTATCACAAAATACAAATAAAATGAGAAGTGCCTGAGAAACCAAGATGAAAATCAAGGAAGTGGAAAAAAAAAGAAGAAAAAAAAGAGAAACCAAAAAACAAATTGAGAGCCTGGAAGTGCAGCGTCGTGTCAAGGTGCTCCATCATCGCATCCTCACATCTGCCTTCAGCCTTGAGGAGGAAGAGGAGGGAGGAAGGGTGAGGAAGGGTGAGGAGAGCTTCTGATGTTTTTAGCTATTAAACGTTTTATCTCTGGCGCGGACGTGCACGTGCTGTCGAGAGGCGGCGAGGCGTTGCGGGTGCTTAATGGGTTTTTCGTTTTGAGGCGGATGAGTTCTCTCATTGGGCCGAGGAGAAGGTTTCCGGGCCTTTAACCTCCGTCTGCATGTGTGATTTAACGTGTTCAGAACCACAGGGCTCATTTCTTCGTGCCCGCAGGGTGATTAGACCGTCGGTCTACGGCCGGTCGCCCCAGAGTGCACGTCTAATGCTGATTTTATCTACACTTCGAACTCATGATCAAAAACACTCTTTTACTGGTTTCTCTAGATGAAAACAAATACATTAAAAAAAACAAGCAAAATGGCTAAAATGAGAAAAAATAAATGAAAACACATCACAGCAGGGGTTTTCCAGCAAAGTTATCAGTTATCTATTATCAAACACCCAAGAAACCTCATCTCAGATGTTTCCCTCCATCTTCTACACCCGCTTTGTCCAGGTTGGGGTATTGAGAGCAGGAGGTAATCCATCACGGTCCATCAGACGCTGAACTTTTACACTAAGTGCCAGAGTTATTCATCTTAGTTTCAAGGTTTTTATTATTGATAGCTGCTGCTGAGTGCGCCTCCCGAACGTCAACAAAGCGTCCTGCGACGTGATGAACCGGATCAGATGTCCTCCAGGACAGAGAAGAGGGGTTGGGGGATCTGGACCCAGTGAAGAGAGAGTGACCCGGGGGTGTCCGGTGTCCTGCTGAGTGGGACATCATGCTAATTGTGTCCGACTTTCATCCCCCGCTCACCGGATCTGGGTGGTATAGGTGACCACCGGGTCACTGCAGCTCAGGAGGTTCCTTCTGGTTCTGATAAAAACTCAGGGAGTGAGAAATTAAACAGCTACAGTCTACCTGAAGTCTGGAAACCTGACTAGCTTCTCCACATATATGATCCACCATCATCTAAAATTTAACATCTGATACAAACATATAACAGAATATAATCTATATAATCTCTATAATGTGAGTCACTGCATTCCTCTTTAGACTAACTGTCTGAAGTCTTACAATATTTCCAGAGACTCTCAATCAGATCATCTTAGATATTTGTTGTTTTATGCCACATTCATTTGCTGTTACTGTTATAAATGTTAATAATTTTAATAATAACTTCCTGGTTTCGTTTGCGCTCAGGAATCACATCATCACAAGTCAGCGGGATTTTCCAGGTCATGTCAGGTAAAACACGAGTGGATTGATCACCTCCGAAGGTTCTGCTGTTATTATCTCCATCACTAAAATCCGTCGATACCAAACAAAGACTCCAGTTTCAGTGTGAGGCAGCAGACCATAGCAAACTGCAGTTATTACTCATGAACTGTGGGCTGTTGACTCTGCTGAAACCGTGCGGCGGTATGTAAACAGAGGCGACGCCTTCAGCTAATTGGAGCTCGTCACATGCGGTAACAAAGTGTCTCTCTCACCTGTTGCTGCGCGACGGCGCTGTGCAGACACCGGGCTCCGCCCTCTCTCTTTGTGCGGATGAATGGAAGGTGTTAACGTCTGAGGCTCCCACAGGAAAGAGGGAAACAAAAGAAGACGCCGCACAATCGCTTAATCCCCTCGCCGTGCCTCTGCAACGAGCTGTATCACTTCTCCACGCGTTTTTTTTCCTCCTTAATTCCTTAATTCCACCACATTTCTGTCATTTTCTATAACACACCTCAGCCCTGACTCACTGTCCTGCCTCTCGTCTTACCTACACATGTTTGTAACGCAGTGAAACTGTGGAGACGGAGCGGCCCCCTAAACCCATAATGCACCTGGGTGCACGGGGGTATTAGTCTGTGCTGTTAGTCACCGTGTGATACCACGTCATTAATGGGATCTTCTGCGGTTCTCGGTGAACTCAGACTATATTTACACAACGATGTACAGAGAAAAAGCATCGTTTTTGTGTTTCCATTCCAGAAGAGTTTTGTCTTTGTGTTTACATGCAAGTGGAGACCAATGTGTGGCTCTGCTGTACCGTATACTTTATATCACTCACTGGACGTGTTCAATATATAGTTTTATCCTTTTTGGATGATTATTATTATATACTTCTATACTATTTTTATGTCATTTTCTTATATTTCAAGCTATATTGTGTAATATACCATTTCAGGATACTAGATATTCTACATTTTCAGGTCATATTGTATTATATATTGCACATTTCTGTTTTTTATCTTGTACTTGAAGTTCTATTTTCTATTTTCCTCGATTCTCTTTTTCTATTTTGGGTGATATGTTTTGCCTGTGCTTTCTGGCTTTTATTCCGAGTGATATATAAAATGGTGGCTAAGGGGGAAATTAGTTTGTGTACCTTCAACACAACCCTGTGACATTGTCGAGTTGTTGGTTTGGAGGTTAGAATAGATGGGTAGACGGAGAGGCGGGGCTCTAATGGAAATGTCTTGCAATTTTTGATACGAAGATAAGAGGAGAAAGTTTAAAAAATGTGGGTTTTGTTTCCCCAAAATGCCCCTTAAGACAGATTGACGTTCCAGTAAAAAAAACAGGTGGATCTCACCACCCATGAAACCCTGGCCTTCGCTGGTCCGGTCAGAGACGGTGGGCATGAACACACTGTAGCCCAGGAGACAATAAGTCACATGGCTCCACTCAGCTGTAATCCCACACTTAGATTACAGCGATCAAAACAAGCCGGCTGAAGCTCGCACCCTCAGCTGACGCGTGTTTCTCAAACCGCCGCGGGCGGCAACGTGTTAAACGCAGCAGCTGAATCTGATTAAGCTCAGCACTCGCATTAGGTGACAATGATTTGTTATTGTGCAGCCTCTGTCAGAACCAATACATATTCATTTTCTGCTCCGTCTGCACCCACAGCACAGACAATAGCCCTCAGCCCATAGTTATGCTCGCGCGGCCTTGTGTAGGCTGACGGAAATGTCAGAAAATGTGAACTTTTGCTTGCACCTCACGCACAGTAATGGATACCAGAGTGGTGCTGATGTGATGATAATGGGACTTCACTCAGGATTGTTTGGGCTTCAGGGTTGGGTTTGAGGATCAAGGTGTGTTTTTATTTTCTTTGACTGAGGTGAAAATGAAATTAATGTTGATATCAATCCAGAAAGAAAGGAAAAGAGTGAGGAAACACCCATATCTTGACAATGCAGGGCGCTTTGGTGGCTGTGTTGGATCCTGGGACCTCAAAAGGAGCTGCGCTGTGGCGGTGTCACCATCGCTTGTCAATCAGGCTTACAGACAACAAATCTAGGGGTGCATCGGTGCAGGAAGCCCTCCCCCCCGCTGGCCGGCGCGACCCGGGAGCTGTCAGTCATCCTGCTGCCGGGGGTGCTGTCCTCCCCTTGAACCCCTCAGCCACCTCCGCCGCCGCGGTCCCACCAGCATCATTAGGGCCGTGTCGGTCCGCTCCCTAATGGACCCCCGAGGAGCCGGGCAGCGTTTGGAAGTTCAGCGCGCTCTGCTGCCGTCCCAGCGGAGGCAGATGTTACAGCCGAACACACACAAACACGGAGGCTGCTGCCTGCCGCTTCAGACAGGTTTCTGCTTTCTGCTCTGGACTGAGCTCCTCGTGCCCTCCACAACAAACTCTGCTCTCTCTCCACCTCTGAAAGTGAGTTTCTGCTGGCAGGAGATGCCGGGTCACTGAGAGAAATGTGCACTGTAAATACAGTAAATGGATTTCATGTCCATCTGCTGGGAGGTTTATCTCAGACACACGTTTCATTTTAAATCATTGAGAAGAAAACATGACAAAGAGGTGGAACCAGATAGACTTACCTAAAACTTCCCGTCAGAGCACAGACGTTAACGCTGACTTCAACGAAACCACCTTGTTTCGTTACGCCATCGTCATTACGAGAGGATTTTACCAACGGTCATAACTTCAGAGGGTTAAAGAACCTTTAAGCTCCCCGCCCGTCTAATTATCAGCAGTCTGGAAGAATAATCTCACGCAATTAGAGGCCTTGTTGACTGAGCTACACGTGATAAACATGTGGAGGATGGCAGTAAAGGTTAATTCAGCAGAAAAATATTCGACTAAGTGCAAGTTGCATATTGGAGCGCCAACGTATTCATGATGACCTTTTGATTTCTTTTCAGCAAATTGTGATGCAGTGAAGCAAAAGCAGACTCCGCTACATATTTTCGGGGCATTGCAAGGTCTCACAATCTTTGCATTCTGTTGTAATAAATGTGAGCTGTGTGGTCTTATCTCACATTGAATGACAGTCTGATGGAATGACAACAAGCTGAAGTCTCCGAACTCAACGGTTTCAGTTTCAGTCAAATATAAAGTGGCATCGCACTGTAATCAGGTTAATGCAGTCCGGTCCACATGCCTCCTGGCATACTTCTCCATTGATGTTCAATGTGTCTGAAAACTGTTTTCTTTTTGAAAGCAGTTTTAGAAACATTTCAATGCTTTTCAACTCAGTCCTCACAACATGTAACATCAAAACCAGGGTTATCAAATATAAGGCTCATGGGTCAAAACTGGCCAACAAGATGCTCTAATCCGGACCGTCAGTCCACCAAGAAAGTGGTGACACTTTCAAAGAAAACTTTTTTTTTAACACATTTCTTAGGATTAGCCAACACAGTGCAACACTAAGACCCAGGCTGAGATATCAGAGATGCTGCCATGAAAGGTAGCAAACCAGCAATAGATTAGCCCAAAAATTATACTTTCAATATTAGTTTGTATAAACATCCATAATAAAAACGACTGTATTCAAACGTTTTTTTGGGGCAGTTTGCTGTATTTTGCACCAGAAGATTTCAATAAAATTTGACTTTATGTTGAGATTGTTGTAATTTTTACCATAATACAAGCTCGGATTTTAAAAATATGGACAATTATAACATCTGTCATTTATCATCCCGAACTGAGTCAATCTTTAAATGTTTTATAATGATAGAGTTTCATTATGTCATGGGTCATGTTTTGTCCTGTGTGATTGTGGTGTTTCTAACCCCGATGCACACTGGATGCGGTCCGGCTGCAGAACGGCTCCGGTCCAGACACCGCAGCTAATCCGTAGTCATTAAAATCAATGCTGTGATGCACACCGGCCACGGTCCGGCTGCGGTCCAGCTAGGGAGCCTCTGCGGAGCTCCGGTCTCTTTCCGCAAAGATCCTATTTTTCCGCATGCCGGAGCCCGACCGCGTCAATTCAGACGGAAGCAAGTCGCGTGCCCGGAAGGAAACGCGATACGTGTTCCAAAATAAGTCACTTCAAAATAAAATCTGTGCCGTGTTTTTGCCTTAATATTCTATTTTTTTTTTTATTCTTCTGGTAGAATACAGAACAAACGTCATGTAGTCATTATACGCGTTAGAAGAATGAACGCTTTAGTACTTCATCACTGGTGAGAAGCCAAATGACACCAAAATGGCTCAAAACAGCTCTGTGACCGGAGCAGCTCCGTGTTGCCAGATTGGGCGGGTTTGTTCCAAATCAAGCGTCTTTTTTGAACACGTTGGACGGGTTGATGAAATGATTATGTGTTTATGATGTGTTTTTTATCATACAAATACGGTTTTAACGTGCATTTTCATCCAAGACAGCGGTTTGGGCTGCTTTCTATTGAGTAAAACGGGTTTCAAATTGTCTACGGGGGATAACGACAGATCTGGCAACCTCCTCCGGCTTGACTGCGGAGACACCGCAGGCGGTGTGAATCACAGCGCTCCGGTGTACCGTTCCATAGCCGGACCGCATCCAGTGTGCATCGGGGGTAACTCTAGCTCTGCGGCTCCCTCTTCTCATGACTGATTGCTGTTCTCTGCCATGATGTCGCTCACCTGTGCCTGATTGTGTGATTACAGTCACCAGGTGCTCTGGGTTGACAAGAGGCCGTCTTTCTGTATTCTGATTGTTGGTTCATCGTGTCTTGTCTTCTGGTTGAGTTGTGTGCTCCTGTGTCTTTGTCTTTGCCTGAGTCCGTGGTGGACTCCTCTTTTTGTTGCTTTTTGTGGTTTTGGACTTTGTTTTCTTTATAGACAATAAATGAATTTAATGCACAATTCCAGCAATGCCTTGCTTATTGGGTCCTCCTCCCTGCACCTTCCTCACCTAATGGTGGCAAACGATCAGTTTCATTCTCTCACCCATCATCTCTTATCATCTGAAAATTGATGACATGCTTCTCCTCAACACACATTTTCGGTTGGAGGAGCCACCTGGCAGCATGATGCTGCCGCCACCATGCTTCCCCGAAGGAATGAACCCAACTGAATTCACTCTTTAGAGGTTGACTGTGTGCAGAATGTGTTGTTTTCTCATTCCTTGGAGATAATTTTCAAAAACATCAGTATTTTATGAAGGCAAAAACATAAATAATGAGGAATCAAGAAGATCTACCCAGGATTTATTGTCGATTTCATCCAGTTAGTGTATCCTGTCTTTTATAAGTTGTGTGTCTGTGGTGAAAACTCTGGTGGCATTTACAATTCAAAATGATGCAAATGTGGTGCAAACCTTTCACGGGTACCAAAATGTACAGTCAGAGAGGTGGTTTCATTATTTCAAACAGCTTTTAGGTTGATTTTCAAACTGTTCTTTGCATGAATGAAAACCGCAGTGGCAGGCTGAGGAGTGGGGAAAGGTCTGCCGTCATTTCACATGCAATTTAACAGACTAAAAGGCAGCATTTAACGGTGATGGCTGTAATGGTGCTATTGTTGCTACCCATGCCACATGACAGGGAGCAGGAGGCTGAAAAGTAGCTGCAGAGCGTGTGTGATGGCTGCATTTAAAGCCCTCTGTAAGCCGCTGCTGTTTTTGAAAAGTGAATGTGACCACTGGGCCGCGGTTCTGTTCAGAGGGAAAAAAAAAAAATGGGATTGCTGCCTGAAACGACTGAATCACCATTCCAAAATTAATCCTCATCACCTCGGAGGGGAGCGGCGGGGATCATCTGACAGTGTGGAGAAAGAAGGGCTGCTGCCGGAGCCGCAGCCCAGCTGCTTAGCTCCTCTTCCTCTCATCCACAGAAGTGGATTGACCTTCTTACTCACTCCTCCATTCTCCATCCAGCCGGAAACTCCGCTCTTCAGAAACCACCCGACACTCGTAATCATATTGCTTCACCTACATCTTCTTCGTCTACCGCCTCGATAAGAAAAAAAAAAAACCCTCCTGCCGCTCGCTGCTTCTTTACCTTCTCCTTTCCTTACCACCGAGACCTTTCAATTCGATTCTCACCTGAAAGCATCAGTGGAGTGTGGAGGAGCAAACGCTGTGCAACACAGTTTATTTATAAACGATGCAAAAACGGAAGCTTCTAAAAACAGATAATAAGAAGAATTGTTTCAAATTTTCTAATAAACATCCTCCGTCGCTGATGTGCACACACGCTGGTCAGCAGATAAGGAACATTTAAAAAGTTTATTCCTCCATATTGGGATTTTACAGATTTGACCGTTTTAAGTTTAGAAAATAATTAAGGTTTCATGCTGGAATGCATAAAGTGAAAGTCATTATGATATATATTGACTTTTACAGAGGAAAACATTATTTCTTGTTGCTTATTACAGAACTTTTAATTAAAAAGAGAAAAGAACTCCCACATTATGTAGCAATCGTCACACCATATAGCCATTTATTACAGAATTACATATGGCACTGAGACAAAAAAAAGGAATCTTATTATGTAACGAAGAGAAAATGAACTTCATCTGGTTTTGTTACGTAACGCGGAGTCGCAGGGTGTTACAGTAATGAATTTAGCTGAAAATGGTTCATTCTTATCCTGACGCGCCGCTACAGCAGCCTGGTGGATCCTCAGTGTTTCTCCACAGTCTGAGACAATCTCAATAGGAAAAAGGCTGCTGGTTCACTTCCGATCACTCGAGCCAGGCAGTGCTGGGTGAACCACAGCAGCGATGCACCAAATGTGAAAAGTTGAATTTCAAACTTCAAAACTCAGATTTTCATTCAGCTTTACTTCCCTTTCGAGATTTAATCTGCACTATTCCTTGCAGTGACTTGTTGACATGCAGCTGGGCTCGACGTCAGCGGCTCTCGTCGTGTTCGATATCAGATTGAAACGCACTGAAATCCCTGATCCAGACTCAGTCCCTTGTTTTGTCTCGGTCGAGCCGCTTTTGGCTGCAGCCCGGTTTCTCCCGATGCCGAAACCATCCGCTCCTTTTGTTTGTCTTATCAACTCCCTTTTTTTTTGTTTTTTTTGGTTCTTTCCAAGTGTTCAGTGGTGCATGAGCGCTGCACAAACGTTCAGATCCACATCTATTTGAGGGCTTTGGTGGGGGGATGTGGATAAAAGAGCAAATTAACAAAGCAACTCAATTTCATTTGCATTGTTTTAATAGCGGGGTGGATGGGGGGTTTAGCATACATACATATAAATGGATGAATTAGCTCTTTTTGGCCTGACGAGAGAAAACCTCGCTGACAGGTTTGGCTCATTGTGGCGGAGACAGAGAGGAAGGCGGAGCCAGTCCCAAAAACAATGGCTCGCTTTTCTTTCTTCACATTCCAGCCGGATCATCGGCACTGATCCGTATGATTGGCTGATGATGAGGCGCCGGGACGCGGCGCTAATCGCAGACAGACCAGAGGATATTATTTTGAAATGATGAGAGGACGCCACGGCAGGCGAGTTAAAGGAATCAGAAGAGATGGAAAGCATCCTTCCGTCCATCTTGGGGAAGTCGGGGATCACAGGACTGTGTCTCTCACACACACACACACACACACACACACACACACACACACACACACACACACACACACACACACAGTCACACACTCCGGGAGGAAGCCAGCATGTCCAAAGGAAACTCATTTAACAGAGAAAATACAGTTAGTTTACAAACTCTGCTGTTCACAATGATGGAGATCTCTAACAGGGAAAATACAGTAAATCTGCATCATAGAGGAAAAGAAGAAGGGAATAATGGTGCTTGTACAAAATTCAACTCTTGATCTGTAACTTTCTCTTGGTTTTTCCTCTCCAGAGCAGAAGAAAACTGCTGTCATCCTGCAATCGGCCTCTGATGCTCATAACCAAAATGTTTGTACGTTTCTGTCACCAGTTGGTCTGGACTGTGTATTCCATCATGCTACGGAAGCACATTTCTGTTGTCTTCACTGAGCTTTTTCTTCTTTTCTGCATTGCTGAAACCAAACAAAAGCTGGTGTAAGAGAAGCTTGGTTAGAAAAGTCTTCGCTGTGATTTCCTCCTGTCAGTTCAGGATTGAGTCTCTTCAGCTTCACTGATGTTTCTCTTCATCGGATCATTTAAAGGTCCCTTTATTATGTGGAACATTTCTACTGTTACTGCTGGGTTTAATCCTGTAATGCCAAAACTTAATCCAAACGCTATCTATTATTAAAGAAGGACCCGCTGATGTGCCACCTGTTTACACGTGTGTTGCAGTGAGGTGCAGTTCAGACGATCGGCTATCGAATCAAGTAGCAGTAAAAGAAATCTCTAACTCTTATTTAAAAAAAAAAAAAAAATCACTGAGCTGGACGGGACAGATCAATAAAGACACTTTTAGAAGTAAACACATGGCGGTTATCTCTGTCTCCTATGTGTTCCATAAAGGTGTCACACTGTTTATTGTAGGCGTGTTTGTTTAAAATTTCAATCTGACTCACGATGACAGATGTTTTCTTAAAAACATCTTTGTTTTGCAGAGTGGAAACAGTCAAGTTAAAGTATCAATCAAAACATGTACTTCAGGATAAGCATGAAACATTACAAATTCACTTTATATAAAAAGGGACAAGTCAGAAATACAATCCAAAAAAAGTTGCTTTTAATAAATGTTTAGTCCATCTAATAATTAGGATCCTTCAGGAGGGAGCAGGTGCAAACTTTGTTCAGACCATCCCAGGAAACATTTGTTTTTATTCACCTCAAACATTATACTACAAGTCAAAAACACTGCTACAAAATTAAATTAAATTAAATTAAATTAAATTAAATTAAATTAAATTAAATTAAATTAAATTAAATTAAATTAAATTAAACTGCTTCTATAGAAACATGACACACATCAACAGTCTTAGTCAATGACTGCTGATATAATGAAATATAATCAAATTTATTAAAAACAGTGGTTTCAGATAACCCTGTCGGATGAAACTGGGCCACAATGTCTGTATAAAAGAGCAGAAAAACACCGTCCAAGCCCAAATTGGAGATTTATAATTCCAGATTTCTTCCAAAAACAACAAAAAACGATTTACATTTTTGACTCATGACTTTGTTACAACGAGTCCACTGCTGACACACAACCTCGACCGAGTGAAGTCCTCAACAAATTAGAAAGTAATAAATTTAAAGCGGGGCTTCTGCGGTCTCTGCTGTTTTTCTTCGGTGGTCACTAATCCGGCCTTGATGGATCGATCGAATACAGACAGACTCAACCTAAAGGGGAAAATAAATGACACACGAGGCAGGACGGTGAAAAGGAACGAAAGTGATTCATGTGTTTATCCCGCCGCCTCCATTTATTATGTATGAACAACTGCGGCTCCATCCCCTCGGCTCAACGCCGTATCTCCTTCAATGAGGGTCTGAAGAGATACACCCATGAAATTATATGGTCTTACACGTGCGCGGCTCGCTATAAATATGAGCCATGGTGTTGTGAGGCTCGTCTCAGTGAATGTAATCCTATGGAGTAATACGTCTAATATGTCAGAATCCTCGGTGCCTTAAAAAGAGAAATGCCCGCGCGGCGGGAAGGTATTAAGAATCCAGGCTAAAACTGGGTTTGCATACATTACTCAGCTCTGCCTCCTCTTTTTTTTTTTTTTTTTTTTTTTTTTTTTTTATTAAGTACATAAACAACTCCTCCCTCTCTATAGCTGCAGTCAACAGCGCCCAAAGTTCATTTGTGCTGTCGAGCAGAGAGATGAGATGTGGAGCTGCTCCTCGGAGAGTTACCGCCGGCTTTTACACCAAAGATGTTTGGGTTTGTTGGAAACGGCGAAGCTCGTCCGAGCCGCCGCGCCCTTGCGTCAGATGGTGGGAATGTTCACGTTTCCTTCAGGAACATCGTCACATTCCGGGGATCAACATGGAAACATGCATGAAACAGCATGAAGGGAACAAGCAGATTAGACTCAAAACCAATGAATCAGTGGGATGAGGATGTCGAACTTGAGCCCTGAAACTGGATACTGAAGCCTTGCGGTGATTTAGAGGCGGAGCAGCGAGGCTACTGTGAGGCCGGGTCGCCCCCAGTGACCCCCCCCCAGAGGTCAGCTCAAGCAGATGGCAGAAAACAGTCTATAACTGAGGTAGTTGAATTAAATCATGTAAACTTTTACAAACAGAGAGCTTCTGAGACGGTTCGTTAAGTCCGAGCTGTGCTAAACGCTACGTGGGCTCACACATGTGCTACAGGATAAAACTAACAGCGAGCTGGAGCGTGTGATGGCGCACTCAGTTTCTCGCCATCATGTGATGATGTCTCTTTTCTTTACCCCAACGTCCCAGCTCGATCATGACGCGCTGGTTGTCCCTGAATACACAAATAACTGAATAAATAAAAATAAATCAGAATATGACCACCGCTGTTTCAAGCAGACGTTACATTTTTTAGTGTTTATCAGCGGATGATGATGTCGAGCGGATGTTATCGTGCCTTCCTGTTTACAAGCGCACAGTTCCAATAACCTTCAGCATTGTTCTGCTCAAGATCACACAAAAATACAAAATCTGCCCGGTCCGCCATTCAGAGACATTCATGTTCTGCTTCATGTGGCATGCATGAACCAAAGGGTCGTCTTGAGGCTTTTCACCGCCGACAGACATCGTATGGTGAACAAACCGATTCAGTTTCAGAGCGGAGTGCACTTAAATTGGAAAGCATTGCTATTATTCTGGAGATAATGCCAAAAACAGACAACTGGGAGAGATAATTGTAGCTCTGGACTGGGGATAGCTTCTCTGAGAGTGATGAACCCTTTCTGTCTGACAGCTCACTCATTTCAACGACGAAGAGGTGAAATATCCACCGAGCAGCTAATGCCTAACCCTAACCCAAGCATCGTGAGCCTTCATTTCCAGGAAATGCATAATTGTATATTTCCGACAACAATCAAAGAAAACAACTCAAAATCTGATCTGAAGCTGATTCGTGCGTCCTGGGTTTGGTTGGTAAATAGCATGTTTGTGCTGTACTTAGTGCAGGATGCAAAGCTTCAAACCCAAACAGTGACTTGAAAGATGGTAACTGTGTCCAATTCTGCTTTCACTTCCTGTGCCATTCTTCCAAAAGGTGCCAATACTGTGCCAATACAAAATCAATACTGTCAGTCTGTGTTATTTTTTTTCCATAAATGTTATTCTGAAGCGAGAAATTAATCACTTCAGTAAGAATTATGTTCAAGAAAGGATCTGCTTTGTGGACTCCTCTGGGATTTATTCTAGTCTGAGTCCAAACCTGAAGTTCTGCCCAGGAATCCCACTTATTTCTACATTTGATTTAAAAGCAGCAGAATATCTAACATGTTTAATGTGTTTCTTACAGCAGTGCTGTGTCAGAGAGAAATCACCCCAATTAGTCTATTTACAAAGTGAAATGACAAAAAAAAAGAGATAAAAAAAAATAAAGTGGTAAATAACAGTGAAATGGAAAAAATGACTAATTTACTGAGCCGACGCAGGAAAACACCCCAGGAGATAATAAAGACGTTCACACTAAACAGAGCAGAAACAAACACACGAATCAGGCTAACAAATGCAGACCAGAAACAAATTGGAGGGTAATAGAGAGAAAATGTGGAATCCGTCCAATAATTCCTCAGAGCTATCAATCCAGAAACTGTCTGCAGGGGAAACAAATGTGTGGAGGATTCTGCAGGTTATGAAATGAAAAAGAAAAGAAATGATGGCATTTAGACGTTTGGAAGTTAATGTCTGACAGACTGAGCTCGGTATCACTGCAGGCCCTCTTCACCTCCTCCACATCCTCACTTCCTCTCCTCTCCTGCAACGCTTGTGTTGGATTACATGTAGGTAGAGTGTCTGACCCTGATCGCAACCCTTACCCTGGAGACCGCTGGGACGGACAAATTATGGATTAAACGTAAAGGCGGTTCTCTGTGTGCCTCGGCGCTTCCCGGCGAGCGAGACGTTGACCCGGCCTCCCAGACAGCCCGGCGGGATTACAGGATTATTTCACCAACACCGACTCTCTCCTGGCGGAGCTGAATCAGGTAGCTGTCACTCACGCCGCGGGACGTGGAGCCCGCCGGCCGTCGGCCTGCTGGTTCCCCACAGCGTCCTGAGGAAAGAACCAGCGGGACCGGACCGCTGGGCCCAGCACTGGGTTCTGTTTCTTCCTCCTGATACTGTTGCAAAAGCAGATCATTGCAATTCAGATTGCTATTATTGCCCATTTCTCGCAGGGCTGCGGCGTTACCTGCACCGGCGAGGCCCGTCGGAGTGACGGCTGTGAACCAACAAAAACAGGAAAACAAGATAACAATGTGATGAAATTGATTCTGAGGCGCGTGACGACAGCAGATCGAAAGAAAATTGAGATTCAGTGATGACATGAATGCAATGAATGAAAGTGCAAATGCATTAACAGACCGATACACTGGGGGGGAAAAAGACAATTACAAAACAATGAAACCTGAAAGCAGCCACCAGAAAAGACTTGGCAGTGTGTAAAGAAAGCTGTGGATTGGATCGGGTTGGGTTGGGTTGACGTTGTGGCCCTGATGGCTTCAGAGTGCCGCAGAAGCACAGAGGTGTAAACTGAACCTCCATTTCCGCTGCTCCGGGACAAGAAAAGCTCTGACTGAAGCCCAGAGCACATACATGTTGCAGATGTAAAGACTTTGGCTGTGGGTCTGCCTCTTTATGGAGGGTGGAACCTGAATGTGACAGGATTATGAGCTGACAGTGAGGTGGATTAGATGTGTGCGGACAGACGAGAGGGGGAACGGCGTTCTGCCGTGGGTGGTATGTGGGATACATCCTGACCTGAGGCTTCCCATTGTCCTCTGGGCTGAACCCGGCGTCTGTCAGCACAAAAAGCAGACAGCACGCAAACACCGCTGCACTCCTGCTCGCCGGTACGAAAGCACAAGAACTCCCGAACAGCGACAGCCCAGAATCGGAGGACGTAAATAAAGGCCGTGAAATGAGACGACAGGACAAACACGTTGTTTTCTCAGGTTGCACCTCCGAAAATGTGCTTTAAAGAAGTGATCTGAAAAGACTGCTCTCATATCGGCTGCAGGCTCTAACGTTCCCAGCCCGATCCGGTTCCAGTGGACGGGTTATCGATCATACCCGGGGGTCGTAATGGAGTCCAGCGTTAACATCTGCATCGTGTTGATCCACTGAGAACATTCCTGGACCGGTTTCCAACAGGCCAGTGAAAACAGAGACATGCAAATCGCCGGCCGCCGTCTTCCTGTGTGTGTTTTCTACGCTTTTAATAGATGCGTGTGAGGTCTAATGAGTAAGATCATCTCTCATGGTGACAGTTTCCGCCGGTATTAGCCCAGGATAACCCACTTTAAATATGAATCCGAATAGTCTCTCTGGGAGGCGCAGAGTGACCTGGTTGTGTACACTCATACATATAGATGCTATGCATCAAAGAGGAGGCGAACCAGAGACACTGAGGAACAGCCACAGAGGAGGATCTTAATGTTTCAAGGCTCATAACTCAAATTACAAAAGCTACTTATAGGACAGAGCTTTGGGCTTGATAGTAATGTATGCAGGATGTGGAGGGGAACAGTATACGGAGCAGAATAATCCACAGGCTGATTTATGTGTTGAGCACAATTTCCCCGCCGCTGTTAAAGGGACACGCCGCTGATTTTCCATGTCGGAGTTAATTTAGTGGCCGTGAGGACCGCTCGTCTGAGTGGAAGCTTCTGTCTGTCCATGCTGACACACAGGTAGAGCGGCGCTGACCGGGGAGGGCCGTGAACAAGCACAAAGGTTTGCAGGTAAGGTTTGGTATTAAACAAATTTTCATGCAAAGAAGTCCTTTGGAGGACGGCGCGGTGTGAGACGGTGTGTTTAGCTTCACACAGGACGACGAGCCCCTTCATTCTTCTGAGCCTTCGCAGTTTGTTACACAGCAGAAACATGGACGTGTTGTGTGTGACGTGTTTTCACTGGAGGCAGGAGCGTCTGCCGGACCCGTCGTTATTTCCTCTCTCTTGGCTTCAGATCGCTTTGTTCTGATGACTGTGCAGACTTCACCTCTCTTCTTCTTCTTCTTCTTCTCCTTCTTCTTCTTCTTCTTCTTCTTCTTCTTCTTCTGGCACACAGTCACAGTCTATCTGTTCCACAGTAGTCTTTTACAGTTTAACCTCCATAAATATTCACAGATGTTTGGCAGGTGAAGTAAGCAAGCAGCCATCATAACACACACACACACACACACACACACTGCAGATTTCCCCCCTGTCTTTATTTACACCTTCCTTTATTCCATGTTTGTAGAAATTCCAGGAGCAAGGGGAAACCTGGCGGGGGAGCGCAGCCAAAGCGGAGCGGAGAGGAAGAGGAGGCAGACAAAGCCGGGCCTGTGCGGCGAGCGGCGATAGCATCGCCGCGGCGGTCAAAGAGCCCGTCTGTCTCCCCCGGCCCTCAGAAGCAGCGCCAGCGAGAGGAGAGACAGAGCCGGGGAGAGCGGGGAGGGATGAGACAGAGGGAGTCCAGACTCTGAGCTCTCTGACTCGGCCGCGATGACAACCAGACCTCATTAATTATCATTTTATTTGAATGTGATCTCAGCTGTTTGGCTCCCGACTCGACGAGCTGTCTTCATCTGCGCTGCGGAGAATGTGGCTCATGAGATAATGCCCTCTGCGAGTCTTTTGCCAAACATCACCGATGGATGAAAATCAAATTGAAGAAGCGATGATAACGTGACACAAACACATTTATTTACGGCTGAAGCACAGTCATGGATGGAATACTGCAGACGGCAGCGGAGGGGCTTTCTCTACAACATGTGGTAATTTTTCCTTCTACGAAGCTGAGCCATAAAAAAACACTTTATTACGCAATGTTGCAAATATCCAGTGTCAATTAGTCAATTAATGAAGGTGGGAAATATGAAAATGGGAAAAACACAAGTAAATTATGTTTTTTCTTTTTTTTTTTTTGTAGCTGGCATATGTGCAAAAAGTTTGGTTGATAGTAATTTATAACTGAGAAGTGATATTCCTGTTGTGTTTGGAGATTTAGAAGTTCTTTTTTGACTAGTTTCTCCTCACTTTCCCAGTAGAAAGTTAATTTAGCAACATTTAAATCGATTCCTCCGGCCTCAGGAGTTGAATTTTCCCACTTCTAACTACCTCTACACCAACTTTTGCAAAACAACAGTGAAAAAAAAAAACACTACATAAAAATCCTTATTTACAAGTGAAAACCACTTATTTATCCTTTAGTCTTACAAGTGGAGGAAAATATGCAATCGAAGTTTGGTATTTTTTTTTATTGTAAACATATTTTTCAGGGAGTTTAGCAGTCAAGGTTGTTCCTGTCTTCTTCTTTAAGTCAGATAAAAGTAAAATATATATTTAAAAAACAGTTTAAATTGGCACAGCACACTGACACATCTCTATATGAACATTAGCATTTCTTTGATTTACGGTTGACGTCCGCCCTCTGTTTGCACCACCTGCTAACGTCCGTCTGTTTGGTGCTTAATTGAGATCACATCTGAGGATTTTAATTTGACCGCAGCTGATGGGAAGTGTGGAGGTTTTTTTTTTTTCTTTTTTTCCATGTTCATCCTCTCATTTTGTTTCCAGCATCGATCCTTTCATGTTGATCAATCTGCTGCATGTGAGCTGATGTGGACACAGCAGGGGGCTCATGGCCATCAGGTCAGCTGATGGTGGAGACAGAAACCGTCGCTGCTCCAGAAGTCTGGAACAAATGACGGAGGACACTCGCAGGACGTCTGACCTCTTCTTTTCCAGACGTTTCTCTACAGAATTCTTCTTTTTTCCCTTTGTAATTCCATGCGTCTGCATTTTCATACAGCTTTACTCTGAGTCCTGTTTTGTTCCTCCCATCCCGTTTATTTGCCTACATGCTACATTTTTCTGTGTGCTGTGGGTGTGAAGTGCTTTCAGTAGCAGCAGATTGTTCTGCAGCTCTGTAAAATAAACTGTGATTGATCGTTCCGTGACTGAAACCGTCCATTCAGTCTCCAAACCTTCAGAAATATGCAGGCTGACATTTTAGCTGGGACACTCTCACTTAGGATTTGATGAAAATGGAAGACAAAGTGGTATTTTCGGAAAACACTGAAGATTCTTGGGAATTACAGAATCGATTTTCAGCTGAGACGAGCTCAAGTTGCGATTCAGACGAGTATTGATCTGCTCCTCCTCCCTGTAGCTGCGCTGCATTGTTTAGCCAGAAAACAATTAAAAAAGGTGACTGTTTACTTGTTTTCTGGCTCAGTCTTTTTCTTTTGTCATTTTTTTTTTCTCCGAGTTATGGATTTGTGCGTGGGCAGGAGATGAAAAATCTTTATTTGTTTGGATACCAACAAACTGCCATTCAGTCTCCGGCCTCGTCTTTAGTCTCCGGCCCTCCAGAACCTCTGATATCCTGCCAGACGGCTGAAGCCTGCGAGTGCTTCCCTCCTCCCGCAGACCAGACGGGCCAATCCGTCTTGAAGTAGGAATTAAGCCTCGGTATCTTAATTGTTTTCCGCTCAGCGTGAGCCGCCGCGCCGACAAACAAACCGGCTCCATCCGACCGTCGCTGCTCCGTCATCTTTGACGCTGGCAGACAAAGAAATCTGTTTATTGCCCTCAAAATGTGTCCTCGCCACAAAACTAATTAAATGCCCATTTACCCAATTGCTCCAACAATGTACCCCACACACCACGCGCTCACACGCGGGACAATTTGCTGAGATACTCCATAGCAGATAGCCATTTCCTCCCTGCAATCACAATGGGGGAAGTATTTATAATTTTCTGCTTACAATGGGGAATCCCACAATAAAAGCATCTGCCTCCATCGGCGCTCAACAAGACGCATCTCATTCTTCGCTGCTTGGTGCAAACTTAGAATATTTAGAGCTCAAGAAACGACAGATTATTCACAGAGAGAAACGAGTGTTAACCTGATCAGTGTTTCTTGTTCATTGTGAAGGGTTACTCCTCTATTTGCATTAGATTGTGAACATTTTGGGATTTTCGTTGGAAACTTTTGATGTAACATAAAAAAAAAATACATTTCTAAATTATTACTGGACACATTAGATTGTTGGATTACTTTTCTCATTGAATTAGGTCAGTTTACCTTTTATCTGCGGACTTCATGATAAAATATTCTGTGTTTTGCCTGAAACTCTGAATTCTGTCACCGATAACCTCTCCTGCTCTCTTTGCTTTCTATTAACGCAGTGATTCATTTCCTCATCCGGCACTTCAAATTCCATGAGATTAGATTTTATTTTGTGCCTTTCGGAGCGGAGCCCTTCAATTACTCCATGGAGAACTCGAGCGATTCATTTCAGGAAATAATGATACCAAGTCACTCTGTTTGTGTTTGCATGCAGTTTAACAGAGTTTCTACAGGCTGACAGGATCCAGGATCAACTCCGTGTTTGCTCTCACAGGTTTCGAATCCACTTGACAGAGTTCCCAGCACACCCATTCTTTTTTTTTCCCCCTCAACAACACACTTGCTGATCCTGTTAGCCATGGCATTATCCACCTGCTGTACTCACTGGCTCCTCACCTGGCTCCACCGAGCCCACCGGGACAATGAGAAGAATAATCCTGGTAATTAGCTCTGAGCTGTGACCAGCTAAGTCACTCCATATCACCCGCTCCTCACAAGCAGAGGTGAGGGTGTCACGGAGTTAGCGTCTTGAGCCATTGTGCTTGAATATATCCATATTTTGCATGAAAATTCATGCAAATCCCACCCTGGTGGACTCGCGCGTATGCGAGTCTGGTTGTTGAGGTTTGTACAAACTATTCCATTCTGCCTTCAACCGTTGAGCTTTTCTATTTTGCTGATTTAATTACCAAGCCTTTGTTATCCAAAAGTAGATCCATTTAAACTGCTTTCACCAACATTGTTCCTTCCTTCTGCAAGCAGAATGGACGTAAATAATAAATCTGGTTCTTCTGATTGTAAACCAAGTTTTCCCAACAAACTTTATGTATATGAGTTTTGATAATCATGAGCGAGGGATTATGGAAATCTCATTTCTTCTGCCAGATTTCTCTTTGGAGAAAGTCCATTCCTTGGCCACGTTCACTCATAGCGGGGTTTCAGTTTATTTTTGGAACAAGCGTCTTCGGGGACTTCTGCTACACCAGTGTCTGGTGACAAAGCAGCCCACTTGGGGATGGTGAGTCGGAGCATTCTTCCCGTCCGCAGACGGATACACGGAGTTCATTATCTCATGTCAACACTAGATGTCAAAGAGTGGGATACGCCGGGCTCCCAGTTAGCAGCGTGCTGCCGTTGTCAGCAGGTCTGACGCGGGAGAAATGTGCAGGCGTGAAGGTCTGAGTGGGAATGACCAGGCGATGAAGGGTCATCAGTCAGAGCACGGCCGCCGTGTGCCGCAGTGGCGGGCGTCAGGCGGGTGGGAGTCTGATACTTCAAGGCTCCAGAGAATCCACATCTGACTCTATGAAGGCATGTCATTTCATCATGAGGCTCACGTGTGCTCAAGTTTAGAAGCAGTGGGATTCGAAAATGCAGACTTTTGACCCCGAGTCCACTTGTCCAAGGTGGCAGGAGGCAACGGTTATGTTGAGGAAAAGAGTAAATTCAGAAACGGTGTTGCAAATGAGAAGAGATCAAGCACTCTGAGTCACACAGTCAATTTCTGCCATTTTCCTTTGACTTCTAATCTGAACATCAGCCCCTATGACTCCTTTTGGTCCAGAAACAGGAACATAATGATCTTCAAATATTGACAGATGACTCTAACATTTAGCATAAATAAAGATCCTGTAGGTAAGAACCTGAGTGAATCACAGGCAGATTCTGATTGGAGGCTTTAAATTATTACATCAACAATAAACACCATGAAGAAAGCCTCAGTGATTCTTTCTGGATCAAGTAATTCCTTCTGATGGCCATAAGAAACATGTTATCAGTAACACTAGCATTAGCTTGTATCCTGTGATACTGGTGGTACTTTGAGTCTTTCAGCTTGCTTCCTCACACTGTCATTAACTGGGTCATCTTACAGTCTTATACATTCCACACATTAACAATGTTTCAGTAGCAGACGCTGTAGAAAGAGCCCCGGAGAAAAGACCTCTGTTGAAAAGAAGAGGACATCGTTAAATAAATGTCCATTCCGAGCCCGTCAGCGCATTCTGATTTCACAGAGGTGAGAATCGTGTCTGGTCTGCAGTGGTTTCCTATTGTAGTCTCTGATTTGAAAAGAGAGAGATTTTGAGGATGAAGACGCTCTTTTCCACCCGGTTGAATTCCCCCACCTCCCACGGCCGCCTCCCTCAGCTTTTCCGCGGGACCTTCTCAGCCGCCGTGTGGGCGGGACCGGCGTAATGGGCTCCGGCTCGGCTCATCTTCACATGGCTGCAGGGGATGAACCAACTGAGGAGAAAAAATCTTTTCATGCAATATGCATCAGCTGTGGACAACCGGTCCTCTTCCGGCCGTCCGTCTGCGCCTCGGCGGCACAGACAGTGATTTCCTGCAGAATTGGACGCGGCCGGTACCAAGTGCAGTGATGCAATCTACACACAGGAAAAGCTCGGTCCCCTTTGATGAAGAACATATTCCACGCTGTTATCCTGAAGAGAGGAGAACAAAGGAAGCGTCGCCGGGGTTTAGTGCCATACATCAGCTTTATGCAGGTACTAAGCAATTACCGCGACTATTGGAGTGAAATCTCCTGCAGCCCACACAGGTTCACAGAGAGGGAAGCAGCCGCTGTCATTTCACAGACATCGACTAACTGAGAGGCAAACTCGATACCGACCCTCAGGTGGCAGATGAATCACAGAGAATCTCAGATGATGGGCGCAGGGACAGTTTTTACAGTACAGCATTTACAAGGCAATTCTGCTTTGTTGTGCAACATGAAGGAAATATCAAAACCAAATGCAAACTTACAAAAAGTACAAAGACATTGACTTCGTTCTTCACCACATAGAGAGGGAAGCAGGGATTCCTGACACAGCGTCTGAGTAAAGGCTTCCTGCGCTCCAATATTGACTGAAGTTTGCCTTGTCTGGTTCCCCTTTCCAGCAGCAGTCTATCTCACGTAACCCATCATAAGACCTCTGTGTGTTATCAGTAATGCTGAATATCCATATCGTCATGACCACTGATAGGTGAGGTGGATAACTGATTCCTCTTCAAAATGAAAATTCCAAAAAAACTCCAAAAAACATGCACATTAGCAAGATCCTTGGCCCCAACTCAACCTTTTACCAGTTGTGTTTATAATAGCATCAAGTACACATTTTGTGCTCTAAAGGTGGGAAAATGGGAAAGCCCAAAGATTTGAGGAAGTTTCTCGAGGACGTTGTTTTGGTGGAGACGACTCTGATGGAATCTTCAGAACGTTAGACATCCGGTCATAACGTTTAGGTGGCACGGTCTTCATTAACAGCATCGCTAAACATTCATAAAGTTTATCGTATGGTGATCACTTTATGTATTTATGAAATGCTCGTAAGCTTTAAGACTTCATAAGTGGACCCCACTCGTATATTTGCCAGTTTACAACTCGTAAACCTCAGTGTAAAAATAACGGCTTCAATATTTTGAGGCTCATTGTCTTTATCATCCTATGATTGCCCTAAAAGCTAAAGGCCTGGCTGAAGGAAATGACACTATAAAAAAGTAAATAAAAATCAATATTTGCTCCATTAAAGTAATGTGTGTCAGAGTCTCCATGAAAACAGCAACTGAACAGCTTTTTAAAATTAGCTGTTTGTATTATTTGCTGTAATGTTTTGGTCGAACTGGACTGCATTCACAGGTTTTCCTTTTTTGAATATTTTGCTCGTGTGTGCCTTGAATGGTAAAATATTGATCCTCAGTGATTGTCTAATTCAAAGGTGTATGGGTTATTCTGTTCATAGCTTGAGAGCATTATTTACCTTAATTTGAATCCCTAAACAGCCTTGTTGAGCTGACCTGTTGACACATACAGATATTGTGAAACACACTGTATTTAATGTGATGATGCTAAACTAAACTAAACTAAACTAAACTAAACTAAACTAAACTAAACTTTGCAAGCTTCATTGTACTCACTGACGAGTGATTTGCTCTGCCTCTCGTTAGTGGCCAGGCAGTTTGATTTTGTTTTTCTGTGTGTGGCCTGCAGTGGAAAAACGTTTGAGCAGCCGTGGTTTGAAGTGACTCATTTCATGTCTTCACGGCTTCCAGTCTTACCACATACAAACTTCCAGTTCACAGTGTATTCACTTTACACCGGGTGGAAAAATCAGAGGATAAAACCAAACAGATGTTCTGGAAATAAACAGTAAAACCAGCAACAAAAACAGCCGAGAGGACAGTGTAACTATTAAGATTAAGATATTACATTTAACTTATAATATTATTCAGAAACTTTCTTATTATTACTGACAGGAGGCTGTGGCTATACAGTGAGATACTTATAGCAAGATTATAATAATTTACGCTGACTCATCACACCACCTAGTGGTATGAAGCGGTACTACTTGATGAGAGGGGATAGATCTCTGAAAAAGTCTTCAAACAGATTGCACCCTAAAAGAACACTGAAGGAAAACTCAAAAAGCTCCTGAAAGAGATCCCAATAAATTGTTGGACTACAGCGTGAGCTGAATGGAATCACTGAGTTATAGATTATTTAAAAAGAGAATCAGAAGTAATGAGCCAGCCCCGTGCTTGTTTACGGCTTACCACTGCAGCTGCCGCTACCGGGGAATGAAAACACGTCATTTCCAATGCGGATGAGACTTTTGTTTTCCCCGGAGAAGTCAGGAGCCGACTGCAAATGTGAAAGCTTTTAATAAAGGGTGGAGTCTGAGTCTCGGCTGTGCCGTATCACCGAGCGATAAGAGAATCTTAACTATCACACGAAAACTGCACAAATTGGCACTTGAAATTCTAGCAAAAAAATAAAAAAATAAAAGAAGAAGCATTCTCCAGTTGGTGCAACTGTTCTTCAAACAAACAAGGATTGAGAAATGAGGAGGGAAAAAACAGGCCGAGCCGTCCGTTTCCATGTTAATTGCTGGGACATGAGATGCGTGCATCTGAGGAGGTGAGGCTGTGTGGGAGGATGTAAATGTGCGCCGGCAGATGAACCTCGGAGAGGATTTATTGTTTGCACAGTATGACCATATGCTTTCTGGCATTTAATGGGCATCTTCTGCTCTTATTTACACTCCTCGACTAATAACGTGCCCTGAGACCCGCCCACAGCGCCATATGTGCGCGACGCACCCGTGCAGCGTGCACACCTGCAAACATCATGCTGGCATCTTTACGAGACGAGTGTGTGTGTGTGTGTGTGTGTGTGTGTGTGTGTGAGCGTGCCGGGCCCCTCCTGAGTGTGTGTGGTGGAAGTGTAAAGTGGAGGGTTTATATGAGTGGTCCTGAGCTGCGGGGGTAAGTTGATGCTGGTGGACAGATAAGGGGCCTCCCCAGACAAAGGCGCCCTTTGTGGGCCGCAACCGCTCTCAGCCACCGCAAGACGATCCCCTCGCCACAGCGCCACCCGCTCCACCCCCCCACGTCCCAAACCGAGCGAAACAAAGTGGCTCCAGAGATGCTAACAAGAGCCGGGAGCCACATACATGGAGTACAGTGGGGGGGGGGGGGGGGGGGGGCTGAGCTGGGAGGACAATGTGAAAAGAAGGATTTCGGTTGTGCTTACAGTAGCTAATGGCGGTCGTTCAGTCGTCTCAGCGTTTGGCTTTAACATACGTTTGCCAAAATGTGAGTTCATCATGTAACGCTCTGAATCACAGTCAGATTAAAGATGAAAGAGGAGGAAGCAACAATTTACATGGAGACTGAACATAGTGATCAGAGTGAGGAGCAGGTTTTTCTACACTAAGAATATACATGAGGATATTCTTAGTGTAGATACGTGGATGAAATCACATTTAGAGTTCCCAGGAAGTGGAAGACATGATTTGTTAGCTGGACTAATGTGAGTTTGTTGTATATCTTCACAAAGCACAACACCAAAGAGAGAATTGAAAGAAAAAAGACAGTTATGGACCTGAAATGTTAAAAGTTTGCATATAAAAATTAGTTAACACATGTAGAATTTGAACCACACACACAAAGACACAATCTATTTACTGCATTTGCCTTCATTAAGGAATATTGGGCAAATGCACCTGATATTTATAGAGATGAGTTTATGTCAAATCATTAATGGACAAAAAGAGGGAGGAGCTTATTGATTCAGCTTATACAAGCTGTTGGTATTGTGGTTAGAAACATATCCCCTGCTGGATCCCGGCCGTTTTTATCAGGATTCGAACATATTTTCTGTTGCTCCTCTTCAGAGTTCCCATGCGTTCCTCCTCTTTTCCCCACAGACTGGACCATCATCCTCCACATTGCATTTTCCCTTTGCCCATCAGCGCTCAATCCAATCACTTGGTGGTGGAAGCAACCAAAGAAAACATGGAAAGCGACACCATTTCCCTCACGTCATTCACTGTATGTGTAAACATGGTCTAATGAGGCCAAAACCCTCATTTCAGACGTCCTGATGCCCCTCATGGTATTCTTCATCGATTAGCTGAAAAATGAACATAGACTGAAAGAACAATCCATTTGTTTCCATAGTTTGTATCATTTTGCCCATCTGTCAAACTCAATCCTCTCTGTATCCAGTTAGTTCAGCTTCCAAAAGTTTGTATAATTTAAAGAGGAGAATCAGGTCTTATTTGTTTAATTGATTCCATTTATGGATGTTGGCAGATTCAACTGTGTTGCATACTTTGTTTCAGGAGAAAAAAAATAAAAAAAACCTCCTCCAAATCTCTCAGGCCAAGTTGGTGCGATCACTGGAAAATGTCAACTTAAAGCAGCCGCATTGTAACCTTGTTTGTTCTGCCCTCCGTAATGTGCTGCTGCTTCGGTTACAGACTGTCAGTCTTCATGAACACACTGCAGCGAGCGTCCAAAACCAGACGGAGTGAAACATCCTCATCCTGATGCAGACGAGGCTGAGAGTATTCAGGCATAGAGACAGAGAGAGAGCGAGCGAGAGAGTTAGAGAGAGAGAGAGCTACAGGAAATTTACTCACACAGCGAAGAGTCAAAGTTTGTGAAAAGACGGGGAAAGATCTGAAGGCAGACCAGAAGAAGTCTGCAGTGGCTCCGGCGTGGGCATGAGAGCACAATTAAAAGTTCTCTCGTCAAATTGGACTTTAGGATGTGTTTGCATAATGAAATGACTTCCCATCCAGCAGTCCCCTCTCCCCTCATACATGGCTTCGGTTTCCCGTCGGAAAAGCCTTTTTTCTCTCTAACTCCGTCTGACAGGCTGTCTCTGCGTTGCCATTAAACAGGAAATGTGCGCGAGGCACGAGAGCGTTTTTATCCAAAAACACGCCGTCGTTGGGGCTGAGAGTTAATGTTTAATCCTCTGTCGTGTAGGTTGAGATCAATTTGTTCACTGTATCACCGCAGTGACTTACAGCGCGGCGGTTAAAAGCAGAAGGGAGGAAGATGCGGTGGTCTCTGGTTGCCGTCAGGCACTGAAGTGGAAGAAAGCGCCCACAGGGTTGGCTATTTCGAGACGTTGTGCTGCAGAAACCAGCCGTCGTTGCTGCGAGCGTGTGTGACGTGTGTGTTTCCGAGAGGATGTAAAGAAGGGGGAGGAGGGGCGACAGCCCGCGATGAAGATGGAGGCCGACGGCACGGACCACCAGGAAGAGTCTTCAGAAAACCATTTCACATGTTGTTTTATGACCTCTGGGAGGCAGAAGGAAAACTGGATGAACAAACTGAAGCCCCGCTCGTACACTTCTCCACGCCAACAATTTGAGGGCGTGTGCTCATAAATGCTGCTTTATTTCCAAGGAATTTCCAGGGATTAACTCCTCCACATGTGATCTCAGGACATCCTGCCACACATGAGCTCAGTTACATTAATAAGTAACAATAAATCCAATGAAGTGTAATTCTCCGTACAAAGACGGTCTTCATGATGTGTTGACATGAGGAGAATATGGCGAGTGTTCTTGAAATCTGGCACAAAATGTCCACATTTTCCTGTTTTTCAGTGCAGTGTGAAGCATCTTGGCCTTATGTTCCATTACGAACGCCTGCCTGAGGATGAGCAACCAGTGTTATATTTGTTTGGTCAACATGTGGACACATTCGGGTGAGCATGGTTTTGGAGATATGAATCCTATGAACATATAGGACAGCATGTCTGGGACATATAGAAGAAGAGTGTATGCGTTTGAGGATTGACTCCCATGTGTGATCCGTAAGCGTGAAATTAAGATCCTGCTCCCAAGAGGTTCTGATTGCAGCCGCAGAGTCACACTTGGTCTGAGAGATTAAATTAGAGTTTAGACGTAATACCTTTGGGTATTATCATGGCTGATTGTGTAGAGTGTGTGAACTGCACGGAATAACTCCAATCAATAAACCTGTGTGTTATGAGGGACTCAGGAAGTGATCACAGCCAGTGGATAGGAATTCAGATGTACGCTGTTTCCTGGGATGGTCAAAGATGTTTTTCTCAAAGGCAGACAATACATGAGAAAAGACGGCACCTGTTTTGAATGGAGCCGCCATCGGGCCGGGTACAGTAAAAGCTTCTCTTTGAGGCTGCAAACGCAGCGACACGTGAAGCCTCGCATAAACACCCTCACACGCACGGAACAGAGGCACGCCTTCCCGCTGCTGCGCCGATGCACTTGAGTAAAACTATGCGCTGAGAATAAGACACACATGTGGACGCACGCTGGTGTGTGTGTGTGTGTGTGTGTGTGTGTGTGTGTGTGTGTGTGTGTGTGTGTGTGTGTGTGTGTGTGTGTGTGTGTGTGTGACTACACACACGGTGATGCAGTCAGACCTGTAGGAACACACCAGACAATACCGATCCTCATGCAGGCATTCAGACACGCTGCTGCTGAGCTCCAACAAATAAATATACCATGTCCATGTTAAAACGGTCTCAAGGGTGCGTGTGTGTGTGTGTGTGTGTGAGTGTGCATGTGCGGTAAGTGGAGCGTGGTGGCTGTGGAGAAGCTATAGTGCTCAGGGGTGTTCTGCTACCGCCTACTGCCCTGATCCCACTTTGAACTTTGCCATCAAGAAGCCTCACAGCAAAAACACAACAGCGTCTTTGTTTGCATCGCTGTGTGTGTGTGAGTGTGTGTGTGTGTGTGTCTGCTTGAGAGAGAGAGAGAGAGAGAGCGAGAGACAGGGGTGGGGTTGTGTAGGAGAAAGACAAAGAAAAAAGTGTAACAAAGAAGAGGTAGGGGAGGGAGAAGGAGGAGAGGAAGGATGGATGCGATCTTGTTTTCAGAGGAGTTTGGCCATGTTTCCGTCTTCACGCAGTTCTGTTTGCCTCAGACTGCCGGAGTGTGTGTGGAGCTGTGTGGGAACGTGTGGGCCGTTAGCTCAGGACTTATCAAAGTCAAGACGTACATAAAAACAGTTTGATTCACTCTCAGCACCGACGCGGTCTCCGCGATGGCCATTTTTAAAGCAGTATATCAAACAAGTGCGATGAAACAAAGTGGAAAATGTGATGAATCTGGAGAGAATTATCACCTGGATCTGTATTTTTATGGAGTTTTGGCTTCATTGAGCCATCCGGCGCATGACTTCACTGTTCGTTCTCATCGCCCCCTCAGGATTCTCCGCCACAGCAGGCAGCTGTTATTAATGAAGAAGAAAAACCCTACTGTGCAACTACATGCACAGAACCACAAGCAGACGCACGCCGGGGTTTCATTTAATGCAGCGCTCAGTTTTTACTGATTTTTTTTTTTTTTGATGAGTTTTAAAGTTTTCAAGGAGGTAAACAGCTGCTGGGTCTAAATCTCTGCTCAGTTCCATTAAATTTTTACAGATGATGAAGATACAAAGACGAGAAGTGTGGTTCCCGTTAAGAGGCTGACCCCCTTTCTGTTCTTGCATTTTCTAAAACATTACGTGAACACCGACCCCCGTATGGACATAACCTCAGGCTCCCCAACGCGAGCGGGAGCCTCCACCCCGGGGGAGGTCCAGGGTCCATCCTGGACCCGAGACCTGGAACCAATAGTAATAAGTATCGTATCTATATGTTTGTATTTGTATCTCACAGACCTTTACATCCACAGTGTTTTGTGAAAATTTCAATCCATCCCATCATTCTTCTTAGTCTGACAATTTCATAGTGATTCTATGTGGTCGAGAGAGTCCTTGTTTTTCACCAGTAATCCCAGCTGGTTCAGCAGGATCTGGACTCATCCTCTGCTCAACCACAAGGTCTTCAGTACCACAGTGACCCGGCAGCCTCCAGCCGGTCAGTCAGCTCATCTCGTTACGAGGCAGCAGCAGTTCCTCCCTCATGGTTATGAACTCCCCGTCTCCTCACTACTCACTCTGCTTGTCTCTTCTTCTTTTCGTCATTACCGAGAACTCAGGATCCGATTAGAGAATCAGGATGACCAGTCAAAAGGAACCTTTACTTCCTGCAACTGGAACAATAATGTGACACATTAAAAAAACAAACAAACATTGTTGTCAATTTCAAACCCAAATCTCTGAACAACAAACTCCATTCAGCTGGAAAGAGTTTTTCACGTCACCAACATTTTCATCAAATTACCCAAAAGTCACCAGTTTTGTTTTCTGAATGAGGCCCACATGCGGCGTGGAACACCGAGGTGGAGGACTGATGGTGATTTTTCACACAGCATGACAGTAAAACCTGCATCTCACAGTACTGGACCACCTGGATTATTTCAAGGTGAAATATATCTATTAAATTCACGTTGATTAGAATTTCAGACGTTCAGTCAGTCCTTTGTATTGACTTGGCTCATGAATCTTCACTGTAGATGTGATCAAAGTCATTTTTTTAAGACTCTTTGTGTGCCCTCGTGTGTGTGTGTGTGTGTGTGTGTGTGTGTGTGTGTGTGTGTGTGTGTGTGTGTGTGTGTGTGTGTGTGTGTGTGCATGTATTGTGTCTCTGGTTTTCTCACAGTTTGATCTTCAGTGTGTTTACCGTCGCTGACAGTAAAGAAAACCAAGGAAGGATCAAAACTGCAGGTAAATTAGATGCAAACATAAAGCAGAGCCTTGAAAATGACATGATGAATATCTTCTAAATGCCCTTGGACATAGAGCCTGTAAAAACACTAGAAATATCCCTCAGCCAGTAATTACTGGCATTTATTAGACTTTTAGAAAAAGTGGAGTATCCTCTTGTATTGCAGAGTGATGCTTGCTGAATATTACATTAAATAAATCTCACATTAAAATACTGTTTTTGTTTGTGCTTATTGATTCCAGTAAAATGTGATTCATGTTTCTGGCATGTTATTCTTTTTTACATCCATTATTCTCGCCCGAGCCAGATAAAGGAAAGTGACTGTCTTGAAGTGACTGCAGCCTGCAGATCGCAACTGGTCTCCGAGAGGTGGAAAACATGGGCAGGGGGGGCCGGTGGCGGGGTGGGAGAGTCTGGGTATCCGGGTGTTGGTCAAAAAGAAGAAAACCGTAGGGGAGAAAGAGAAGAAAGGGCTGAGAGAAGGCTGGTGTCCGCGGGTGATCTGAAGGAAGGCTTCCAGTGGTGAATGACAGCACTGGGTTGGAACCGGTGCGAGATATGTCTGAGAGGACCCCCCCCCCCCCCCCCCCCCCCCACCCCCCCCCACCCCCCCCCCCCCCACCCCCCACCCCTCCACCCCACAGGCCCTCCCAGTCCTCTGAAACATCCCGATTCTACTTCTCACACTGACAGAACAAATAAAAACCTCTTTTTGCAGAGCTGGAGTGACTCCCTTCGCTTCGACAAGCTAAGAAACTCACTTTGACACTGTTTTGAACACAGAGACGGGTCCACTCGCCATTTTTTTCCCAATAAATATAGTTCCAGATGTAATATGCTGTTCACAGATGTTTGGCTAGGTTCGTTACACAATCCACAACATTTCATGCTTTGGCCTAAAATAGAAATGATACGTCAAGACAAAGCATCGTGTGACCAGCCTGATGTGCTTCCACTGGGATTCTGACAGTTCTCTTGATTTGGCGATCCAGTAGTGCCAAGAGTTTTCTTTTTCCTTTTAACTCTGATCCCTCATTGCCTTCGTATTCTTTCTGTAGTAAGTTCAGTATAAGGTCAGTCGGAGTAGATCAAATCTACCAACATGTTCCTCACACCTGAGCACCGGTAACATCTATTCCGCTTGACTTTGTCTCTTGTTGTTCTTGTTCTGAGCCAACAGGTAAGAAACTGCACAAGCAATGTGTTTTCAGATGTCTGGTAAAGTCCTCCTTCTGTTTTATCACGTCGTCATTAAGCTTCAACTGAGATGCTGTGTTCATCATTAGCTGATAACATGTTATCAGGCATGAATCAGCCTCTCGGGACTTTAGTTTCTAACTTTATTAAGGTACTTTCTGTTCCCTCGGTCTTTCTTGACTTTCCTCTGTTGCTTTGTTTGCTCAAAACTTTGACATGACGACAGATCAGCTCCCAAGTATCCCAAAGCTTTTTTCTTTATTTTCTTAAAAAAAAAAACCACTCTTGTTTGTTAATTCCTCATCCAGCACATTCAAATCCCTCACATTACCATTTATTTCATGCTTGTGGGGCTCAGTGGTCCCTTCAGTCGCTCCATGGCAAACACCAGAAGCAACACATCGAGCGCTCGGTGGAAAACTCTGTGATCGTGTGGAGTGTTTGTCTCTCTGTGAAGGACTGGGAACTCTTCAGGTTGTACTTGTCGCCACCCGTTGATGGTCGTCGGGGATCAGCTCCTCGGGTTGTAGAAATGGTTATAGAAGATGGGCAGACAGATGGATTACCTGAGCGCTACATTTCTGTCCCTGTAGACTGTGTTCATGATGTGTTTTACTCACAGTGGCGGCTCCGGGCGAACCCTCCTCGCTCCTCACGCTAAGCTTGGCTGCTCACATGCAGACTCTCTCCTTATTAAGCAAACATTTCTGTCTGTTTGCCTCCTTTAGGTGTACCTACAGCTCCGAGCACATTGTTAAATCCTTGTGTCTCTTTTACGTTTTCACAAACCAGAGACAGATTTTCCGAACTAAAGAGGAGTTCACTCAGCCAATGAAACCCGTCTCGGGTCAGCAACATCACAGCATTAGCGTACGCCGACGGATAAAAGCCCTTTCAGCTCTTTGATGGGGTGAGATGGGGTTCTCCCACGATGTTCTCACTCCTCTGCCTAATAACCATGACGAGCAAACAGATTTCTCACCTATGAGAATCAGTCAGCAGCGTGAGTTCTGACCATGTGTGTTGGCGTCTGTATTCTCAGAAAAGGATCCAACGAGCCTCTAGAACCCGTGGAACCGAGCGAATTGGAGCGTTTATATTATTCTAGCACAGAAAATGTGTGATTTATCTTGTCGTTTCAGACGCTGACAGCAGCTTGAAGCACAGCGACTCCGGGACGAGTGGATGAGAGGAAGGTGAGAGGCAGTGTGGGTGCATTAAATGTATTTTTTTTAGTTCTGTGTGATTTTCAGGAAGAACAAATGAGACTTCAGCACTGAAAGTTACTGAAGCACCACTAGTTTGGATATTTTTCTTGTTAGCAAGTTAACAAGGTAACCGACACAGCACACACAACACAACAGTCAGTTGTCCTGACAGTCAGAGTTTCACTGAACTGATGTTAACTCATTGATCCTCAGAACACAATAACAAGAAGGCTGTTAAAGCGTAACCTCAGCATTAGCCGGTGTCCACAGTAACTGGTTTTAATGAACGCCAGCTTCTTTTTCCAGGAGCTGCCTGCAGAAACTAGAAGCATCAAAGGTGAGTTCGCCGACAGCAGGGAGCTCAAGAGAAAAGACCAAGGAAATAAACAACACTAATGAGGAAAAACTCATTCAGGGATAAATGTAGGGATCAAATGCTCCCGAAAATGCTCCTTACTGGAGCAAAGTTGATTTGGTTAAGTTGGTTTGATTCCCTAAATTAAGTATAAGCTATAAACCAATGAATTTCCAACAAAGTCACAGAAAAAGGTTCATCAGTCCAAACCGACACCAGGGAGAAAAGTTTACCGATGCTGATGAGTCAAAAATAATCTAGAAACCACCCATGCTTTAAAAAAACAACACAAAGTGAAGTGAATGGATCTCATCGCGGTCTGATAGGTGTCCTTCCTCCACATGAAGACAGATATGATGCAGCAGCCTTGTTAGAGCCCGATATGCAACAATGACCCAAACTGTTCCAAAAGAACAAAATGTAATAAAACCCAGAATGTCAATAATGTAACAAGTCGCTGAGCCCAAAATGCTGAAAGTTTTTTTTTCCCTAAAATGTAACAATTTGTTACATCTCAGGTTCATTATTACATTCTGGGTCGGACAAAATATTTTTCCCCTGAAAGTGAAATGACTTTAATGTACCAAAAAAAAAAAAAAAAAAAAAAGAAGTCCTAGATTTATTTGATATATTTCATTAGATGTTCATTTGTTGCCTTACAGCAATGAAAATTCCACAGACCCTGACTTGACTTTCTTTCTGTTCTGAATCATATCATCCATCATTTTGCCTGGTTGCAGATCATACTTGTAAAAAAAACGGATGACAATGCTATTGATTCAATATCGAACAACAGGCTTAAACAAGCCTCCATGTTCTGAAAGATCCTCAAAGATCCTGAAAGATCCAGAAAGATCCAGAAAGCTCTTCCATCCCAGGTAATCCTGGATAAGATTGTAGCCACAGTTGACCTCCAGTGCGACCTTTACAAATCACTTTTCCTCGTCTGCTCTGCCACAGTGATGCCATCTGTCTGTATTTTTTTAATGAAACATGGTTCTACTCTTTTTGTGTTCCTTTGTTCAAAGAAAACGAGACAAGAAGAGAAAAAAAGTGACACACTGTGAAAACACAGCGCCTCCTCTGGCTGCTGGCGCACAACCTTGATCAGCACATTACAGAGACTTGATCCAGGAAGTCATTCTACTTTAACCAGCAGTTGTAATTGATCTCCCCATATTCTGTGATTTTTGCTGTCGTTGTTGTTGTGTGTCTGTTGTAAACACTTTCAGTCAACATGGAAGTTTCTCGGCTGTGCAGAGATTTTTTTTTTCTTTTGTCCTTGAATTTTTTTCTATCAGGTTTTTCAGACCCGGCCATCAGCTGTTGCTTCTTCTTTTTCTAACTCACAGATCAATCGAATTTAATCTAATTGAATCTAATCTAACCCGATTTCCATGTCCACTATCTCTGTCCAATGTCTGGTCTGTGTGTGTGTGTGTGTGTGTGTGTGTGTGTGTGTGTGTGTGTGTGTGTGTGTGTGTATCAAGGTCGTCCAGTCCCTGAACTCCGGTTTTCTCTCTTTGTTTCACTTTAAAAGCTCATCAGTCGTCCGTGTTTGTCTTTCACAGTCGTTTCTTCGTCCTCTTCTTCATCTCTTGCTCACAAACCACCGACAGGAACTCATCTTGATGTGTTCATCGGGTTTTCTTGTGATCGCGTTTCGCGGGATGAAAGGAAGCTCCCACGTGAAACTCTTCGGTTGCGTCCTCGGAAGGTTCCCTGTGGAACCCCAGCCAGCTCCGCTCACAGAAAACAAACTTTTTGTCATTTTTTTTTTTTCTCTTTTTTAAACAAAACACACAGACGAACATGCAAACACGAGATTTACTTCTGAGGACCCACGCTGTCTTTTTCCTTTCAAGCTCACCAGCGCAGAATCCAATAATCCGTCCAGGATGAGTCTGATGATGTTCTCTATTTGTCTTACTGTCAACAAATCCAGAGTAAAGTCTCCAACCAACAGCGAGTTTATCCCACTAACAAGTGTTTAGTGTGTAGCTAAGGCCCTGACACGACTTATGTCTCTGTGCTCCTTTTGTTTTAAACCGATGAGCCTGACGCGGTGGAAACAGCAGCTGATGTGTTGGTGTTTGGGCTTTGGAGGATCAGACAAATACAGAAATTACAGACATGAAGACTGATCAGCAGCTCTGTGAAGAGCAACAACTGTGAGTAGGGAATGTAGTAATGCTGAGGATTCAAGCCACAGTTTGGATGGTTCAACATCTGTTTTTGTTTTATTTTTCAGGGGTTTTCTAATAGCTTTGATGGAAAAAAAAAAAAAAAAAATCAAACAACCATCCAGAAAGGTTTGATAGTTGGACAGTGCATCAGAGTGCCGTCATTATTTCGACATTTCCAACAAAATGAGTTTTCATAAGACCTAATCTGTTGAGTCTCACAGGGGTCCAATGATATCTTTGTGCAATCGTATATGTCAGCAGTGTTTTTAAGGGAAAATAATTAGCTTTACCTGCTTTTTGGCTTTTTCTTTACACAAAACAGCATCACTGAAAATTAAACTTCCTGACGTTTGGGTGCCACGGTTATCAGAACATGACTTATAATTGCGCACACACTATTTCTTTCTGTCGATAAGGCCCAGGTTAGGTCGTCACGAGTAAAGAGAATTCTTCCTCAGACACAGAAGGCTGCGGTGACGGATATAAGACAATAAGACATTTTTCCCACATCGCAGAGACTTTGGGGAGTATTTTTTGCTTTCTGTAGACTTTCCCGTTGTTCGTGTTCTGGATGCCACGCCACACGATTTTATCAAATCAGACAGTCTCTTCACTTGGTGCCAGAAGAAAGAGGGAAGAAGAGGAGGGTGGATGAAGAGCGGTGTAATGAGAAGCTCACAGACGTGCCCCCCCCCCCCCTCCGCTCCACCTCCTCCACCACACGAGTTCAGTCAGTTTCCATGAGTCTGCCTGAGATCAGTCGGACTCTCGTCGTTCAGGATCAATACACATCCCACTCCCCGAAGTCTGTCAATACACTCCCAGTCCTCTCACCGCGCATTCGTTTACTGATCAGAGGGAAATATATTCCGACCAAGGCGTGCTTCCACACGTTAGGAAACATGAAGCGACAGGAAGCAGAGGAAATTTGGTGGATTTAAGCCCGCTTTACCTTTCGGCATGGAAGAAATGAAAAGCTGACATAAATCTGTCCTTTAGCTGACGTGCGGAGTATCTTCAAAGTGATTCGGGCTGCACCGTGCGTCTCCAGGAGCCTCAATGATTCATGTCTGTATTGGCACCAGCCTTGTAATTCCGTCTAATGAGCGCCGGAGCTGCTACACTTTTATTCACATTGTTATTATTGATGAACACAGATGAAGATTTTAGTGTTTCTATTGTTGGTTTTTTGCTGGTTCCTCCTCCATTAATGTTTATTGACTCGTTCAGCACGAGATAAATCTTCATTCGAGCATGAAGGTGATTTCCAACAGTGGAAAATGATCAGAGTGCTGTTTAATGTTTTTTCAGTCCTAAAATGTGTCCAAACCTCCTTTTACCTGAGCGCTGCAGATCTGGAAACACAACGTATCAGATCTTTTAGGCATTACCTGCATCAACATTTCATGGACTCGGTGCTCTTGTGAGATTATTAAGGTTTGACCTATCTTATTTTTTTATCTGTTAAAATTGAAATTTATGCAATAAACATAGAAATCATTGAATTTTCAGTGTGTTTTTTTGTTATTTCACATCAA
Organism: Salarias fasciatus; assembly: GCF_902148845.1. Taxonomy (NCBI): domain Eukaryota; kingdom Metazoa; phylum Chordata; class Actinopteri; order Blenniiformes; family Blenniidae; genus Salarias; species Salarias fasciatus. Next base: position 8,143,957 of record NC_043760.1, on the reverse strand, counting down.
TATGAAGGAGAACTGGAGCAACAGTGACTCATTCAGACCTAAACATAAAATAAGATGGTTAGCAGAAGAGTCGTGTTATGACCTTAATAATTACATACACTCTTAATATAAACTGTTTTCTTATCGAAGGCAATATTTTTATTTACATGTTTGCAGTTTGTAGGTGAAAATGTCTTATTTTAAGTATTCAAATACCCCCACATTCAGAGGAGGTGAAGGCAGTGTGTGTTATGTCTGTCTACTCATTGATGCATATATGTCTGCTTTTAAATGTTTATGCATCCAGACTGTCCTTGAAAACATCAGACACCTTTTATTTGGAGCTCATCTCAAACCCCCATCAGGTCTCAGTGTCTTCGGGGGTTTAAATCATTGTGTGCTCTTCCTTCAAAAGCCAGCGTTTCCAGAGTGTTGTAATAAGCGCGACAGCGACGCAGCTGCGGCTTATCCAGCAGGTCGAGGTGGGTTCGAGAGCAGGACTGGGCTGAACGGCGCCTGAATAATTGTGTTTCCATGTTGTCTTACATTTCTCTGCGTTATCCAACACGCCACATTGGTCCCATTGTTCATTTCTCAGTGTTGAATTATTCTCTTATCGGGAACCTGTGAGGCTTTTTGAACATCCTCAGCCGATGTGGATGAATACAAATTTGATGACTCGGTCCTGAATAACAACTCCATCTCTCTGCGACTGAGGCGGTGTAAAATGTCTCACTCCCATTAACGCAGCGCTGCAGTATATTTTACAGTAATGTGACTCTGATGAACAGACGTGCCGTAATGTAGCTCAAACTCATAACTGGTCTACAGGCGGCGCCTTTCATGTTATGTAGTTTAAGTTGATTTAAACAGACCGAGAGGTACACCAGCACACTTCCCAGATCAGAGGAAAACTCTCTGCACAGTGTAGAACAACAGTGTAGCCATTCGCTGGATTAACTGATTAAAAATGTGATTTCACATGAATGCATTTATTCTTTTATGAAACAAAATCGCTGATTGAAGTCTAGTTTATATTGGAATCAAATCTACAGTTTAAGATTGTTCTATGTTGATTCCAGACACTGGTTACTTCCCATTGGAGTGGTCCAGACAAAATGACTCTGAAGGTAAAACAAAAAGCAAGAGTAATGCTGATATTTACACCACATTGAGAAATTAAAAGTACTGAACAGGCACAGAGTGCTGGCATGCATGTTCACGTCATGGAGGAAGCTGCTGCTGAAGACCGCATAAAGTCATCAGAACGTCGTCCTGATAGCAAAGCGCAGCGGTTTTCTGCCGAGATGGCTCTCAACAAGCCGAAGCTCAAACTGTGAGATGAATCATCCTCAATTAGACGAACAAAAAATGAAAACTCAGCAGTTTTCGAGTGAGACAGTCAGAGTCAAGATCCCAAAAAACCAAAATGACGGCTTTCAGTGGTGCAGTGGCTTCTCGGGCACAGAACTGAACACACAACACTGTGAGCAGGCAGTCCAAAAACTACAGCACATGTTCTCTCTGTGTATAAGCATGGAGGCATCCAGAGATCCAGCAGGAGTCAAGAAGCAGAATAAAAGCAAAACAGGACGACACCGATGAAATGAGCAGAAAACACTGTGAGGGAGAGAAGGCTGTAATTGCAATTCATTTCCAGCTCGGGCCCCTGGGGTACGCTGAGTGTGTTTGATCCCAAAGGCGAGTCAGTGTGGAAACGGAGAGATGCAGTCATATGTATTCAGAGAGAGAGAGAGAGAGAGAAGGGAAGCCGGGGACTTAGAGAGAAGCAGAAAGCCTTTTAATATTCCGGGCCATGGGTTGAGATGAGAGACTGCTCTCATACCTTGAGGTTCATGAGCATAATGAGATTTTTATTTTGCTGAGTGCAGTCTGCGACTTCGCCTGTGTGTTGCTCCGTCACGCACAGAAAGGCCTTCTGATGGGCGCTGTGAGCGTGCACGTGAGGGTGCACGTGAGCGTGCATGGGCTGCGAATTAACCCATGTCGGCCTATACGTTTGGATTTCATCATTTGTGTGTGCGTGTGTGTGTGTGTGTGTGTGTGTGTGTGTGTGTGTGTGCATTTGGAAAGTGGGATCATTACTCTCGATTCTTCTCCCGCAGCTCAGATGACATTCAATGACTACAATTGACTTAATGCACACAATAAATACTCATAACATTAGCACACTTCCACGCTTCCCCATTATTCTCCTGATGGGTACTTTCCCAAAACACTATCTCCTGTGATTCCCAGAGTCCTCGGGGCTGAAAAATGATCAGCCACACTTACCCCGTGTGTGTGTGTGTGTGTGTGTGTGTGTGTTATGAAACAGCTCGCCGAGTTCTTTGTCACAAGGTAAAACCCCCGGAGAGGAGTGGCGGTTCTCAGAGGCGTGGCGGTGACGCCGCAGGGCTTCGGTGCATGTGTTGGCTCACATGCACGGGCGCTGGACGACAGGCAGCGTGGGAGAGCGTCTCCGGAGCGTGGGAGTTCAAACATCAGGTTTATTAAAGGACAGTTTTGGTTCGCTCCCCCTTTGGTCTTGGTTTTTGTGGCGCTCACCTCCTTTTAATGAGTAATAATAGACCAGTACTCACCGGGGGACGTGGTTACACTGCTGCCATGGGTCCACGGCAGATTTGGCATGTTTAGTTTAGATCATTGCGTTGTGTATGGTTGAAGTCAAACCTGAAGAATAATTAATATTATTGATAGTTAAAACTGAAAATGTTTTAGTCACGTCTCACCATGAAAGCTGTTCTTCAGTGGCATAGCTTGGATGATCGATGGGGGCAAATGTGAGAGCAAAACACAAGAAAAGTTCACTGTTTTTGCTGATAATAGACCAGAGTTGCAGGAGCGGCTGGAGCAGAGCTGGGAGCAGCTGGAGGCAAGTCAACAGACCGAGGCGGGGATTGAACTTCCAACTGCAGAAATGAGAGACAGTCCAATCCACCGCCTGAGTCACAGCCACGTCAGCGGACTGCACCCCAGACAGGATCTGGTTTGGACTGTGATCAATAATCTTTCTCTAATGTGTAAATTCCACCGTGACCTTCAGGGGTCGTTACATTCTGAAGGTGAGGACGAACTCGGGGTTTAGGTTTTTTTTCTAAGTACCACAGACTCATCATTAGACGATGCAGTCAAAAGAAATCCAATTACCATCGACGACATGCGCGGGCCCGCTTCGATTATACAAATGAATAATTTGATTGCTTAATAATGTTAGTCCCAGTAACCAGGTTATCTAAGTGTATTATCTGAGCAGGTCTTTGTAGCGGCGGGCATTTGGATTACTCACAGTAGGAAAGTTAGAACTGTTTTCCAACATGTTTTGTATACTTCTCCAACAGGACACTGGATGCTACACAGTCCTTCCATGCTGCTTTCGTTGGAGAGATAATATCAACGGATGAATGAAGCGGTCAAGTCGAAGTGCAGTTTTATTTTCACTGAGAGTTTCTCGGCTAATGCTCTAATACTCGGCTTTACTGAACACATGTCAAGTTAGCATGTTCTGTAGGGAGAAAGTCTGAACAGGACCGATGACAGCAGGGCTTTCAGGACACGTCAGACACATCCGCATTGCTGTGTGATAGATCCAGAGGAGGACGCCATGTTAATCCTCTCATTCTCCAGTCACTCCTGCAGTTTACGGCTCGCCAGTGATTCGCAGGTCACTGAAGATACAGTTTGGCAAGATGGGTGAATTAAAAACCCTTCATATGGTTATGTATCATTAGAAAAACACTGACACTCCTTTACCAAAGAACAGAATGTGTCTCACAACTTGGCATTTTGTGAAATACTGTTTTCCCGCAGCCAGCTCCGACATGATGCACACTGTCAGAGAAAAACAAACCAAACGGTCCCTGAATGTAATCACGAAATGCACAAATAAAAGTCCTGCAGGTAGCTGTCCTGCTTTAGCGCCGAGGGATCCATTTAACAGGACACATGATTTATTCCACTTCCTGGTGTTTCACACTACAGATTGTGAAATATGAGTGCTGTCCAACAGATTTCATGTTTATTTCCACTGACAGTAAAAAATGACAGGTGTTGTTTTTTTGTGCGTCCCTGAGGATGGAACTTTCAATTTTATAAATATTTCAATCAAGTCTCTTGAATCTGTAAAAAGTGTGTGAGTGTCCAGGCTTCCCTTCACAGCAGTCCAGTCCTGTCTGCGCTTTAGGTTTACAAACGTTGGTTTTTCCTCCCCAAATCTCTGCTTTTATTGTTTTCTTTTCAAATGTGGACCTTTCTTCATCTTCATCCTCCTCATCCTCCCCTTCCCAGGGTGATGCTTATTTTCATTTGCACCCTCATCTTTTTGCGTTCTAAATCTATTTCCAATCTTAATTATTCATCTTCATTTTCTCCCCTCTCTCAGCCTTGCAGTCACCTCCCTGGGCTTCACTCCTCCACCGCCGCTTGTTTTCCTCTCCGGGGGAGGTGCTCTGTGTGTGTGTGTGTGTGTGTGTGTGTGTGTGTGAGTGTGTGTGTTCTCGTATTTCTATCCTTGTCGGGGCCAAATGTCCCCACAAGGATAGCAAAACGTGGAACGACGTGCCTTGTGGGGACCTTTTTCCGGTCCTAAGTAGGAGAAACAGTGTTTTCTTGACCATGTTGTTGTTACTGAAAAAAGTAAAAGTGCAAAAACATTTCTTTAGGGTTAGGCTTTGTTGTGGTGTGGGTTAGGGTTAGGGTAAGGGTCAGGGTTAGGGGCTAGACATGAATGGGAGTCAATGGACGGTCCCCACAAGGATAGAAATACAAGACTGCGTGTGTGTGTGTGTGTGTAATCTCGACGTGTCATCAATCCTCGAGGAGACTTTGAATAATTATTCCCTGCATGCATTACCCATGCATGCGGAGCCCCTAATCCTCTGGAATTGTGAAAGTAAACCGCGGCCCCCGAGCCCCCCCCCCCCACCTGCCCCCCCGACCCCCCTTCTGGTGACCCGTGCCTCCCCCCTCAAACCCTGTTTAACCCCCCATCCGTGGCCTTTTTCACCTCCTCCCACGCCCATGACAAAACACATTTCCTCAGTCACCACCCACCTCCCATCAACACACACACACACACACACACACACACACACACACACACACACACACACACACACACACACACACACACACACACACGCACGCACGCACACTCACTGACAGTCTGCTGCGCAACGTCTTCATTAACACATGAATTTTAATTACAGTTTTAATTCTGAAAGAAGTGATTGGAATTTGAATTTGCAGTAAAATTGAAACGTAATAGTTCTTGAAAGTGATATCTTGAAAAGATTTTCAGTTTTTATGGGATGCTCGGAGCTGCAGATGGAAAAGTGGGATTTGGAATCTGTTGACGAGGTGTCATATTATCTCACACAGGGGGGCCGTCTGCCTCGGCGCACAGAGCCTCGCCAGCGAACCGGGACTTTGATTTAAGGATTTAGACTTTTTTGAGTCACGTGTCGTGATTTTTCATGCCAGTGAGACCAAACGTTTCCAGTAGTTTTGAGTTCTTCGGTTCGTCGTGTTCATTTTTCACACAGTTTGCTATTTCATGTGTTTTTTTTTTTGTTTACTTCTTGACTCCGTTTCTGCCTAAGTGCAGTTTATGTTCTTCTGATCCTGTAATGCTGCTGAAAAACCACATCACACATCAAACTGGTATAAGATGGAGCCTGAAAGTTAGAAGGTACCAGCTTATCAATACCGCAGCATTGGAAAATCTTTGCCCCGAGGGCCTTTTTCACTTAACAGCCGAGTAAACAGTTATCAGTCATTCGGCCCAAAATCTGAAATGCCTCACAACCTTTTGAAAATATTGATTTTACTCCTATCGAAGGAGTTCTGGTATGAAGAAAACATTAGTCTGCTTAACTTTTCAGGGTTTGTCCAGACTACAAGTTTCTCCATGGCAGTGGTTCCCAATCACAGGCCTGAGGCCCCCTGAGAGTCACATTATTAGGGGAAGACTGGAGGTTAGTCAAATTTGTGCATGTGAAAAAAAATTAAAATGTGACATTTAGTAAAGAATTTCTTGGGAAACTGCTCATTGCTTTGGTTTTGAAGGCTTTAATGATGGGAGTGGGTGTGTGGAGAAATGTTTGGCTGCAGTGTCGGAGATCAGAGAGCCTTTCTGGGAGGCTTTGAGGGAGAAAAGAAAACAGCGAGTGGGGGTCTCCAATCCATAAAGCTGCTTCGCTCCGATGCGGAGCGGGACGAGGCGGTGAAATGACTCGATCATCTAGAAATCTGGAAAGAACCACAACTCAGAAAGAAAACACTTCATGCTTCTGTAAAAAACTACAAATCCACTGAAACTGGGAGCAGTTTGGGGATCAATGTGTTCGATGTGTGGAAAGGGAATTGAACCAGCAACCTTCCAAGTGAGAGATGAAACGTTCTGTCATTATCCAGCATTTGACACCGAGGTTTAGATCTGAGTCCCACAGGCTGGAATGAACCGTCTGGTTCGGCGTGTCTGTGGTTCCTTATTTCTCACATCTCGGATCGCTCCGATAACCATGGAGACGTTTCCAGGGAAACATCAGAGGCAGGACACCAGTCCGTCAGACAGCTACCACTCATATTCACGCCAGTGAGCAATTCAGCACTTTATGAGTGACTCAGGCGAGCACATGCTGTACATGGACTGGAAGACGAGAAGAAAATCTACGCATCCACAAGAAGAACATGCAAACTGCTCACTGAGATCGAATGGAAGCCGTGGGCCCGCGGTGCTGTTGATGTGAGACTGCTCACTTCACCCAGCGGAGCCAGAACTCTGCAGCTGGCCGATCAGAAGACGGGGGCTTGATGTTGACGAGGAGCTGCATGAAGAACCAGGATGAGAGAAAAGCAAAGCGACAGGAGAATCTCAGAAGCAAACAGGCCACAGGGAGCTCGGGCGGCCGGAGTTCAGCCTGCTGGAGCGTTCCACCTTTTGAAATTCCTTCATAAGTCAATATAACTCAGGTTCCGCCACCCCCCTCGCCCTCCACATGGAAACTCGCATGTGAAAGGAGACTCAAATATTTTCTTAGCGTCCATTTTACTTATCCCTGTTTCTATCTCCCAAACATCCATCTCTCGTTCCACACCCGGCCCCTCTCGCCCTCACTCCATCCGTCTGCTCCTGCCAGCCACCCCCACCCCAACGCTTCCCCTCCTCTCGGTTTATTTTCACATCCATTCCCTCCCAAATCTCCCCTCTCCATCTCTTCTTCACATCGCCACGCAATCTGCTCGCCGTTTGACCGTCCTCGCCCCCCCTCCCACCCCCCACCCCTGCTGATCTACCCTCATCCTGACCGTCCTCGTGATGTGAGCTGTTCGAGCCGCTCGCCGCCGAGCCCCTGAAGTCTCATCATCTCTGCCGCGGTCGAACAGTAGCCTCTGCCCCCACCTCCGCCTCCCTCCCTCCCCCCCACTGCAGGCGTGACAGAATGCAGCCTCCAGACGAAGACTCCGCTGCAATGTGTTTAGCCCCAAATTAGTGTAAACAGGTCTCTGAAGACGCAGCCTACAGCGCCGGGCTGAGTCACAGCGAGCAGAAGCTCGGCACCTGTTTGTGTTTACCGACAGCTCAAACATATTACTTTCCTCCCCACACGAGATCCTCCCGGCAAACGGGAGCTGCGCTCCGCTCGGCCCACCGCTGCCTTTGATTCACGTGCAGAGGCGGAACCGCAGCACAAAACAAACGATCAACATTCGTTTTTGCTCCAATGTAGGTCAGCCGCGGGTCAAACGAAGCGATCCGAGTGGAATATTGAAAGTCGGAAATGAATGCGACGTAAAGTGCGCGGCCACAAGAGAAACGTGTGACATTTGACAGCTCTGCATTCAGACTCGCATTGTAAAAGTTAATTGAATTAGGAAGGACGGCATTCGGTTTAGGATTTCAGAGGAGTGAATGAAAAAGCAGAGACGCGGCTCAGATCAAGGTTGACACAGTTTATTGAAGTCGGAGGTCAGCAGGGATCTGTCATCAGTGAAGCAATCCAAAAGAGGAGATAGGGAATATGAACGGGCGGGAGTCAAAACCAGACCGGGAAAAAACAGACGTGATGCTGGATGAAGAGTAGACTGGACTACTAAAGACTAGACTATACATGTCATAGCAATAGAACATTTGTTTATTTCTTCACTGTAGCTGAGGAGGTGGGCCGTCGTCCCCACCTGTGCTTTGATTTGATTGCACGATTTTAGAAATCAGCCATTTGCCCAAATACCGTAATCCAGACCAGATTATATGCAACCGAGAGGAGAGGCGGTCAGAAGCGTGAAGGCTGAGAGTGAACCGCGACCTGCTGCAGGCCTCTGTCTGACCTGCTGCAGCTGTCCTCTCTTCTGCTGAATCTCACAGTCTTTCCTGAGTTAAATAAAATCCACCTGTCTATATAACTTACTGCTAATCCATTTAACTACTGCTAGCATGCTGCCTCTGGCTAAATGACTAAATTATGCTGATGCTACTTGAATGAGATAAACTGCGAATGGGAGCCTATATACAGTATATTTACTGTGGCTCCACTGGAGAGTCTGCCTGTGCAGATTGCATTCAGATGACTTTGTCTCCTTTGATACTCTTTAGCGTGGTTGGGGGGAAAAAAAGTGCAATTTACCTGTTCTGATTGCTGCGCTCTTCGGAGATCCACTACAGTGCAATTTCGGCGGCCCTGCTGTTTACCGTAAGCGCTCCTCTTTACGTGCATGCTGTGTGTTTTTTTTTCTGTTGCTGGCAGCATGTTCCAACCGACTGCAGCGAGTCTTTCCTTCCCCGTCTCAGCGGCGAGCAGCCATGGGTCATCGGTCCTCTGATTGGAGGCTGTCAACCCCAGCTGAACACTTTTTTTGCAATCACACAGTGATTCATTAACCCAATTATGTAGATCAACTTTTCATCAGCAGCTTTTCTCTTTGTGAATACTCAAAAATGAAAACATCCAACTCAAACACTGATTTGATGAAGCGCTAGTTTTTATTAACATCTTGTAAAAATGGGAGTAGAAAATGTTAAATCCTTGGGTTTTTTGAGAGTTCTGTCTGCCTGCTGACGACTTGAACTCTTCTGTTCAGCGTTGAACTGTCTCAGAAAGATCGTCACACCGTCCATGTCTGTATTGTCTGTTTCTGTGCAACACGATGATCACCGCTGTGCTGTCCTTCAGTCCAAGGCTTTTCAGTCGTTGTCCTCCCCTTGTGGATATTTATCCTGCTGTAATAGACCTGTTTATCCCACCTGAGCCTCTTCTTCCTGAGGTCAGTCACTCTTTCTGATGGAATTACAGATATTTCTTGTGTTTGATCCTCTTCATTAAGATTCATTCAGACTTTTTCTTCGTAATTTGAATTGCTGGATGCAGGATGCTGAAGTTATGGAGGAAAACTCAATGTCCTGATGACCAGCTGATTTAACCAGCAGTGTGTGTGACGAGCAGGGAGGCCTAAGTGGTGATCGGCATGCTCTTCTTCCCCGTCGGTTATTAATACTTAATCTTGTGCTCACAGCAGAACCTCTGCAGTGGCGTCTGACACCAGGATGTTAGCAGCAGTCCTGGAACCGCTGAGACTGATCATCCAACACGGCTCACTGATACTGGTTTCTTTTCCTCAGACCAGTTTTGATAGATCCTGACCACAGAAGACCAGGAACCCCCCCCCCCCCCCCCCCCCCCCTCCAGATCTGCTTATTTCCTGCTTGAACAGATCAAAATGTAATGTAACCCACCCGCTGACAGCTCCGTGATAATGAGGTTATCCATGATCTTCGCTTCTATAATCAGTGGCCAGAATGTCACAGAATGTCAAGGATGAATGGGATGAATTATGCCCTCACCAACCGCAGACTTCTTTTTATTTAAAGCGGTGCCTGCGCTCTGGGGTCGGTATCGGTATGAATTCAGCTGGGAGATGTGATCCCCCTTGTCTTTTTAGACCACCCACCTTAGATCTGCCCAAGACTACGGCATCGGGCACGAGTCCTCGCCGACTACAGATGAGCCAGAAAAAAACAAAAAACAACTGCTGAGCCAACAAGGAACTTTAACAGCTGCAGATTGCATTCAGGATGTAACCTCGATGACTATCTCTTTCACAAAAAAAAAGTCCCTGCAGTGATAACGAAACCGAGCTGCAGCTCGCAGTTCAGTGCAAGTGCACAAATGACTGTTGCTCCTTTGAAAGTCATTTTAAATCTGATAAGGTCTGAAAAGCTACCCGCTGCATTGCATTGTGAAAGCCTCTGATGTTTATCAGACTTGTGTTTGCATGAAGTGGTGCCGAGATGACCTCTTCACACTTGTCAGTCTTCATCAAAGAGCCCCGTGAGTCGGTTGTACAGGTGCTGGTTTTTATGAGGGCGGAGCGTCGGAGGCCTATTTCCATAGCTGTGACACCGGATCAACCCCAGTTCCTGCAGCCACAGGCAGCGTCGAGGCTGAGGCAGCCCATACTGAACCCCGATGCTGGCACACGGTGGCCGTGTCTCCTGCGTTTCCCTACGAGACCTGGTTTTACATGTGAGGCGGCAGATTAAAGGCTGATACAGCCTGAATGATGAGATTAGTGAGTAAACAGAGGAGATAAGGAAGCAACGATGCTCCTCAGCTGCAAAAAAGAAGAAAAAAAAGACACTATTATCTCTCAGTGTAGATAATCATATTCATAGATGGACGTTTGCTAATCTCAGAGAAAAATAGAGATTACCCATGAGCCTCTGCTGTCACTCCGCAGTCTCGAGTTAGGATTAGTTTTGAATTTTGCTTGTTATCACGAGAAATCAAACAAGTGCACCAGCCTCGGTCCACTTTGAATCCTGGCCAGATCCCAGCCGCGGCTCGGGCCGACCCGCTGGTTTCACAGTGTGTTCTCTGAGCTGTGTGTCTGCTGGATCCACACAAACCACCCCAAGGAGGAGGGGGGGGGGGGGCTGCGGTGTGTGTGTGTGTGTGTTTGGGTTTTTCTCTTCTTCTGTCTGACCCTGTGCTGCGATGGAGAGCTAATTATGCGCTCTGCATTGGTGTGTGTGTGTGTGTGTGTGTGTGTGTGTGTGTGTGTGTGTACAGCAGGTTGCCTGCGGCTGGTGTTGGGGGGTGGTAACGGTGCACGGCGGGTCTTTGGGATACGCCTGACCTGGGCAAGCCTGCCAGCATGAGAGGCGCCGGTGTCTGATTGGCACCACGCCCACACACACACACACACACACACACACACACACACACACACACACAGACGAGCTCCAGACGGGTAAGGGGGGGGGCAGGACGGATGGGGGGGCAACGCCAAGTGCAGTGGAGGGATGAAAGATGACGGCAAACATACAGTATATAAACATTATGCATGCAGCCCCACACACACACACACACACACACACACACACACAAAGAATGCAACAACATCAATTCTGCACCTTAAAGCTCCCCACCACACACACACACACAAAAAGCCTTCTGTATGTGGGAGAGTACTTACAAATATGTAAATGTACTTTGCAAAGACACACACGCACACACAAACACACACACATACACATACACACACACACACACACACACACACACACACACACACACACACACACGAGCACGCACGCACACACACAACATGGCCAAGAAAAACATGAAGGCAACTCAGTCACCATGGAAACCCACCACTCCATCTCCTGCCACAACCATTTGCTCTCTGCATTTCTCTCTTCTACCTCGCCTCCCTCTTATCTCAGCAGTAGCTGCCAATCGGCCATATTCCCTGACAGCCACCCCCCCCCCCCCTCCCCCCAGCTCCCCCTGCTACTTAGGCTTACCTCTTTTTGTCTCATTCACCTCTCGTGTCATTTTAAGCCCGTATCAAAAGCAGAAAGCTGCTCTTCAGACGTATAAATAGATTCAAGCCGTCACTGAGATACAATCAGGAGAGAGAGAGAAAAAGAAACTGATCACATGTTTGAAACGCATGGAATGAGGATGAGGAGCGCTGGAGCGGTTTTTAACTGATGAGGACCAGGTCAGCACCTCCAGACCCGTTCCGGCCTGAGTCTGTCCGCGTGCCAGCGTCCTGCAGGGCGAGCACCTTGCATCGCAGCTGTGTTGCCATTTATGTCTGAATGTGTGTGAACTGGTGAGCGTTAAGCTGTAAAATCCTGCCCTGTCGGGTCAATTTACCATAAACCTCTGACATTCAGGCTCTGCTCTTTACTGTTAAAATCTGAGCTCAGGTCTGAGATGCTCAGAAAAAAAAAAAAAAAAAATGGGGATGATTTTAAGCTTTTAACCAGACTCCGAAAGATGTATAAACTGGTGGGGTTTGAGGTTAAATCATCCATTATCACCGCATCGAACAGATCAGATGATTCCACCGATCTGTATTCACGGAGTGATCGTTTCAATTCAAGAACACTCAAACATCCAGATTAAAACACCGATGCAAATCAGGCTACGAGAAAATAATGAAGGAAATTAGATAATCAAAGTCCTCTGGAGTTCTTCATTTCCAGAAAGGAAAGGAAAAAAATCGTTCTTCATTTGGGTTTGGCTCATCAGCCGATCCTCTCAGGTCACCGCGTCCCGTCTGTTTTCTCATCTCGCTGTGCTGAAACCACTGCAGATTGATTAGCATCAGCTCTTTTATTCACTTCTCACAGTCTGTCTGATGCAGCCGCTGTCGGGATCCCAGCTGACCGGCATCCAATCACACGCAGGAGCAGAGACGACCGACAGTCTTCGGATGTGTCGTATTGGAGCCGAGAGGAGTGAGAATATTGCAGTATGAGGAAAATTGATGCTCCGGCTTTGTGCGGATTCATGAAATATTGAAAGTTAAATCAGTGATTGATTCAAAGTCATGATATTCACCTGCCAATCAGATGGCCTCGTCTTCTATGTTCTGCATGATGATTCAGGAAGGCTGCTTCATGGACCATCATCTGGAATATTCAATGTAAAATACAGTTAATTGATATGATTACAGCTTGTTTCAGAGCTGTTGAATATTTAAGTCTCATTGGATCAATTATTCCAGTGTTAAAATGACGTCTACAGCCAGCTGAGGTGGTACACAGTCATGTATACGTCACTCAAGTCGAACTGAAAAGAAGAAGCAGTAAAAATGTCTGTTTTTTGAGATGTGCAGATGGGGTTTGTATCATCGTCCCTGATCGCTTGCCTGTCTCACAGGATTCAGTTTTAGTCTAGTCATTAGGAAACACTTTACGCCTAAAGCCTCTTATTGTAATGATTTTATGCTTCTTGTTATGTCTGTGGTGCATAAATGTATTGATTCATACAGAAAGACAATTACATCCTTCTGAGTTTTATCGTCTTGTTTTCAATGGAAGTAAATCTCAATAGGAAAACTTTCAGACGTACAGACAGAAAAAAAAAATCCTATTCAAATCCAGAGTAACAAACCTGCTTTGTGAATACAAGAAGAAGTAAAATATTCAAAGACTTGTCCTGGTTAATAGCGCTGGGTGTCGGGGAGGAGAAGAGGTGAACCAGCTGAATGTGATGAGTGAAGCTGAACTGTGCGATCTGATCCTCAGACGAGGTGCTACAGCTCAAAATGACTCACAAGTTAATGACGATCATACTTGAAAAGTGTCAGAACACACAATTTACCAGTTTGCTGAATACGGGGCTGTATAAACACAGACGATTCAGGGCGAGTATGATGACCTCTTTTCACCACTAAAAGCATAAACAGCAAGGAAGTGGACCACCGAGCAGAGGCAGGCTGAAGGTTCACGTCACCTGGACTGCAGGAAAGGCAGACTCTCGATGTGTCCCGTCACGAAAGAAAAGCGATTCAGGAATGGCTTAAGGAACACAGCGACCAGTTTGAGCTGTTTGATTCTCCAGATCTTGATGGATCACATAAAGAAGCGCATAAACAATATTGATCAGTTCGTCGTTACGTTGAGTTTTGATTATCCAAACTTGCATGGGTATAATTTTTGCAGCCTTTTTTGTTCAATTACATCAAAATACACCTGTGGCTGCTGATTGTAATGTGGAGACAGTATTGAGTTTACTATCTATTAGACTGATTACATTCACTAGGCCAAAATATGCCCTACATCACGATGCTAATGAAATGGAGTTTGTGGATCCACAGTCCCCATCTGGACCTGCTCCAAAGCTTAATGTGGTTTTTCCTTTGGCCCCATGCTTCAAGTTTACAACCCCAATGAAAAGCAGCATCGCGAAGCTTCTGGAACACCAGCCTGAACAGATGAAGAATCACACGACATGATGTGACGACAGGATTCTTATAATGCCTGCAAACATTCCATGAGAAGTGGAAGAAATAATAATTCAGCCCTTAAAGTTCTGGTGAAATTCCTCTGTCCAGTTAACTTTCTTCTTCGGACGCCCTCATTCATTCCAATACACGATGCACAGAAAGAAAAGAGTGAATGTATCATTTTGAAGTTGTGCTTTAATCGTCTCTTACTGATCTGATTGTATTCCAGTGTTCATGTCAAAGTTATTATACAGAAAAGCGAGGTACAATACACTGCAGAGTTCACCTAAAAAGCCTGCAAACGCTGAACAAAGCAGGAAAGACGACACTGACACAAACAGGTCCTTTGAATTCAATTTGATATCAAATTGCTGCTGGGTATTATAATCTGACAACAAACGCTGATGAGAGAACAACAACATTTCACAAAAACAAAGCCATGTCACTCAAAAAGTAGCTTTTTATTGCAATTTATTCTCCCTACACTTGTGGACCGCCTGGTTACTGTTCCTCATAATAGTTCATGTATAGACGATAAGAGGGAACGTTAAACAGTGAGTGCAGGGTTAACGAAACAATGAAACATTCATCCGTCCATTACCGTCTTCAACAGGCCCGTCTTGCTTTTGTTATCAGAGATCATAGAAATAGGTATGCAGGATGCATGGACAGACAAAGAACAAAAACCCTGCACATTAACCACACTGTGACTGAAAAGACCAGCAGTAATCACAGGAAATACACTGATCAACTACAGTTCACAAAGATCATTGATCGATATTGCAAAACATGCAAAGTGAGACGACAGGCAAACAGTGAATGATGAAATAGAATCTTAATGTGGTGATTATTTCAGTCTTTTGAGTCTTTCAAGTCAAAGGTTTATTGTTTTCATGAGATAAAACCTGAACCACTTGGAGGGTGATGTTAGAGGCTGATTTAACAAGTCATCCTACAATTCCGAGGTCAGCAGCTCAATTCCCATTTCTGCCTGACCATGTGTGTCCTTGGGCTAGGTGCGGAAGGCCGGGTCTCGTGCGCCTCGACTCGCAGCCCGTCAGTCTGTGAGACGGTGCACAGAGCTTTGAGATAGAGGAAGTCGGCTCCATTCGCACGGAGCAGAAATCCTCTTTTCCGCTATTTCCTGTCTAACATTGAGACGAGCAACGCGGTAATCTCTGTCTTCGTCCGTTTTATCTGCATGTTCTGGGCGCGTCGCGGGAGACCGGGGCGAGGCGTCGGGAAGAGGTAAGAGGAGATGTGATCAGAGTCGGTGGGCAAATGCTAATCCAGCGTGTCTCTGTGGAACAGTCCGGCAAACGGCTTGATTAAGGATTCATGGAGCATTAAGCAGCGATCATGATGGTAATACATCAAGTTGCTGCTTTATCAGAGCATATGGGTGTGTGTGCGTGTGTGTTACAGGTGGCAGGACCAGCACAGAAGTCCTGAGAAATAGTTGAACTTGACTTTTCCTGGTCTCTGTCATCGACACATCCCGTTGATGAGAAGACGTGAGCCAGCGCACCATTCCGCGCGATCAAACGCTCGAGGCTGGCGATGGATCACATGTTGGTGTTGGAACAGCAAATGTCATCCTTTTGCTTATAAACATTTAAATATGAATGCGTGGACCGTTCCCCTGGCGTGGAGGAGAAAGCAGAGGACCAACGGGCGAAAGAATGGTGAAAATAAATGTCAAGCTTTCGGAGGCATTGAGGTCTGAGTAGAGAGAGCCTATCTGTTTCCAACAGGTTGTGTCAGGCTGGCAGCGAGGCCTCTTCCTCCTCCACAATGCCCCTGCGTTTCTCCACAGATTGAATAGGAAGCCTTGTTCTCGAACACAGAATGTTTTGGATGGCTGTCCCATTAAGAGAGAAGAATTAGTATGTCCAGATGGTTGAGCCGCTGATTCTTGGCCGGCAGTGTAATCATTTTCTTGCGAAAACACTGTCACTGTAATTGGCATGGGAGCGATTTTCCTGCCGTGCCTGTAATGGATCAAAGAAAAAATTTTTCCTCCCTGCAAATTAGATGTGTAAAATGTTTGGTTTGGCTCCTTTTTTCAATTAAATGAGAAGGTTTAGGAAAAACACATCTCAGAGGGCAAAGCCTTTAATGAAAGAATGATAGTTGACAATTCGCCTAATTCCAAGCTAACAACAACTCTCCGACGTTAGCAGATGTTTTTGGAGGTGCAGACCGGTAGTTATGAAGACTTAAATGCTCTCGGATGTGATGGTAATTGTAGCTTAATACTTTAAGCAGTTTTGGGAGGATTACTTTGCAATTTTTTTCCCATGTCAACAGAATTAATCAACGGAGACCCAAGGTTGAGAAATAATCAAGAGATGGATTCAGCCACATAATGAAGCCAGACGCCGAATGTTTAATGCTGTGGTGGAAATATCTAGAAGCCTTGATCATCGACCTACATCCTCATGTAAAGGTAGAACTGTGATACAGAAAATACAAGAAATTACAAAGTTGTGTAAAATAGCAGTGAACTATAAACCTGGACGCAATGAGGTGGACCGTCTGCTTCAACGCTTGAGGAACGCTGGTTGACACAACTCGCAGGTTCCTACTGCAAACATGTTGTAGACATTGACAGGAATCCTTCGTCCTCCTAAAAGCTTAACGTGAAGGATCGATCGACCCAGGTCGAAATGCCGTCTAAACCCTTTCCCACTGCCATTAGGACCCGGATATTTGTGGGTTTAAACAGGTTTTTAGCCCAGTGGGAAAGGGGTATTATTCAGACGTACCCACCCACTGCAAATATGATTTAAAATCAGTGGATTGGCTGTTTAAATGTTGGACATTGACCTTTTGCTAGCGCATCAGACAGTATTTTTCTGTTCCTGCAGTTCAGAGCGGACGCTAAGCACTCTATATGTCCATTTTGAATGCAGGAGGGTGTTGCTAACCGGTCACAAGTTCACATCAATGGCTGACTTCATGTTGTTTTTTTTTAAAGCATGATGATTTCAGTGTGGTGAGGTTTTTCAGTCACTGAGAAAGACAAATGTAGTCTTCCTGCAGTGAAGAGGATCAACGCTCCACCCCAATAATTGCCTCCATACTTCAACGAGACTGGAATTGTTGCTTTTTCTCTGTGAAAGTGCCTTGAGATGACCAAGTTATACTTGATTCAGTATTAATAAAAAGTTAATGGCATTGGCTAATCTGTTAATATGTTTAATTAATTCATAAATATGCACTATTGGTTATGTGGGAGAAGTTCATGCTCATAGTTTGCTGTCCAATGAGATTTACAACATCTGAAAACAGTCGTTTTGTTAATAATAAATTTGAAAATGAGGCTTAATCAGCTCAGCCTTTAGCAGACGCTGCCGTTACTGTGGTAAAGAGACATTTCCTCAGCTGGCTCTCCGTGACTTTTTCGCTTCCATTGTTTCTGCCCAAGTTCCTGAAGCTCCTTTCATGAAAAAAATAAGGTTGAAGGCACATTTAACTTTAATTATCCTACGTTTGTTTTTTTGCGTGAGACATCAGTCACGGTGTGATTTTTGATCACTCATTAAACATATGCAAACTGAAAATGTTTCTGTTTCAGCACTGTTACACAGATAAATCAGGTCACAAGCAGAGCTGAGAACCATAAAGAGTCAATCCAGCCATGATTCCTTCCACCGTGTCCAGCTGTGTTCTTCTGCCTGACACATGTTTAAAGTCGCTGTAACAGGAAGTGTAGAGTGGAGAGGAAGCAGAGACGCGCTGTAGTGAAGTGAGATCAGCCGCGCCGGATTCCCCTTGTTGGCCGGTGTTTGATTATTGCCTGCAGCTCTCTTCAGAGGCTCCATCGCCTCCTGCGTTTGAGTTTTTCTGCGCACGCTCTTTTTTTTCATCCCTCTCTTTTCTGACACTCACACACACGCACACACACTCCGGTGAGCTGCTGCAGATTTTCACACTTTCTCAGCTCGCAGAATCAAAGGCTTCCAACACCAAACCATGGCGGCACAGCTGGGCCGGCCGCTGACGTCACCCTCCGGCCCTCGCTCCCTCGCCGTCCTCCGTTTCTCGTCGCTCAGGAGCGACAGAGGGCTGCTGACGACAAACGGAACGACCGTCTGTCGAGGCTGATGTCTGGCTCGGTCAGATGTGTGTGCTCAATTCAGGATGTAAAACGGTGTGTGTGTGTGTGTGTGTGTGTGCCTTTGTTTGCGTACCGGGGTCACTTCCTATTCCCCTCCAGGCTCCAGGTGAGTGTGTGTGTGTGTGTGTGTATGTGTTAAAAGGATTGTGTTTGTGTGCGTTTCACCAGTGCGCCAGCGGCAAGGACAAGTTGTAACCAAGTCGGTTCCCAGCAAGCGGTTCCTGTAACTTTAGAGCAACAGAGAAGTAGGGCAGGACAGGTGGAAGCGTCGCGGCCGGGGAGGCGAGCGGACGCTCGCTCGCTCGGAGGCGCTGGGCGAGAGGCGAGCGTCGCCGTCCGGGCTGACGAGCGACGGGAGGGTGTGGGAACCTGTCATCCTGCGAGGGAAGGCTGGGCTCGGGTTACCAGAGGATCAGGCTCGGCTGAAACACAAAGCTCACTCTCCCCTCTTTAAGCGCACACCTTCTCACGTGTACACACACACACACACAGACACACACACACACTTTCTCAGACATGCAGCCTTAAACGGGCTGGATGGAGGGTTTTGTTACAGCAGACAGAGCAGTCAGATCAGACGGGAGGTGATACCGATCACAGTTTCACTAAAACCTTTCAGGAGCTCAGAAAGCAGATGGAACACACACCGTTTGATAGTAAACTCCACGTTTAAAGGTCCGATCATCTGAAGGTGTCAAAGTGTTTTGAAATCCAGCCCTGGTCCAGAATTCCAGCCAGTCTAAAAGTCCCTGTAGTGAGCTGTGTAGAGAACAGGCTGTTTTCTGCATCTGTACCTTTAAATGCTAATGAGCTGTGTCTGTCTACGCCTACTCGATGCCCACTCAAGGCAGAACTCATCTACCTGTACAACGGTCAGAGAGGGCGTCCACTGCCAGAGGGAGGGGTTATTTCCCCGCATGACACCACAAAGGGAAAATCTCAGAATCGCCTCTTTCAGCAAACATTCGCGAAAAAGCGGAGCAAGTGAAGGAAATGACAGACTTTCTTCACTTCTGGGGCCTCGTACACAGGCTGTGGAGACACAGATTACTGCTAGAAAGTGGCTTTTGCATAATATGAGACATTTAAGCTCATCGGACCAGATCGTTTTATTTAAATCAGATCCAAAGTTAATGGTTATTGCGTAAAAAGAGTCAGAGAAAGAGCTGCCGCCATCTGCATGTTTGTATTGTGTATTAAAGCTTTCAATATATATATATATATATATATATATATATATATATATATATATATATATTATACATAATAACTTAGGAGAAAATGAAACATATGGCTTGAAAATGTTCCAGTTTTAAAGAATTACAGACATCCGAAATTTTTTTTTTTTTAATGAACGCAAAACTGCATTTGTTTAAAGGTATACATAGGTAAGTTCAGATCACAACAAACTGAATATTTTTTCCAGGTAACTCCATGTTTTATCAGCGATAAACGGCGTAAGCGGTTGAAAAGAAGACAGTCTGGATCCGTTTCAGTCTCTCCCGTCCCGGACTTGTTTTCCTTTCCTCGGGTCAGAGAGCAGATGGGAAACTTCAGATGTTGTGGCCTCAAATAGCCTGTTAGACAAGGTGCGAGTCGAAGCTCACAAAGTTTATTGAGCCTCTGGGGCAAACTGTGGAGGGGCCGGAGTGTGACCACAAGAAAGACTCGCTTTAATGAAACACCAGTGGCACAAACACAAAGTAGCTCCGACACAGAGCGTTCAGCAGGAGGCATTAGAGAAAACTGTTCTTCACTGCGGGGCCGGTGAAGTGCTGCTGACCACGAGGAGAACGACACACAAATCTCCAGTTTGTGATGATCTCATGTCATGTGATTTATACAAAAAAATAGGAGAAATACACCTGGAAACCTGATCTAATAATCCCCACCTACCTCAACCTGCAGCAAATCCCATGTTGTTTTGCTGATTAAAAAAAAAAACACACACACCAGAACTAACCTCTATATTTCAAGGAAGCATCAATATTGTCTTTACTTAACAAAATGACTCACAGTAAAGCCAGATAACATTACATGTTCATTAAATTATTTGGAATTAGTTCATCTTATCAAGCCTCGTTTCTCAGTGACCGACTCACACAAGCTGTTTAGCTGCGTTTTACTTTTAATAATGGTGGCAACGGAATTCACAGTAGTTCTGTATAATACATTTATCTTATATTCAAGGTGACATGTTATTACCCTAATGATCAAAACAAGAGAAATACTTTGCTTGCTTGGTATTTATACAAGTCATTGTGCTTCAAATTTAACAAAAATATCAATGCTTTTTCTTGTAGTCCACAAATGTTGGACTAGCTGTCACATCAGACTCACATTTGCTTTGCTGATAACTTGTACTTACTTAAAGATCTGAATATTTCAGCCAAACACAGAGAGCAGGACATATGTGGACCATATTTGCCTGTTAATGTATTCGTACCTGAGGAATGTAATGTTGGTTTCCCACTTCTTTTTTCTGTTTTCCTTTTCTTCGTTTGTCTTTCCCCACCAAATCTCGAGGGAGATCTGTCTCCATGAAGGAGCTCCTGGTTCCTCACGACCCCTCTCCTCTGGTTCTGTATCTCAGTCCACACGTGCCTGAATTTCTTTTTAAACAGAGCTTCTTTCATGAGAGCTTCATATCATTCAGCAGTGCGAATCCAGATCTTCGCCGTTCCGCTCAGCTCCCTCTTCAGCACGACGGACAGATACGACTGCACCACTGCAGACGCTGCACCGATCTGTCTGTCAATCCCATGATTCATGCTTCCTGCATTCGAGAACAAGACCTAAATATAACTCCTCCACTTGGGTCAGAGTCTCTCCACCGACCCAGAGAGGGCAGGCCACCTTCTTCCAGTTGATGACCATGGCCTCGGACTTGGAGGAGCTGATTGCTTTGTTCTCAGGTGTCCCAGTGCATGATGGTCCAGGTCCCATGAAGCCAACAGGACAACATCATCTGCAAAAAAGCAGAGATGAAATCCTGTGGATTTTCACCACTGGACTCCCTCATGAAGTTTACATCAACCAAAATCGAATTGATGTGTTATTTATAGACTCTAAGATGCTTTGCAGTACAACGTCAGCTCTTTTTTTCTGTTTTGTTGTAAATAATTTCAGTTGCACTTTATCAAATGTGTTTATTCGGTAAATAAGTTGTTAAAAAAAAAAAAGAATATTCTTGCAGAATTATTCAAATTTGAAAAGATATTGGTTAATAGTGCAACGAAAGAGTTCAATGCTCTCGTTTTTCAAATTTGTTATGATTTTAAAAGTTCTGTTTCAATGTAATTTATCATTGCTTCGCAGTGAAAATGACTCAAAAAGACTCAGAATGTAGGCCTTGCCACTCGACTTGGGACTTGTCAGCGTTAACTCTGGACTTTACTCAGAACTTGAGAGTCCAAACTAAAATATGCATGACTGTGAGAGACGAAGCTGCAGTATTGGTTAATAGTTCAGCGTTACTGATCAGGTTATCGCCGTGGCAGGATTCATATTACGACTTCCTGAATTCATATTAAATTGAAAGTGATGTGCTGTGCAGGATCTTGCCCTCATATTATCTAGTTTAGTTTGATCTTATCTTTTTTTAGCTGCAAAACAGGTAACAGTGAACAAATTTGATGACTTGAGATCATTTCTAAATATTTCCTGCGTTATTGTGTCAGAATGTGAAGAACTGACACATATAGCTGCCATAAAGCCATATTTGATCCGGTATGCTGCTCTCCATACGTTTGGCCTCGGAGACGCTTCTCAGTCCAGTCGCCGTCACACTGAGGAAGAGACCTGCAGCTGCTCTCTAATGGCTAACACTCTGACTGTGAAAGTTTGACGATCCGCTCTTCGGTCGGGCTTCGCCGAGCCGCGGAACTAAAGCCGGTTCAGTCAGCTGCAGAGGAAAGTCGATTTCCCCCTGCTGAGTCCATTTGCTTAAGCACAAGTTTCCTTGGAATCAGCTGGCAGTCATCAGAGATCTCTCCCCACACAGAAAGAGGAGAATTTCTCCAAAAGTTGCTCATAAGCGCCCCGTTTGGCGGACGGCTGTGTCCATTGACACCATGAGGACCGGAGAGGCTGCAGGTCATGTGACCCCGCAGGGCGAGTTTCATTAGAAGCCGCGGGTTAAACAGATGCGACGAGAGCTCAGCAGCCACCTGTGTGTGTGTGTAACGCTGCGCTGCATCCAGCCCGTCTCTGGAGACATGCTATTACTGTAGCATCTCTGGTATGCTGTTTGTGAGTGTAAATGAAACAAGCCTCGGGTCAGTGTGCATCTGTGTGTGTGTGTGTGTGTGTGTGTGTGTGGTGGATTTTCCTTTTTGCTTTGAAAGCCTGCTTTTATCAGCAGCCAGCTGCTTCACAGTGCAAGACAGTGAACTAGAGAGCAGCGAAGTTACTGAGCAGAGAAATGTTTTTTTTTTTTTTTTTTAAAGAAAACTTTTATTTACACAGAGTGTGTCGCCGAGCTTGAGGAGCTTTTCATCTGCGAGCGTGCTTTTTTGTTTTCTGCATTCGTGTCACGTCCTGCTCAGAGAACAGGCCGGGTGGCAAAGGTGAGCGTGACCCGATACTTTAATTACAGCAGTGACATTAATAACTGTAACAGCTTTGTTCACTCAAACTCTGGCTTTTAGATTCACTGTACAACCAAACGTCAGCTTTATTATATCTAAGGATATCAAACTATGCTGATTACTGTCAGTATCTGAATTTCAGGTCAACCTGCAGTGTTTTCACTTCTTCAGCCACATTTTCATGTTTTACCCCTGAGCTCAGAAAGCCAGGTTGGTGTTTTCACATGGAGACTCGACTTAAATCTCGCCAACAGAAGTTTTCTGTATCAGTACATGGTTTATTTATCTGCTCCAGAAGAGAGGCCTCGGATTGTGCAGCGGTTCAGGAGGTGAAATGACTTTGAAAACGAAGCGCTTGTTGCTTCAGAGGAGACCTTTGACACGGGAAGAATCCGTCTGCCGTCTGAGAGCGAGCTGCTGCTCTCGCACACCGAGGGGCTGACCGCCGGCCGGCTCCGACAATCCTCCTGCTTCATGCAGACGCTGATGCTTCTGATGGGGTCAAACAGGCCTCGAGTGGACGGATTTCTTTCTTTTTTTAATTATTTTTTTTTTTTTTGGATTTGGCAACAACAAAAAAATGGTGATTTTGAAGTGAGGAAAAGGAGACAGGGTGAGAGTGTGAGGCGTGGCGAAGTGACGGCCACAGGTATGTTTGTGAACCTGAATCCTCCGCTGCGCTTCCCACAACCACGTGACGGGGCAGGAATTTTCTTTCACTCACAGGTCAACCACACACACACACACACACACACACACACACACACACTCATCCAGGCAACCGTTCAGAGCAGCTGAGCTCAGCCACCAGGAGCTCCTGCCGGTGGCGTCGCCGCGTTCGGCGCTGACCTTTGGCGTTTCTATTGTCTCGTCTAATTCCAGCCTCGCCGGAGCCGTGGCCTCTGAGCTACGCATCCCTCCCTCCCGCAGGGTGAACCGTAACATCTGCGCAGACAACATCTGCGCCGCCATCAAACTGATGGATGCCGCTTCATAAGCAAGGCATGCAAAACACATCGAATGAATCAATACACGACAAAAGCGGCGTGCTGCAGCTCGAAAACAGTCTGTCATTGATTAAACAGACATCGATGTCGACTCGCTCGCTCATAATAAATGTCATGAAACCAGAGAGATGGAGCTGTGACGATGCGCTGATCCCATTTGTAGCGTCCCTGTAGAAACCATTAATGTGATAATATCCATTACCTGCCAATAATGTCATTTTAAATGTAATAAAGACAAAAACAGGTCAATAATGTAATGAAATTGGAAAAAGTAAAACATTTACAGTCATATTTGAAAGAATAGGCTTCATAAACTGTATTTACGCCATCTTTTAGGCCAATTTTTGTTAAAAAATGTAAAACAATCCTTTTATTTCAAGAAAAGCATTCATAATTATATGTTATTACATTATTGGCCACAGTTATGAGATTTTCAAATGATTTGTAGCTACGATTTAAAATATTTTCCAAATGTTATTTTGATATTGGCTCAAATATTGTATTACATTTTTGGAAAGTTATTACATATTTGGCCGTATTGCATTTAAAACGCTTATTGGCAGGTTTTGTGTCACTGACCGTTATTATTATATTATGGATTCCTGCTCAGATTCTTGGCACCAAACACTGATGCTGGCCAATTAGAGGATTTTTTTTTTTTTTTTTTAATGAATTATCACGTAACACAGTGCAGACTGCAACCTACAAAATGCATACATTCACAAGAAATCAGCAATTGAACATACTGGGTGTGAAAAATCCTCCCCTGAATTACTGAGCAGATATTTCTGCAGCTGGGGTTTTTAGTGCTTCAGCAAATAGTTTTGGACCGAGGGGCTCAGGGGCTGTTATGAGCTGAATTTTGCAGTATTTGTGATGTAGCAAACGCTGATGGTGTGAAATATATAACGTGGCTTCGTCCTCCATGTTGGAACAGGTTGTATTATTGATTTGTTTCCATACATCAATCCATGATACGCCGTCCGGGAGGCTGGATCCACCTCAGACCACCCAACGCTAAGAGAAACACACCAGAAATACACACCCACACACATTCGCACCCACGGCAAGTTTACAGCCAGCAATTAAACAAGAAGCTGTTTCAGAACAAAGAGTGTCCTGAAGCGGCGCCAGTGAGGTGCTTCTGATGAAGAGTTTTGAGCTGATCTTTGCTGGAGTGTGTGTGTGTGTGTGTGTGTGTGTGTGTGTGTGAGTGTGTGTGTGTATTTTTGAAAGTGTCAGTGCTTGACTGATGTGCGGGGTTATACATCTTTCATGGCTCTGCCGCTGACTGACTGACTGACTGACTGACTGGCTGAGATTTCATGCACGACCACAGGCTGCTGGTCCTGCCTGCGCGCTCCTCGCCGCCGCCGCCGCCGCCGTCCATCCATACCAATGCTCTCTGCAAAATCATTATCCCGCAGCACAGGGACTCTCCCCGCATCGCCTCGCTCCTCTCACTCGATAATCCATATTCATACAGCATTTTCAATGAATGGGAGCGAGCAGGCGGAGCGGCTCGGGTCAGCTCAGGCGGCGCCGCCGGCTTTGATGCTGCTGGAGATTCCCGGAGTAATTGATCCGGGGAAGGTGGCGGCTACAGCCTGGCATCTTTAATCCGCCTTAGGAGGCCCTAATTATTCTGTTGCTTCAATCAATGCCCCCAATTGTTCTGCATGATCTGGCACAACCCAACATTGGAATAATGATTTTTTTTTTTTCAAATGAGATAATGGAATTAAGAAGAAGAAATACGATTTGACTGCTGTCGATAAAAAATCTGCCCAGAATTGAGGCTGGATGTATGATGAGGTTTAATTCTTCTGACGGAGCAGAATATAGTGCCCACGATAGTGAGATAGTGAGATTTTGAAAAAGTCAATCCTTTTCAGCCCTGTTTCATGAAATACAATTTGAAATGGCATCAATCAGTGTTTCCTGAACCTCCAGACAGAGGCGCCTGCTCCGAGTTTGTCGAAATTAGATTTTTACATGTCAGAGGAAACAATCATGAAACCTTCTTTCTTCAGCTGAAATTGACTCCAGATCCTGGGAAAAGCAGCGAGCGGGACGGATGCTGATCGTCAGGTTTGGCCGATGGCGGACAAATCAGCGATCGGAGAGATGGCGGTGGAGGTCAACCGAAAAGTGGGCTCAGCTCCATTACTGCTCAGTCGGGGTCACGTGAATCTAATGTCCTTCCAAAGTTATAGCTGAGGGTCATAAAATTACCATTCCGTCAAAAAATAAAGACTCGATATGTCAGAATTAGAGGAAGATGATGATGAGACCACAGTCGGCCCGGTTTGAAGCTGTTTTCCTAAAACTTTTCATCACCACTTTCGTTTCTCTTTCAAGGTTTGCCGTCAGACTGTCCAGGTGATCACAGCTTTTCGGGCTTTCCTTCCAAAGCGAGTGTGATCCGCCACATAAAGACGCGAAGAGTTATCCCTCAAAGAGCAGGGTTTTCATTGACACCTGTCAGAAAGTGACAAACGGTGGGACTGACTTCAGAGGGTTTATATTAATGGAACAGAGTCACGGAGGGGCTTTTGTCACTGAGGCAGAGCCGAGATAACAGCCACAGGGTGAAGGAGTGAAGTCTCTCTGCTTTCAACATGACAGTCAGCCATGCATAACTTAAAAATGAGCTTTTTTTACCAAAGAATAATCGACCCGAGATGTGCTGTTTGTACTCAGCTTCAGTTTGTCCACTCTATTTACATTATGAGCCACGATCTGCTTCGTGGATGTCAACATTATGTCTGTACATATAGAAGAAAACCAAAACAGAGAAACTGCCCATTGCTCGTGTTTTGAAGGATTTTTTTTTTTGTGTATTTTGGTGGAAGAGGCCATGTCTGGTGGCATTTGGCTTCACTGTCATGTTTAATCGTATCAGCGATCATATTTGGGCATGAAGGTGACCTTTCCGAGAAGCACAAGAGGTAAAACGGAGCAGGGCGTTTTCCCCGAGCAAACACATTTTGATGAACCTTGTGGTTGGAAGCTGGTTAATGCAGGATAGAGAGAGAATGAAATCATTTAATGTAGACTGAACAATGGAAAACAAAGCAATAAGCAAATCATCAAATCAGATAGATAAGAGTCAGGCAGATGTAGATCCTCCTCTCTGTAGGTCTGGTCGTTATCATTATCGACACACTTCATGATGTGGTTAAATCGGGACCTGGCAACGCTGTGGAGAGTAACGGACTCAGGATGCAGCCCTGAGGAGAACTGGTACTCCGGTATATATGCTCAAACGTGAAAAACAGCCTTACATAGAGTCAAAGATTGTTCAGGCTCGGAGTGTTTGTTGACCTGATCCGCCTACAGACAGGAGTGTGAAGAGCTGCAGCGGTGCGGAGGCTGAAGCTGCAGCAGACTGATGACAAAGGGTTAAGATCGCGTCCACGTTCACATATGGATTTAATGACGACTGATTCATGGTCGGAGAGTTCACACACACACACACACACACACACACACACACACTGATCCTCTCTGAGAGCTCCTTCCACTGCCAGGCAACAGGAACACAGTCACTGCTACTAAACCTCCTATTTGACCAACTTCCAGAGCTCCAGATTATTCCTCTTCTCAGCGTTAACAGTCTGATGACACCAGTCCACACTTTTTGAAGGGCCCAGCTCTCATTGAAATCCAAGCTGCTGGAAAACCAAGGACCTTTTTTTTTATTACCTAGTCAGAATCTGGTCTGAATCTGGTCTAATTCAGATTTCATGCATGTGGTGTTTGTTTGAATAAATGTGATGCTGCTGAATCAAGCCATGGCTTTTGTAAGGTCTTACTCCGTACAACCCGTCTTAAGTGTGAAGTGTGGCTGAAATGTTTGCAGCCTTTTTGTGAATTGTGCAGCTTTACTTCGGAGGTGCTTTGTGCGTGACGTCTCCTACATACATAATGCATCTCTGCCACTGATTCCTCGCTCTCCTCGTCGCCCGCTGCATCTCCGTCTCTCACTTCATTTCCCCCTTTTCTAAACATCATGCATTTGGAAACATTGAAACTGATTTGGCCGTGGAGCGCCTTTTAAAGTTGCAGCTCACTGTGGGCCTCCCTCGGAACGGCCTGTTTGCTAAGTTTCTGGTTTTTAAATATACATGGAGCGCTGCGTTTTCTGCAAACAGGAAAATATGGTGCTTTCTTTTTGATGTGTTGAGGAGAAGGGTCAGAGGAGAGGCTTGGTGGGGGCTTGGCGGAGATGCTTCTTAGCCTCTGATGTGTTTCATAATTCCTCGGATGAGTTGGAGAAAAGAAAAAACCGGCACGTCAGCTCATGCACGCGGCGTAGCTCCACTTCTGCTGTGATTCTGCGGAAGTTAAAGCGGCTGCAGACATTCCCCGGCAAGAGCGGGTGAATCACGAGGCAATGAGGTGTTTAAATATGAATGAGCGCTCTGTGAACGCCTCTGCTGTGATATTTAGACAAGAACAGATCCCTGCGAGCCGCCGCTGTGGCTTCAGCAGCAGCTCCGGGGGATGCTGCTCTGTGCGTTGTGTTGTTTTTTTTTTTTTGAGGTGGAAAACTTTTAAAATGCTTCGCCCGGGCAGGATCCCTCCGTCCTCCTCTTCACGCTTTCATTTCGAAACAGTCAGTGCTTTACTGTATCCCACATCGCCCGAGCCGAATGCTAATTTCCAGCCAGTTTGTTTAAGCAGAGCGGGATTTGATCTTCCGGTCATGACTCCGCCGCTCACTGATGAGCCTGCAGACCCATCGTCAGCGTTTGAAGTCAAAACCCTTCTTTCACATCCACATTGCAGTTTGGATGTGATGCAGTTTAAAGGTCTAAAACAGCCTTTTTACTGCAGTTTCCTACAGAGAACGCCTGTTGAACCACGGACAAAAATTCTGCATCCCTCTGTGTCACCACTTTTTTTTCTTTAAGATGATTCAAAGAACTTCATGAAACCACTAAATAATTAATTTTCCAACAAGTCGCTATCGGATGGAAATGAATAAGCAGTTTTTTAGTTGTTGTTGTTTTTGCATACAGCGTGTGGGTGGTGAACTGAGTGGCTGGGATTCCATCATTTTATTCCACGTCGCATTTATTTCAGTACGTTTTCACTCATCCAAGCTAACTGAAAGCTCTGCATGAGGTTTCGAGATACTGATGAACTTCCAATTTGAAAACATTTCAAGGGACCATGACTAGAGGTTTAATGGAGAATTTGACAGGTTACAGGTGTATGATGGCTTTAATTCAGCAGCAGATTAACTTTGCATAAAGATGGGAAAAAAAAAAAACAACTGAATTTATAATAATTGTCAGAAGCATCCAGTAACTTACACAGCAATGTAAAGATAATCAAATTTAGCATCAGTGGGGCAAAAACTGAATCATCTTTAGCTTCATAATGATGCAAAATTATGGAAATCCTGCAGAAGTTAAATGTTTGTCAATGACCAGGACTTTAAATAACCTAGGGTTGATTCTAAGCTGCACTCAGGTGATCCTGTTTCTCACAACAATCACGGCTTTTTCTTCTTTCTTCCTGGACTTGACTAAAACGTTCATGTCGGCTCGCTGTGAGAAGCAGGTTTCTGGGTGCTGCTGCAGACGTACTTCTGCTCTCGTGAGTTGGCGGAATCCGAGTTTACAGATGTTCGGTTCCTTTATTTACAGTCCTGCTTCCATCCTGGAAACACGGCCCACGTCTTATATAGACAGCTTCGGACAGGAAGGCCGCCGCAGGCTGCCAGGAGCTCCATGTGGACGGCAATATGTGCTCAGGAAGCACACACACACACACACACACACACACGCGCAGCACAGGGCAGTGCACACCAGTGAGCAGCACTAAACCCGAGTCGTCGAGGGGAGACGGGGCTCAGCGGGTCGGCGGCGGGGGGAGAGAGGAAGTCCTGCGAGTGGGGGGGGGGTCGGCGCATCAGAAAGGAGAGGGAGGAATAAAGGGCTGAAAGAGTGATCAGTGAAGTGACGGAGGGACGGAGGGAGAGCGGCTGAAAGTGAGCGGCGGACTGAGGAGGAGGCACCGCGGGGGAGTAGGCTCCATCCTCCTCCTGGCTCGGGGAGGATCCAGCACTTTATTTACAGATTGTAGGTCAAACCCCACGAACGCGGTGAAAAGCAGAGCTAGAGCACATTCCTCGTTTCCACGCTGACCTCAACCATCGCGACCATGACCTCATTGTAACTGTACTCCGAACGCCACATCCTAACCCCGGGTTTTAGTCTCCAAACACTGACGAGGGAGGCGTGATCCGTCCGTATCGCCAGAGTGTTTCAGCCTCATGCAGGAGTTCAGGATCTGATGTGAGGAACGGAAACTGACAGTACCCAGACAGAGCTGTGCCGTCCACCTGTGCTTGATGCTCTGGATCAGATTTTTTTCTATAAAGACTTCTATTTCTGTAGATTAGCCTGTTTCTCTGTCCTGTGACTGGACCACACATGTTCTTCTGTCACTGCAAGCTGAATTCATTCCTGCTATGTTTTCTATTTCCAAGACAGCTAACTAGGATTTGCAGCTGAAGCCATTTTCTCCACACTGACATGTCGCCGGCGTTTCCTCCCGACACGCTCTGGCCGCTTTGTTTCGAGTGTCGCGTTTAATCAGAACTCTGAATATTTCCCTGGTGCGCTCGGGGTCGCGATGTGTCGCCATGTGTCTCTCTGATTTTTTTTTTTTTTCTCTCTTTCTGAGTCAGAAATAGCTTCCATGTGGCGTTTGGTCCATGCAGCGGGGATCACACATCCAAACCGCCGCCCTGCGCTCCGGTCGGAGCTGCGCTTTGATTGCTGACCAGCGGCTGCTCGCTGTCCTCCACAGAGACACGCTGCGGAGTGCCCAGCTCCAGACAAACGGTAAAGATGGCTTCATGTCGTGGCTTTAACTACAGTCACGTGTGGAAAGTCGTTGGTTATTTTGAGGTCTGATTCTCTCTGACACTCTGCCTATTGTGAAAGGCTTTCTTCTCCTTTCTCCGGGTTTAAGACAAATGCACGTTGCAGTTAGTTATAAATCTTGGACGTAAGTTAAATGATAAAACGTCTGCTGTGTTGAAGCCAGAGTGCTAATTGGTTGGGGTTTGATTTATGTGCAATTCATCTAGAAAATGGAAACAAGGCAGCATGTCAGAAGAAAACTGACAAATAATCACTCCACCAGAGCGACGCACTAAAACATGGAGCCAACACTCTGGATACCAACCTGCACCACGTTTCTGCTGCTAACGGTTCGTAATTTCGTGCAATGTAACACTAATTAATATAATTTATTGCCACTGAAATCTTGTTATTTGTTTATATTCAAAGACTGAAGAGATGGATGTCCCCAATCTTTTTGCTTTGGTTAAATTGTTGACAGGAAATTCTAATTTTTCTCTAAAAGTAATCAATTAATTTAATGGAAATCAGTGTTCTAGCAAAACATTACTGAAAACCCGATTCCTTTAATCTCCTCACCTATGCAAACACGCCAAAGGAGACTCAGACACAGCTGCCTGGGTTTGCATGTAAAGTATAAAACATAACACACATTGCCCCCTCTTTACACACACACTCCGTGCTCTGGGATTAAAAATAAGCAGCCGCTGGACTGACGGAAGTTTTCAAAGAATTGCACAGAAAATAGTTTTTGCACATATCCATGCAAACATTATTTACATAATGGCATTAGCATCTTTGATAGGCATCAGCTGAAAGCAACACAAAGACGTACGCACACACACACACACACACACACACACACACACACACACACACACACACACACACAGGTTTTCATTACAAACAGTGACCGCGTCTGAAATGAATGAGTGACTCTTCACACCTTCACAGATAATAATGCGGAAAATAGACGAAAGAAGCCGCGACTCGCTCCTCCCTCCCCACATCTGTCGCCGCAGCTTCAAGTAATCAAAGCAGCTGCGATATTCCGCCGCTGTCAGGCAGAGCAGACACAAATCTGAGCAATAATTGTGGTTTTCCAGCACGGCGCGATCTAATACAGGCTGGTTTGCAGAGAACAATGAGCCTAACAAAGGAAAACAATCATTTTTAACTTGTGGTGATGCATCAGATCTGACATTTCAAAGTGTCTTATTTCTAACTCCAGAGAAAACAAAATGTGGGAGAGAGCAGAGGCCACGAGACCGATGGGAAGTCATGGAGAGGGCAAAGAAAACAGCCACGTGTTAGCCAAGCGGTTAAAGGGATACTTCACCATTTTGGCAAATTGGCCCATTTAGCGCAATTCCTTAGTCATTTCGAACAGCGTACTTACTTTTTTTGTGAGGACGAGCTATTGTTTATCCAGAGGTGAGTCGGGGAAGGTTTTCAGGACGGACACAATGGAAGTGAACGGTATTTTTGGTTCCCCTCATCAAACTCATCAAATACACAATCCAACAACTCCAAAACACTTTGGTGGACACGTTATAATCCGCACATTAAACAAACAATAAATAACTCACTTGTGTATTTATCATGTCAGTATTTTACAATTTTAGAGAAATTATCTACATGTTTACATTAATAACCACAGTTCCCAGAGGATATATGCTGTTCCAGTAATTTCCTTTTTATGACTGTTTACTCCTTTCCTCGTGCGTCTCTGAAAACATGCTGAATCTGTCCTTGATGTTAGATTTCTGCATATGAACTGACGGCACAAAGAAAAGATTTGTCAGGTTTAAAAGCGACCCATGTACAGATTCTTCACCGTGAAACCCGATTAAGTGAAAACTGCGATTAATCAGTGAACATTTGAGAGTTGTGGCCGACGCGAGTGTGACCATCCATTTGTCTGAAGCGCCGCTAAAGAGAGACTTCAGCGCCGGTCGGCCTGAAGCGGCTGTGCAGATAAATATTGAACCTGGCAGCATGTTAGCGCCGTCATAGCATGTTAAAAGGCTAAGATGGCAGACATTACTCTTTTGAAACGCGATAATGAGCATGTCAGCGTGAAGCTGAAACCGTGGCTCCGCTGCACGATGGATGGAGATGATTATCCTCCTTCACCTCGCCATTTTCCATCTTTGCGCTGTTATCGCGTCACATCTCTTATTGAAGCTTTAGCTCTGAATTCAATCGCAGACAGCACTCCAAAAACGGGCAATTAAAGGTTCGAGGTGTTAAACTTTTCAAAAGGCACTCTTTGCGCGGAGCGAGAATTCCTCACAGACAAAACATAATCCGTTTTCTCCACGGACTTTCAAATCATTAAATCACGGAGAATGTCGACTCTGCACCAGGTGAATATTTCAAATTCAAAGACTGAAAAACGACAGAGTGAAAAGAAACCACCTCACAGTCACAAGTCTCAGACATGAAGGAATGATTTCTGCACAGTTTCTGTTTACGAAATGTGTAGCTTACGTTTAATTTGTGAACTATAGCTGTAATTAAGAACTGCTGAAGTTTTTCAGTATTTACTTATTTTTTGTTGTAGATCTTTTGTGCTGTTTTTTTTTTTTAACATTTTCAGAAATTTGCACAATAAATCAGTTTTATATTTTTTGTTAATCTTATCTATTTTTCTAACAGTCATCAGCTCTTTTATTCACTTATTAAAGCCACTTCAGTGTTAGCATGTTGTCGCTGTGTGGATGATTTATCCATTAAAGGTGAGTTTACTCAGCAACACGTGGCTCCAGAGTGGAATCAGTCCACTTGCTCATCTAAATCTCATTTTTTCTTGGTACTTATTCCAGTTTGAGCTGGTCCAGCAGCCGTTTGGAGATATAATAATTATAGAGTGTGGTTGGGATTATAATTCACCCTCTGTCGAGCTGAACGCGCCTCATAACGGATCTCACAGCGAGCATCAGCTCTGCTCTCCTGTCAAACATTGTGTATTCACCAGTAACAAAAGTCTGATTGCCTCAATGGTTTTCTATCCAGGGGGTGGGGGTCAACACCTATGAAGGAGCACAATAGACTTATTTGAATCACAGATGGCACACGGATGGCGAGAAATATCGGCTGAGCCTTCGTCTGCTGCATGATGCAAACGCCAAGCACCGCTGAACCGAGGCGAGGGACGGGAGGCCGAACGCCGCGGAGCAGGGGAAGAAAGAAGAGGCAGTCAGGGTAAAAAAAAAAAAATAAAGATGAGGTAGAGGAGGAAGGGACAGGTAGCAGGGAGAAGATAGAAACACAAAGCAGAGGGAGGGAAAAAAATTCACTCTGAGAGACAGTGTAGAAGAAAAAATAAAATCCCAGCCGTTTTTCTGAGCGCTGAGTGGCTGTCCAGGTGTACACTCACCATCCACCTCCTCTGGCTAACTACCTGACAGAACAGCAAGCAGCACCGAGCCCAGGCAGCCTGTTAGCAACCAGACATCAAAAAGCCAACCTGGTGAATCGCTTCTTGTGCGCGGGGTCCTGAAAGCACTCGCTTCCCTTTGAGCCACAGCGCCGGGCCTGTCAAGTGGCTCCGCCAGAAAGAAACCGCCAAAAAGGGAATATAGCAACAAATGGTGGAGGCAGCCAGTGTGAAATTACAGGATGAGTGGACTTCAGCAGGGACATGGGGGGTGGGGGGGGGGGACTGAAGTCCAGTCAAACAAATCCAAAACTGAACGCCCCAATGGCAAGGGAGATTTTTAGAAAAAGCAATAGCGTGGAATAAAACAGACTATCAAACTCCAATAATGACGTTTGGATCAAGTTTGCAATTTCCCTGTTGTCTTTATTAGAACAACACGAAACGTGTTTTCCAGAAGAACCTCATGTCGACTCAAAGGTTTTGGGGGTATTTTGACACCTTCAGAATTTTTGTTTAGCTTGATGTTTGATGCGTTACGATAGGGCCAATCCGAACACGACACCAAGACATCCTTTTAGACCGACTAATTCATGTTGTGCATTATTGTATAATATCAAACTCTTTGTAGTGCTTTTCCATGTTCATGAAGTCAAACAGGATCTATGGATGGATTGTGTGTAATTCTGCCCGGCAGACCGAATCCTCACCGCATTCTCTTAATGGATCAGCTTCAGCATGAGCACGCTATGTTTTTTTCTTTTTATGCAAAAGATTTTAGTAGATCAGGCCCTAAGTGTCCAGAATGAGCATCAGTCAGTCGGGGTTGGGCGCAGCGCAGGGTTCACCGTCACACTGAACCCTGGCGTCCTCCAGATGTAAACACCGTCATCCTGGAAACACGCATTCCCGCTGGAATAGCGCCGTTTCAACACAGGATGACCATGATGGCGCTGAATGACTTTGTCGATTGCGGTAATCCTTCCCTCCCGGGGGACGAGCGGCTTCAACCGTGGCGGCAAAATGACCCCGACGGCACGGCGGAGCCGGCAGATCCACTCACCGCGGGGTCACTTCCTGCCATTAGTCCCCCGTCCCAGCTGACCGCTGTCACTTATCCCGATCGGCATCCAGCCTCCGTCAGCCCTCCGCCAGCAATGATACAGCCCATTAAAAACGGCTGCTTTTGCAGAGCGGTGTCTTATCTGAGGTGAAACTGTCTCTTAGCTGAGCATTAATGCAGACAGTGGGACGCAGGGAGCATATTAACCAGGCAACAGCAAAGAGCTGCCTTTCTCTTCTCGGTTTTTCCTTTTTTTTTTTTCACCATTATTTGACAAACTCTGCGAATTCATGTAAATTGGCCGCAGCCGTAATTATATCTGGAGAAATTGATGGTTGTGACTAAATCTCTAAACCTCCTACAGCTTGTTAAATCACAGTTAATTATGTAAGTTGTGATTAAAATTGCATCTTTTGTGATTTAAAGAAATTGTGCTCTTTCAAATGTGATCTATGTTAAAAGGACCAGTCTTCTCGCCCTCACTGCGATATTCTTATTCACTGGGATACAATTCTGTTTGATGTTGAAGGAGAAGCCTTTCAGCCAAGTCTTTACATCTATATTTCTATATCATTCTTCTCCCTCGGTGAAAGAACTGCAGGTCAGCTCTGCCTGTTCTTTCTCTTTCTTTTGCTTCACTTACTCCCTCTGCTTGGTCCTTTACCTTCATATGACCTGAATCACATCCAGAAAGGAACCAAAAGTGAGCAATTGTGCTTTCGTTCAGTCACAGGAGAAGAAAAGTGTGCACGTGTGTCTGAGTAATCTGTGGAGAGTGAACTTTAAGGATGTGATGGTTTTATTGGGCAGTGTGGCTCTGTGGGCCGGGGCTGCCTGGTGAGCTGCCTGCTGGCCCCCCTGGGTCCGCCTGAAAGCCCTCATGACTGGTGGATCATTAACAGCTTGGCTGGGACACTGGCGCGTGCACACACACACACACGCACACACACTCCATTCACATCCATTAAAAATAGTGTGGTCTCATCTGGAGGCAGCTGCGTCAGCAGAACCGGGGGAACTGTCTTACATGCGGTCATATCAACACACCGTGAGAAAAGGTGCAATCCACATAACAGTGAAGCTATAAATATGGAATATAGACTCCTGCATGTCGTAAGTGTGCTTCTCTGAGATGATATTGATCAAAGATAACGTCATGAGTTGAGATCTGTTCGTGATTTATTGAAAACTCCTGTTGGATGTGTCATAACGCCGTGGCTTCCAGCCTTTCTTTATATTAAATTTCCCTGGATTTCCTTGAGGGCTCTGGACTCTCTTCTCTAACCTCTGATTTGCTCAATCAATACAGTGAAGCCATTCTTGTGGTGACAAAAATATCTTTTATAACCCATGTATGACAAGTAGTTTGAAAAATGCATGTCGAAAAAAAAAATTATCTTTACCGAAAGTTTCTAAAACTAAGAACAAAAGAAGCTGAGGTTAGGTATAAAAATTATAAAAATAAACTGGTATCAATCCTAAAACAACAGAAAAGGGATTACTACACTAAATTATTAGACAAAAACAAAAGCAGTACAAAAAACACATGGAGTGTAATTAATACAGTTTTGCACAAAGGCAAGGTTAAACCAACAATTCCAAATTATATAACTAAGAACAAATTTGATATCTTTGAAAAAAATAGAATTGCAGAGGAATTTAATAACTACTTTGTGAACATAGCGCCCGGTTTATCACAAAATATTCCACATGAAAGAACTGATTTTAGAACTATACCAAATAATGTGCATAGCATTTTTCTTGAGGCAGTACAAGCGAGCGAAATATTGACTATTGTTCATAAATTTCCGAATAAAAAGTCCAGTGACTATACAGATATGAGTATGTCACTGATAAAACACATTATCGATGTTATTATTGAACCGTTTACATACATTTGTAATCTTTCATTTAAAACAGGAGCATTTCCAGATGACATGAAAATAGCCAAAGTAATTCCACTTCTATAAAAGAGGAAATAAAAACGATGTTTCAAATTATATATTATATCATGAACATATCGTTACTCCCGCAGCTTTCAAAAATTTAAGAAAAATTGTTTGTTATTAGATTAAATAAATGTATTGATAAATATAGACTTTTAAGTAGCAGCCAATATGGGTTTCGCTCAAACCACTCAACAGCTACAGCAATCATGGAACTAGCAGAAGAAATCACCAATGCCATGGACAGGAAATGTGTTTTAGTGAGTATCTTTGTAGATCTTCAAAAAGCATTTGACACCTTAGACCACGAAATATTATTGAATAAATTATATAGCTACGG
The DNA here is from genome assembly GCF_902148845.1 of Salarias fasciatus. Classification (NCBI taxonomy): domain Eukaryota; kingdom Metazoa; phylum Chordata; class Actinopteri; order Blenniiformes; family Blenniidae; genus Salarias; species Salarias fasciatus. Next base: position 8,106,382 of record NC_043760.1, on the reverse strand, counting down.
TATAAGAGGAGTTGCTCATCAATGGGTCACAAGTTATTTAAAAGATAGAAAACAGTTTATCCAAATCAACAATATAAAATCTACATACAGTAATGTAACTTGTGGAGTTCCTCAGGGATCGGTTCTTGGACCAATACTTTTTCTGCTCTATGTGAATGATATCGCAATTGTTTCCAATTTATTAAAATGTATCTTGTTTGCAGATGACACCACTTTATTTTACACTGGTGAAAATGTAAATGAAGTATTACGCGTTGTACAGAATGAGTTTGAGAATATTATGAGATGGTTCAATGCTAACAAACTGTCTTTAAACATTAGTAAGACAAAATATATGATTTTTAGTTGCAAGAACAAAGACGTCGACACAAAATTGACTGTACAGGGTACTGCAATTGAAAGGACAAACAAAATCAAGTTCCTAGGTGTTTTGATTGATGAACATCTAACATGGAAATCTCATATAGAACATGTTAAAACAAAGGTTTCACAAACCATCGCTGTGTTGCATAAGGTCAAAGAATCACTTAAACCTACACTAAGGAACTTTTCAACCTTAATAAAACATTTTAATATCTTTTGTGATGATACTTCGACTTACAACTAGTTGAATGACCCCTCTGTCACGGGCTGAGTGCGTCAGTATTTCTTTCACTTGGACTGAGCAGCTGTGAGGAGGGTGGTAGGAACCCAGCACACTAAAAAGCTCCAAATGTGCGGACTGCTTTACGGCATGCGCCACATCACGATATAACATTGTTTAGCCACCGTTAGATTCATTTAGATCATTACCTCGTCGCTATCCATCCTTCACACAGCCACTGGAAACAAATGTAGGCGAGTTCAGTCTGACAGCATGCCACAGGGAGCAGCAATTTACAACACCACGTGCTCGGCCTCATGGGAACTGTAGTATTCGGTCAGGCAAAACACTACCGCTTTTGTCCACTGGCGCCGCCAAAATCAACGAAAACTGAAAGTTCCTTAGTGTTGCTTTAATAAGAATGCTTTGTTTCTATTCTATAACTCATTGATTGTTCCATGTCTGACCTATTGTGTTGAAATATGGGGAAGTGCCTGTAAAACTTAAATTGAACCACTTTTTTGTTATACAGAAACGAGCCATTCGTGTGGTAAATGCAAGTGGATACAGGGATCACACAAATCCAATATTTAAACAATTGAAATCTTTAAAGCTTAATGAATTGGTGGAATTCAACCTCCTTAAAACTATGTATAAAGCTCAACAAAAAATATTACCAGATAACTCGCAAAACAGATTTAAAAAGAGAGAAAGTCAATATGAATTACGAGGAACCGAAATCTTTTCATTATCAGAGTCAAGAACCAAACCTAAAGAAAGATGTATCACAATCCAAGGAATCAGTTTATGGAACAAGCTTGACTGTAAAATTAAAATGTCTCAGTCCATTTATACTTTCAAGAAATGTTTAAAAGAACAATTATTAAAAAGATATGATGCTACTTAATTAATTATTAAAATTATTATATGTTGATTTTGATTATGTTGATTTTGTAAATATCTTCTTGTGAAATGGTTATGTTTATAATCAACTCTTGATGTAAACTATTGTTTTGTCAATTATTTTGTGTTGGTAGGGGCAGACACGATAAGTTTTACTTCTTTCTGCTCCTTTTCATTTTTTTTTTTCAAAGAATGAAATAAATAATGAATGAATAATGAATGAATGAAGTCTCAGTATTGCAGCCCACCAGCATGAAGAAGCAGGATTCCAGTTGTTTCCAGGTCCGCCGTGGGTTTGATTTGACGTGTGATCATGATTACTGTCTTGAATCTTCAGCGGGTACGCCCCAAACTCCTCTCTGCTGACACCAGCTGGGATAGACTGAACTAGTCAAAGAAAATAGATGAAGGAATCTTTGAAACCAGACCATCAGCTGAAAACTCAAGGAATAATGGAATGGCTGAAAAGATAAAGGATTAGCTGCTGTCGTGAGATTAGCGCACCTCGCTAGCTGTGCTCCTCAGATATAAACAATGGGGTTTTCTATTTTATTACAGCCGGGTGTTACAGCCTCTCAACATAATATATTCAACAATCAGCGATAATGTTCTGTGGGAACCGGTCTGCCTGCGATCTGAACGACGGGCTTTTAACTGTAAACACGTGCAGAGAATACACACACACACTCCGTTTGTTATGAAGGTCAATACAAAGTAACTGGAAGGTGTGGCGACCATAATGGTGATGGTGCTCACTCTTCTGTAAGCTGCTACCTGAAAGGAAACGCTGCGCTCTTTCTACCCAACATGCTCCAGGCTCGTTTTTCTCAGGTTAAAAAATATCTCCTCACCACCTATAATGAACACAATCACTGATGCAGAAAGACTCCTGTGAGATGAAGAAACATCGTGCATTCATAACTTCATTATTCTTGACTGGATTTTTGAGGTCGGCTGTAATAAATAGAAAAGCAAATGTTATATTGGGACAACTCAAAATGATTTCAATTGCAGTAACACCATGAATACTGCAGTTACATTATGTTCATTTTAACACCTTTCACTTGTTTGTTTTTTACACTAGTTTCCTTGTTTACAAATTGATCACACAAACAAGACATTTTCATTGTTATGTTTGATACTGCAAATATGAATTTCAAATAAATGAAAATAAAATCTAATTCTGATAAAATAAACAATCTGAACATAAATCAAATAAATAAATACATGTAACAAAATATAGATTTATGTTCTGCTGGTTTTTTGCCTTTGTCAGGGTTCATCTTCTCTCTTTTATTGTTTTTGTGAATCTGACTGACTGAGTGGAAGATTGTCGTCACTTGAAACTTTCTCATGAATTGGAATTTTCTCGTCTGTTCTGGTTGTCGGTCCATCTGTGTTTCTGTGTCTCGGCGTGGTTGTACCGCTGTGCGTCGTCCTCTCTGTCTTCCTTTATTCCACTGGACGATGCTCCCTTACTCCCTTAAACTTGAAGACTTTTTGGTTTTCATTTCATTTTATTGTGATCAACAGTGGCGGTGTTCCAGCCCCGCATTCCAGTTAATGGCTGTTCTCCCACTGGATGCGATACAGCTGTGCTTAACTTTCACCATGGCGCAACGCAGCGCAAAAGATACAAGACAGAAAATACTTTTGTGGCTAAGAAAGAGCTAAACTTAGAAGCAAAAAGGCAAAACACACGCAAAGAGAGAAAAACAGTTTCCAGTACATCTGCTCACCAAAACTCCAAACGCCAAACAACGAGCTGGCAAAGCGTCAGGATGATGGACCGAGTGCTGCTGAACGAGACGAGGCAGCCGGACACGTGTTCATGTGCCGACTTGTAGCTCCTGAGATAAGAATGTGTTTTAAGAGCCGCCGCTGCAGCTTCCGACCGAGATAAAAGCCGTTCTGGTCAAACGCAGAGACGTCCATCGCCCACACAGGAAGCGGCGGCGGCAGCGCTCAAACAAGCCACATCAGCTCCTTCGTCGCTGCGGCGCGCAGTCATGCAGCTCATCTGCACGGCAGAGCCGTTCCTCTGTGTCTCGTCCGCCTCCTGTTTGGTCAACGTGGCTTCAACACGTCTGCGTTCCTCACATCAGACGTCAGATCTCGTCCCGTGACTCAGCCCGGTCGCCGTCCCGGTCGACCCAATTACATTCTTATGTGTTTGTGTGTGTGTGAGAGATGAGAGACGTTTATGGAGCACTAAATGTAGTCCAGAGGCCGGTAGCAGAGGAGAATCCTGGGAACGGTCAGGGGTCAGACTGGCCCGGCCCCGTGGGGGGACGTTAACCTTTGAGCTGTGGTGTGTGAGAGAGTGAAGACAGAGGAGGCCGAGGCGTGTTTCTGAAAGGACAGCGGTTGATGGAGAGCAGGTACGTGGCGGTGCGTGGCTGTCTGGGAGGGGAGGGCTGCATTATTGACAAAACATGAAGGACTTCTGAGCTGGAATGTCGGGCTCGGCGTGCTGCAATGCAGAGTGCGAGAGATCCAGTGTGTGCTTCCTGTGACCCGTCTGTCAGCACGTCTGTCGTCGGGCGAATTAACCAGAAAGTGTGTGTTACAGGGAGCAGATGGGCTCAGACAGACATGCTAAGTGCACACTGACACCTTCGGCCTTTGTTCCTATCGTTTTCTTCAGGTAGATCTGAGATTGGTTCAACTTGGGGTTAATTTCTCTGATAAGACTCGTCAACAGGTCTTGTACGAAAGCGGATGGAAACGTTTGTCTTTCACAGGTTTTCCGTCCGTCCGTCCGTCCATCCAGTCATCATTTCTTGAAAGTAGGTAGAGACCAACTGTCTCCCAGCGGCAGTGAAGCAGAGATATTTGTTGCAGAGTAACAGGATTGATGAGGATGAAAGACAAGGAAAATTGATTTTATAGCACCGTTCATTTACAAGGCAATTCAAAGTGCTTCACAAAGGCAAAGAAATACACAAAATTACATTAAGATCACAGAAATAAAACAAGATATAAAGAAAATGAAATAGTAAAAACAAAAGGCAGTTAAAACGGGGGAATAAATACTTATGAACTTCAAAATGAAGCTAATAAAAAATCCATTTAGAATGTTAAATGTTGGTTTTAGTACATTTGTTTTTGGCCTCCCAAAGCATCCAACACATAGAAATGATGAATTTAATACATTTCATTTATCTAAAGGTTTTAGGTTGAAGATGTTTGAAAGAGCAGCTGAAAAAAATCAACGAGCCGCTCTTAAATGACTGGGTATCTGCTGCTATGTTATAAATACATTAATATATAGAATTATATAAAGTCATCACTTGAACATAATACATGTATATTCTCGCAGCATGTGTTTCAGGTCGTCCAAACTCTGATTTTTTTAACTTGTTTTGTCCATTTTTTAAGATGTGAGATCTTTCAAACACAACTTAAAGAGAACATTCTGACACATCAAAATATTTCTTTAAAATTCCCCTACATCCCCGTCGTTCCCTACACAAATCATAAGAACCGGCCCCGCTCACTCCTTGATAAACAAATCGAAGTTGTTGGAGCTGTGGGACCCATTTCCAACCCACACAGTAACTGCCATTTTATTTTAATCAGACCTCCATGGGATCGTCTGAATTCCAAGCTCAACAAAAACAAAACAAAAGAAAACATGCAGAAAATAAAGTATTTGCAAACACTAAGTAACCCAGGGCCGATCTGCGCAACACCAGACGGCTCAACAATGGCATTATTAACGGAAAAAATGCTGTTCACACATCTCGGTCCATTCACAGACGCAACATTCTGCAAGTTTCACACATTCCAAAGCTCTCAGCTCACACTGCATGAGTTCAGAGCTGTGAAAACCATCAGAGCGTCCCATTATCCGCCGCAGAGGACCCTCTCTGTGGGACTCACAATGCCACTTGTGTCAAATAGCCATCATCAGATTCCTAACGTTTGTTTTAACCTGCTTGGTTGGACGAATGACAGGAATTTTCTGCGGCTGACCGATTCATAAGGCTATTTCAGAAACACTGGAATCCCGTCGCACAAAATGACACAGGCCATTACGCGGAAAGAATTTCAGCAATTCGGCATATTGATCCGAGCTCCACTGGCCCAGGTACAACTGACGCACTGAAAAAAACTAAAATATTGATTTCTCTAATTGATATTATGGTTTTTTTAGGTATAATTTTGAAGGAACAGTCTGAAGAGAAAAGTGGAGCAGATAGAAAAAGGAAGAGCAGGAAAAAAAAAACTGCTTCATATTTTAAACAATTAACTAGACTGTCTTTCCTGCCAAGTTTTGTCCTTTACATTGAGAAGTTTTCATTCCGCTCATGCTGGCTGTAGGACTCGGCGCAGCGATCCCACACTGCTCGTTCTCCTCCCGGGGGAACAATGTCGGTTTGAGGAAGAAATAAAAAGCACCGCAAAATGCCCCCGTTTTAACCGTGAAGGCTCCCCAGATGAGGCCAACTTTGATCATTTCTCTTCTGGCCCGCGCTCATCCGCCGGTCAGCCGTGCACGCCACCTGCCCGAGAATAAATCTGCCCTCGCCGGGGCGTGCCCGCCTGTTTATGCATCCAGCAGCCTGTTTGCCTCGGCTTTAATTGCACTCTTCAAAGACTGTTTCTCAGCATGAGAGAGCGCCGATGAAGACCTTATAGCTCATTGAAGGAATTTCCAGCATACCACAGAAAACATTCAAATCATTTCTCCCGCGGATAATTACTCAGCGATGATTTACTGCCGTGGTGAGAGGGTGTGGGAGTGGATTCAAAGCTGAGCTAATGGGGAGGCAATAAAAGGAGGGAAGAAAAGCAGTTATGCAGGGCAGGGAGAATGTGACATACAGTCCCACGCCTGAGGTGACGCGCTTCAGCCGTAACTCAGAGCTCACACACACCTCGGCAGAGTGAAAATACACACATCAGGTACTGATACGAACTTTAAACCGCTGCAACTTTTTTTTACAATCAGTTTTGTCAAAAGGTATTCTTGTCAACTGTGCTTGGTGTACTCATAAACTGAGACATCTTTGTGTGAATCTTTGCATATTGTCCAAAACAGACAGCGTTGTTGGGAACGTCGAAATCAAGGCTCCTCCTTTCGGGCTTTGGCCGATCGGGTTGCGATCTGCTCACGTTGCGATGCCTGCTGTCACATCGCGCCCAGCTGTGCACAGAAGCATCCTCCACGTTGCCGCAGGTGAAAACAAAGCCGGCGCTGCAGTGTAAGAGGAGCACGGAGCTCATATCGGTTCCCATACGTGCTTTAGCTCCGCTTTTCATGCAAGTCGTCAGATTACATTTTTGAACTTCGGCCAAATGCTGTAGCATGCTAAATAGTCAGGACAACCTCTGTCAACAGAATAATTATCCAGTCAGATTAGAATTTCCAACATGTTTTTGATATTGAATAAATAGACGCTAAACACTGATTTGCTCATATATGTACTGATGGTAATGATTTCCTTGAACTGCTGCTGCTTTGCCATCGTCAGGCTGGAAATGACTTCTCCCTGTTCTTCCTCGTTCTTCTGCTCCAGCCCGTTCACACACTCCTTCCACTGGAAAGCTCGGTCGCCTCGGTTTGACACAATCATCTTGATGTATCATTTCGAAATGGAGCCGAACTTCAATCACTATGTAATGACATTTTGGAAATATTTCTTTTTTTTTATTATTTTAATATAGCTCTTGTGTAATGTACTGGCAAATGAATTCTCAATTTCATACTATCAAGTCATAATCTTGGTGGAAGTTATTTGAAAATACCACAGAATGATCAGTTTTCTCGTTCTCTCTCAGGCCAGGCAACTTAAATTATATTTGGCTCTCCTGTTTTCAATTTTCAAGTGTTGATGGCTTTTGCAGTTTCACCTGTAACCTATAAAACTCTCATAATGGAAAGTTATCCTTTGTGAATTTGAACCTCGATGTTTGCTCTGGCGGCTTCTGTATTTCACAGCCGTTATCTTCCTCGGACTGGAATTGTATGGCATATGTTTCCGTCTTTATTTGTAGTGTCAACACACTCTCACACGTTGATGGACACATACATGAATCAAATATTGAAAACCAAGGCCAGGCAGTGGTGCGATACCAGGAATCTTAAAGGGCGGTGGAGAGATAGCAACTGAATAACAAAAGGAACGATTGAGTGTCTGAGTGACCTCTTGAAGACCAACAGCACCAACATGCTTCTCATTGTGTCTCCATCCTAATATCAACATCAGCGCTACTTCCTGCTGTAACCATGGTAGCATCACGGTGCAGGTCTTGTCCTTTCTTTTTCTTTTCTCTTTTCTTGCGGTGTTCTAACTTTGGCTTTTGTTTCAGACTCTGGGAGTTCTGTGGTTCCTGCGTCTCTGCCTCCTGCTGCCACAGCTCCATGCTCCTCTGGACTCTTCTCCTTGTTGCTTTCTGGACTTACTCCCTTGTGTTTTATTGGCAATAAAACAATCCTTTCACCAACTTCCTCTGAACATGACAGGTAGTTTATGCATCGAATTCATTCATTTGTGCTGTTTCAAACTGTCATTCCAACTCAGTGGATGCGTGGCAGAATGCCGTTTGACGTGGACGTGCCTGTTTTTGGATGGCCTGGCGATTTATCCAGGTGTAACCTACTCCCCACCTGCCATTAGTCACACTGGATTCCAGCGTCCTGTGGCCATGAACGAGATATAAAACAGACAGAAGATAGAAGATGTTTTTTTCATGTGCAACCCTTCTGACTGTCCAAATGTCTGAACTTAAAAATAAGTGAGCTTTTCCATTCAGAAGCTTTTTTGAATGGCGTAGCCTATAAAATCAAGTTCAAGACTTGAATTCAGGTGATGATTATATTTGATTTTACCTTGTTTATCCGTTCTTCTTGATGATGATCCCTGTTATTATGCTGTAGTTTTTTTTTTCTTTCCTGTTCCGTGTTTGTTTGTCGAAGCACTTTGACCATCCATTCATCTTCTGGAACAAGAGCTGATCCCAGCTGAATATGGGTGAAGGGCTGGCTTCCAAAGCACTTTGTAAACTTGGTGAATGAATAAATAGACTGCTGATGAGGTCGGCCCCTATAAACCTCAAGCCACCCGCGACCTCCCATCATCCATTCATCTTCCGGACTTCTAACAACGAGAGGGTACATTCTTGACACGCCGACAGTCCATCAAAGAACAAAGAACACAAATAATCACCTCGAGCAAGTTTAGAAAAAGCAGTTGAATCATGTCTTTTATGTCTTTTGCTTGAGGGAGGAAAGTAGACAATACCCAATAAAGGAGAAGACGCAAACTCCACTCAACAAGCCCATCACAGAATCCATGGAAAGATAAATGGATGACAGATCCTAGTTATCAGACCTGCAAAAGGTTGCTTGACTAAAGGCATCAAGAGAAGCTCATGCTTGGTTTTCCTGCACTCTGAGAGAACGCTGACTTCTCTGTGAAAGTGTGTTTCCTGAGCAGATCAGCCAGATGCATAAATGACACTGAACTGAAGCCGAGAGACACAAATGCGATGCTAAAAATGCAAATCGATCGCTGATGAGATTATACCTGCAGGTCTGTCTGGGAATTACCAGGTGTCTCACAGCATGAGCTGGAAGATGTTGGAAGAGAGTAGCGATGCCTGAACTCCTGCAGTCTCCACATTTGTGAAACGAGCACATGTTGAGTCACCAGGAAAGAAGAATGGCAGATGGGTGATCCCAGCGCTGTCTCCAAATGTTTGGGTAAGAGTAAACACTTTCCAAGAGCTAAACTCTTAAACTTTGAACAAAGATGCACTGCTGTCGGAAACTTGACGCCTTTCTCAAGATGAGCTGTGATTTTTTTTTTTTTTTTTTTTTTTGAAACAAGGCCCATATTCACGCACAAACCTGGCAAAGCTGTTGCCATTTTCACGGAGAGAGTAGACGAGGCTGGCAAAGCTCTCAGCCCGAGCACCTGGGAGGCAGTCTGACAAGGACGGCTTTTTATCGGCTCGTAGCGGAGTGTCAGTTTATGGAGTTGAGCGGGAGTGAAGCACAGCTTAACTAGGACACATAAAGAGCGTTTCCAGCGAGAGCGAAGCAAGGACAAGCAGGTGAGCGAGATTGGTGTGATATCACAGGAATGGCTCCGGGGCTGGAAGTGTATTTGTGAGAATGACGTGAAGCAGAAGCAGCAGCGGAGACTAATACAGTGAAAAGAGGCTTTCTTCTTCAAAGACTTTTGATCTCAAAGCCTTACACACACACACACACACACACACACACACACACACACACACTAACAAAACCCACAAGCTGCAAAACAACACAACACTTCTTTCAATGCCCACTTCCACCTTCTCTCCACACCTTCCTCTTTGTGTCACAAACACAAAGTTCTCATGTAAATGTACAAAGAGTGTGAGATTGCCAGAAGCCTTAAGGGACGTGGTTCTTATCGTGACATGTGCTCAGCAGGTTGCCTTTTGGTTAAAAGACAGGCTTTAAAAAGAAGCCGGCTGGATGGGAAGCCTCCAGTCAGGGACGCTGTAGACATCAGAGAAAGAGCACCAAGTTCAAGTTGTTGCATGTCGATGGTTAGCAGGGATTTACATCAGCGCTGTCACAACATGTGTGTTGTATAGAACTCATTTGAAATCAGCATTTCTAAGGTTCTTTGACAGACAATAACATATAGAAGTTGATAGCATAAAGGTGGCAATGATATAAAAGTAAACTGATGGATATGTTTACAATAAAATACTAAAAGGCTTCAGTGTTTGAGGCTGATCTAATCTGTTAAGAGATGTTTCTTCATGGAAAAGGTATTGGAACTGTTTAGACATCAGCTGTGGAACAAATGTCCCAACTGAGCCTCAAAGTGAAATCAGAAAGTACTCCCATCATGAATTAAATAAAGCCTTGAAGGAATTTTTTAAATGAAGCTGGAGCCAGTTGAAAGAGAGAAAACAGCGGCCGTTCAGCTCCGGCTGTCAGCTCTCCTCCTGTCCCTTCGAAAAGTCACTTCCTGTTTTGTTTTCACTCTCCTGTCCCGTCTGTTCCTCGGGGTGCTGGTCTTTCCTCCCTGTCAGAGTTACTGGGTTAATGTGTGTTTTTAGGCCCTGTCCCTTCACGTCTCTGTTCCCAGATCTTCATCGTACTCTGTCATTCTGATCCTGCATCCCTGTATTTCCCTTCAGTTTCTCACGTAATAGTTCTTTAGTTCTAATAGTTTACCGAGCTCTGCTCCGGCCTCGACCACCAGCTGGACCGCCCCTGTTGAAACCTCTGCTCCGTTTTATCTCTATAAACTCTTGAGACTCGCTCTCTGCTGTGAGTCTGCTTCTGGGTTCGTCTGGCTCGGACACCGAGTCTCTCCATTCTTAAGGATAGATGTTTCTGTGTGAAGTCTTCGTTCCAAGCAAACGAGGCTAAAGAGAAGACCTTTCAGTAATCAGATCTGAGGGTTTCAGACAAAATCAACTGATGTAGAAAGATACAGAAGTGGACAGGCTTTCGACATAATGGTAAAAGCTCCGGCTCAAGAGCTTCTCATGTGGCATAAAAAATAAATTGGAATAGAATACTCAGTTTGAGGAACTGAAAAATATGGTTTTTGATTTGTGGGTCATTTAGTTGAGGAAACTTTGAGCCATCCAACAGATGGTATCAAACGAGCAAGGCAGCAGTCATCATCGGTCAGAGGAATATTACAGTGACAGGACCGTTGCAACTCTTAATGAGTTTACAACAGAGAAGCAATAAAAGTCAAAATGTGATGGTCTAAAACTGTTTCCAAAACTTTCTGCTTGGGCCTAATCACATGCAAGAAAGACTGCAGACCCCTCAACCACTGATTTTTCAAAACCCAGCGCAGACCAGACAAATTCAATCTAGTTGTCGCTATTGACCGTGAATCACTCCGTTTATTCTTGAAGATTATTCCAAAGTGATCGACCATCAGAGCTTGTTGAAGCTGCAAAGCCAAACCTCTCAAAACAACAAAACACAACAAACAAAAGAACCTTGCTCGGTTTTAGCTCTGTTTATTAAGGAATAAGCTAATCCTCATCGTGACATCCTGATATAATTAGTGGTTAATCGAGTTTAAGCTTGCTGTGGGAAAAGTACACAAAACAGGAAGCAGACGTTACAGGAGTAGCAAGAGGGTAAGAAAATAATAGGTGTTCTGGAGAATAATCAATACTAAGGCTAAAAGTTCACAATGTTTTTGTCTTTCTTGCTTAAAATTCAACCACTCTCAAATCTCTCTCCTCTGGGAAAAACACCGTAATGATTGTTTTTGTAGGTAAATGATTCCTGGGATGTCAAAGGTAGAAGGTGATTGAGCGGATTTCTGTAAAGTTGAAGCTAGAAAACAGTTGGAGGCTGATGCTCTTTGGCCAACAACATTCCTGCAGTTTCCTCAATCTGAGAAAAAAAAAAAAAAATCATGAGAAAAAAGAAATCTACAACTAAAGGTAAAACTTTTCTTCTCTCCAAATTTATAACCCAGCCTCGTTTCCACCGAACAGAACAAACGCTTGTTGACATAAGTCACGAAATGGGAAGCTGCTGTCAAATCGCTGCATCATTATGTGAGGAATCAAACGCCTCTCTTAGTGCTGAATATCTTTTAAGCCGCGCATGAATAGCATCTTTGTTCAGCCACACATCGGATGTAATTTTTATAATTGGATCCGGTATGAAATGTTATCAAAGGAACGGACAAAGCACAACGCAATCTTCTGCTTTGTTTCCACTCAGCACAAACACAGTGTTTTCCTCTTTTCGGGGTTTAAAAAGAAGCTGTTTTGCTTTACCATGTTCTCATCACACACTTGTTCTTCTTAAATGGGCAAAAGTATTGGAGAATTTGGTTAACCCCACACTGGAGTGACTCATCCCAGGAGATGTTTCTGACTGGTGTGAACAGTTTTGCTTTTGTCAACTTCTGCCGCCGGCACGGCGTCCAGCGAGACAAAGGCTCTGGTGTCACATTACAACACCTGAAGCAGTTCAGTGGTGGCTAAAAAAAAATGCTTGGAAGGTAAATGTTAGGAACTATTTATGCAGTCAGGTCTTATTGACACATTTTCAGACAAAGAATCAAAAGACTAGGACACGTTAACCATATGAAGGGGGATTATGATGTGTGTATCTACTTTACAGATTAGCTGTAAAGGAGTATATTTGGCTTTCTTTACATGGTGGTGCGTTGAGGCACATTCACACGGGGGTAATATATCAATATGTCATTAAAGACAATCCCAAAAACAACCAAGTTAAGATGTTTGGGGCCTGTTATTCATTCACGTTGCCATCTTGTTATTTTAACCCATTTTTAGTTTGGTGGGAATTCATGTTTCAGTTTTTCAAAAGTATTGATCTGATCAGTGGTGGCTCGAGTTTTCCCAACTCTACAAAGCTTTTCTCAATAGCAGCAGCCTCTTGAATCCAGGCTCATTCAGTTTGCACCTCCATTTCAAAAGCATTAAAAATAAACACCATCTGAAACAATGATTAAAGAGTCCATGAGATTGAACACAGACTGAGATTCCACATTCATGTTCTGCTTTGTTCCACTGTTTGACTCAATCTTCCGTGCGTTACTAGATCAGCTCTCACACGTGTGCACAATATTAAATCAGCTCGATCCCTTTGTGTGATCATCTGTTGGTCATTTCAGTGAAAAACTGAAGAAACCGAGCCACTTCAACCTTCGTATGAGGCGACTGAAGAGAAGCAGGCTGACTCTTGTGAGACACTCCCTGTCTTTTGCACCACTGAGGTTTGGTTTCATGAATGCTGAGAAATATGGGAACGCTGCAATGACTGTTAATAATGATAAAATTAGGCTAATTATAAAAAAGTGTATGGTCTTGTTCTGCTGTGTTTCCAGTGATACATCTTCAACAAAGAGATAATGGCTCAGACAGTTACTGATCGCTGCTGCATAAACTGTCATTTGTCAGTGAAACTGCACTGTTTAAAATACTTAACTACTTTGAATGTCATTATTTAACTTTGCAGAGTACATACAGAAGCTTAAAAAACCCTCTCAGGCTTACCAATATGTTTAATTTCCTACACTTTTTATTGTCGCAAGCTAACACAATAAGTTTTAATACTTAAACCCAATACAATACTTTTAGGTATTTTACCTACAAGGGCAGGTTTTCTGAGTCCTGGATGTGTGAGAGCCTGCCACACTCACTGAAAACCAAATGTCATCTATATCTCTGATTCCCAGTGTCCCATAAAAGCTTGAAGACTTGACAGCCTTCCATGGATGGCAGTGGAGGTAAAACTGTCTGGACAGTGTATTTTCTCAAAGCAGCCGCTGTACTGCTGGAGTTTCATGAAGTATGCACATAAAACATTCATTGTTGAGGCGCATTTGAGCAACACTGTGTTCTTCATGTTTCCAGTGTTGACAGTGTCTCTCAGCTCGGACTGGAAAGACTGAGATGTGCTGGTATACTCAACTTACCTCAAACAGGAAAGGATTCTGATGTTATATGAATCTGAAAACTTTTGTCTTTGGCATTTTTTCTGTGATATACAAATGGGTCTCCTCATTAGTGTGTGTGTGTGTGTGTGTGTGTGTGTGTGTGTGTGTGTGTGTGTGTGTGTGTGTGTGTGTGTGTGTGTGTGTGTTTGTGTGTGTGGGTGGGTGTGTGTGTGGGTGGGTGGGTGGGTGGGTGGGTGGTGGGGTCTGCCATGTTGTCAAGCCCCAGCTCCAGTTTCCTCTCCTGTCCAAAGCACATCCTCGATGTCATCCTCACTAGAAAGGGAACAAATCGCTGAAAGGCCGTCACTTCTCAAAGTCAGATGTCATTTTTGAACCCAATTACCCGATGATGCAGGGACGAGCGCAGCCGCCGCCGCCGCCGCTCGCTCCTCCGGAAACAAATGACTTGGAAATGAAAGGGATGGCAAATCAAGAAAATAAGGAAGAAGAGAAGCATTTATCACAAAAGATAAAAGTGATCAAAGATGAATCAATCCTTCTCTCTGCAATCGTTAGTTTCATAAACTTGTGTGTGTGTGTGTGTGTGTGTGTGTGTTTGTGTAATGGTGTGAAACAATGAGGCCATCAGGAGGGACAGTGTTACATCTCCAGCAATGCCAAGCCGATTTTGAATGCAGAGGAAATGTGTTGTGCAGACAGTTGCTGTGTTTATTGGCTGACGTATGGACAAAATGAGAAATGAGTCGCAGACAAAAACAGCTCCGACGTGCTGCAGATGGAGGAGAAAAACAGCTAAATGAGAGAGTCTAAAAAATAATGAAGACGCAAGGCGGAACTGGGCGGACCGGGCTTCTGCGTGCGGCACCCACACAGCTCAACGTCTTGGCTTTTTAATAGCCTGCACATGTACACAGTCTCTGGAGCAGCAAGAGTTCAAGTGAGGTAAAAAATGCTTTGTTACATAGATTTAACTCGCAAACTCACAGAAACTCTCATAAATACCTCTGCTAGTTGACAGGACCTGCAGCATTAGCCCCTGCTAACCCCTGTGACCTTTGACTTTCAGGTTCTCGCGACGTCAGATGAGTCCAGGTTGACGGTTGCTCAAAGAGTTTGAACTTTGTTACCTGTCCCAGTGAGCGGAACAATGATCCGTCTCGTCTCGTTCAGCAGCGCCTCAGAGAAGCAGCAGGGCTTTGCGCAGACAATGCCGATGACTTGTTGGCATCCGGGTCTTCAGTTGAGCCAATAATTTGGAAAAAGCCCGAGGGCATCTGAGAGCGATTCCTACCTGAGCCGCTCACCAACACAATCACGACTCGCTCTCTCTTCAAAGACCGCTAGCTGGAGACGCGCCTCAGGACACATGCCAGAAATACACTCAACGCAGCGACGAGGTGACGAAGTGTCACAACCTGTTTGTGAGCGACTTTGTCTGGCGAAGAGAGCCAGACACAACCCGGCGATCACACCGAGACTGAAATACACTCCCATTATTTTCATTTCCCCGCCTCAGACCTCAAAGCACCACCAGACTGAACGTGAGTGAGAGGATTTGATTGAGAGCAACAAGTCCGGCCCTGTCTGGTGTGTGGGCAGGGTTCACAGATGTCAGAGGAACCAATAGCCTGATTGTGAAGCCAAAACCTCCTAAATCCCAGCGCTTTATGCCTGTTCATGTAAACTTTCTAATAAAATAAACATGGTTCAAATGCATTCCTCTTTTTTTTTTCTTTACATATTTTCTCTCTGCAAGAATTTCACCTGAGTATTCCCACGATGCAGAACCTTTAGGGGTAAATGTGTGTGTTTTGCCGATTGAACAGTCCCTGAAGTACTTTACACTGTTTATCACATTGACCCATTCACACACACACACACATTCACACACCGGTGGAGGTCAGTCCTTCCACTGGGAGCAGTTTGGGGTTCAGACTGTTGCTCAAGGACACTGACATGTGGGCGTGGGAAAAGAGAGGAGAGGGAATTGATCTTGCAACATTCCAAATGAGATCGACAGCTGCCAGAATCTGAATAAAGAGAGCGTACAGGATGAATTCATGGACTCAACCTATCATAATGCAGCTGCATCGTTTGAAAATTATTCAAACAGGTCATTCTGAGGACGAGCCTCTAACAGCAAGAGAAGGGTCACCTTCAGACGTTAGCGCCACACTTGGAACAACCGATCTGACTTCAGAGCCAAATGGTTGTTATACATCATCAGTAGTTGTCGCCTGTCCATCTGCCATGTGCAGACCGCAAACAGTAGCAACCGAGCTGCCGAGCAAGGCACTTCCACACCACTGGTGCCTCTTTGGGTTCAGTGTCGTGTCCAGAAACCTTCCACGGAACAGGAGCTGAAATCCAACATGGCCATGATCTCAACTGGAGCTTCTGGTCTCACTTTTAGTCTTGTTGAGATTTCGGAGTTTTGAGATGTATTTTGGCTCATCATCTAATGAAATCCTTCCCCAGAGGTGAAAATTGTCTGAATTAATCAAATAGATTCCAATTAGTGGAGATGCACGTGTAAGTTTTCAGTGTCTACTCCGACCAGGTGGGAATTTATATGTCGACTGTATTTCAACATCATGCTTTGAGCTAGTTAGTTCTGAAATTGGGTATTTTTACACAAGAGTATATCCGGGAACAAAATCCAAGCACATCAACATGCTCTACCACCACCGTTTGGCTAAATCCACTCCATGTCTTTCACGAGCTCCTTCAGAGTGCGGATTGATGTGGATTACGCTCTCCAGCCAGTCGCGCTCCGAGCAGAGGTCGTTTCCCTGCTCACTCACCAGTTGAGTAGTTGCAGGTGTGGCATTCAACGTCTCCACTCCGTCATGATAACTGTAAAATTGATGATACACTGTAATACTGTTAAGTATTTGGAACTGAATTCAGGACTGGCAAGTGTCCAAACGTAAGCGTAATGTTTTTTTTTTTTTTTTTTTAAGCACAATGAAGCAATCAGCCCGTAACAGAGCAGCAGTGTCACTTCAAGCCGTTCTCACCGTCTTCCTCTCATTTTATGGAGAGCAGAATTACTTGCCTCAACTTATTTTTCCTCTTCAGTTTTGCAGATGGGATTTTTCCTTCTTGAATAAATCCTATAATGGCCTTCTGAAGCCCTCGCTTTTGGCGGCCAGATGATATAACACTGTGAGTGTGTCTCACAAAGTGACACCATGCAGGGCTAATTTATGGGTTTGGGGCTCCTCGATGGGGTCGCTTCGACTCACACCCGCAATTCTTTTATTCATATTTACCACAAAGTGTTGTACTGATATAAAACACGGCTTCGTGGCTTTGTGTGGATGTACACATCTCTGAGAGTTGAACCGGGCTGCACACTGCAGTGTTCTGGTGGTGCTGCACTGCACCCACTGCAGGCCGTGTGTCTGAACCCCCCTGATGGGGACCCATGGGCTTTGTCTGAAAGGATTATTACTTTTTTTTTTAAACACCATATTATAATGAATTTAGTCTGACACAAATGAGTCGGTTATGTAAGCTTTGCAGGGCTGTGCATGCAGAGCTGCACACTTCACTGTGGGTGCTGGAATTGAAGAAAACTCGGGGAGAAGCTTTACGGAGAGGTGAAGGACGCCTTCAAAACGCCGTCACTTTGTAGATCGGTGCCTTTCATGACCTCTGGAACTCAGGATGATGGACTGTATGATGTGATAATCCATGATAATGGAAACAGAGCAGAGAAATCAAATGTTCTCCACAGACAACAAACTGTGGCTTCTGGAAACCCTGTCCACTACACCCTACCCCCAACACGGTGCTGGAAGCCACACAGATTTTTGCTGCATGTCTGCAGGACAGCTTCACGCAGATGTTTCAGATTTGTGAATTAAACCTGCTGCTCTTCACCTCCAGGATGTGACGAGAGGGTCTCTGAGAGACGTCAGCTCATCGTCAACATAGATGTTTCACGTGTTTGGAGCTTTGTGACGTGGTGCAATGGGATGAATCCGGACACACACACACACACACACACACACAAACAAGCACAAGCACGAATCACCAACACCGATATTCAACACAGAATCCATAAAACCGTCACACAACAGCCCCATTTCAAGCATAAACAAGAGCGTATGGGCAAGTTGAACCAACACACACACACACACACACACACACACACACACACACACACACACACACACACACACACACACACACACACACAAACTATTCCAACTTCTCCGGAGCGGTGACTTCCTCTTCCCCGTCCGTCCCTTTTCTGCTTTCTGCTTGACATTTACGCTGTTGTGCGCTACCATGTGACTCTTTTAACAAGTATTTTCTCTGAAAGCCTTTGCAACCTCCTGATTGTCCCCGAGTGCCACTCACCAAAACAGTGTGCGTGAATGTGTGTGTGCGTGGCTTTCATTGACTTTCCCTCCCATTTGTATACAGAGACACACACTCACCAACCGCACTGCAGTGACACCAAGGCGGGCCGGACACAAAAGACTGCTGGCCGTGACGTTTGTGGACTGAATGCTAACAGAGGCGAAGGAATGCGCGGCGCTGCGGCGCACTCGATGGACACACACACACGGAAACACACACACTTACACACACACACACACACACACACACACACGTTTATTTGAAGAAGCACTTAAAAATCTGGGAGTAGTTGACTTGTAGCCACTTTTTGGGGTAAGAGTGCCGGCTGGAGAGTCGGGGGGTGGAAATGCAGCGCTGTGCCACCGAGAGGCGGGATCAATGAAGGGCACTTACCGAAAGAATGCCCACTGCTTGCAAGACTTAAAATGAATGGCCGAGTATTATTTTTCCACCCCGCATGTCGCTCCTGCGGCTTCTCTTTCTTCCTCCTGGTGGATTCTTCGCAGAATGCCGCTCCGTTTGCTGCCGGTGTTTGACGTCTTTGCAAACAAGCCGCACAATACTGAGCTATTGAAATCATGTCTGAAACGGGGGATTTGTTCGGGCGCCCGTGAGCTCGGTAAAAAAAAAAAAAAAAAAATCAAAAAAAAAAAAAAAAAAAGAAGTCACCCAAGCAATTATTCTGTTGTTAAGCTCTGTAGGTGATTCAGGGAGAGCACAGTAATCAAAAAAGCATTGATGTTCTAATTCAAACATCTTGACGAGGAAAATGGAGCCTTTGTTGGAGTCTCTGATTATTTCTCCAGCTAATGGCTGCACTTGTGTCAATAAAGTCTGAATATGGGTGCTGGTGTGTGTTGATAATGGGTGGCTCTTTCTGAAAGTTCTGTTTACGGAGCTGCACTTTTTAGCAGTTGCCACCCGAAAGTATTTTTAACCCGTACAGCTGCCCACTGGATTCCCAGATCGTCTGCTAGCGTTTAGCGCTGACCTCTGACTTTGGGGGTCGTTTTTGGAAGACTGTGGGAACACTGGGACGTTGAATTTTAGGGCCGGGGCTTCATCGGCTCACAGTGGGGGGGTTGGTGGCAGAGGACAGAAAGACAGACAGAAGAGGAGGAAGAAGGTAAGATGTGTGCTGGTGTTCTTTTCCAAAGAAGGAAGGACATTTTTTATATGGTCCATTTTTTTTGTTTTTGCAAGACTTTTTTTTACATACTTCCTCTGTGTCAATCATCATACTGGAAGAACACAGGTCAGAGGACAGAACAGTGCAACAGTGTGGATCTGAACACATTGAACACATTCTGTGAACCAACAGCTGAAAAGACTCCAGCAGTCCAACGAGCTGTGCATTGTGGGTATTTTTTATGAGTGTATCAGATATGACCAAACACAGTGAAATGAAACACAAACAACTGCAGTCAAATCCAGATTTAAAGCCTCATTGCTATTGACTCAGACGATTTCATGAAATTGATACGAGACACAGCTAATAAGAACAGTGAGGTCGATGTCGGGGTTTCCAGAATTTGATTTACCAAAAAGTCGATGCACAATTCAGCCTCCAGATACCCAAGGCCGCCTGCAGACTCGAATGTGCTCAAAAGATTCTACCTCTGTATTCATGGTGAATTCAGTTATATAACAAATTAATACCTTTCTGTAACCGAAGGTACAAATTCACATTATCAGAGGCTGCTTAACATGCGCTAGTCTGCATTAATCAGATTTCTGTTTTTCCAAGTCTTTCTGGACAAGAATAAACACATTTAAATATTATAAATGTGCCAAATAACCCTTGCATTTTCTCATATAACATTTTTCAGTGTAAAGACGACAGTTGAATTATGTCAAAACCTCTAACGTGGTCCGATGAGCAGAGGAAAGGACTTGAGACATCAGTGGGAGCTACAGCAACATGACTTCATGGAAACATGAAGTTTCCTGTGTCGTCATAGTCTGTAGTAGTCATGGAAATATGACGGCTGCTGTGTCGTCATGGTCGGTATTCATGGAAACACTATAAGTTGTGATGGTGTCTTTCATCCACAGTGGGCAAAGCTCTTGTGAACGGAACCACATTAACTCTATTTATCCAATTTAGATTTTGCCCCAGCGATGATGAATCTGTTGCTTTTAAATCTGATGATTTTGAAGTCAAGGTGCGATTATAGAAAAAAAAAAAAAAATCAAATTCTCTTCATGATTTTTAATTTTATTGTTATTAATTTTGGAAATATTTCACCCAAGGTTAATTGAAATGATTTTTCTTGAAGTTGGCCTTTGACCTTCTTTTCAGGGGGAACGTTCACCATATCAGTGTCAAAACTGAAATCTACACATGATGAATGTTTTTATGTATCATCTGGACCTTTAACTCTGGAAAACTTTGAAACATTCACGGTCTTATTTCAATCGCCTCATAAAGAGACATCATTGGAATAACTTTATGTGTCGTCATCTTTATTTGTAATCAATGACTTTATTGCCTGAGCCTCCACGTTTTTGTGACATTTTGACATTAATCTTTGTGCATGCTTTTCCCCATTGATTTATTATGCTGTGTTTTCACTGGCAGTTTTCAAAGCTTCCTTTTTTTTTTTAAAGAATTCTATTTTCTTTGATGGTGATGGTTTTATAAACTTTATTTAAAATTGTTTTGACTTGTGGAACTTTACTGCTGTCTCACAGAAGTGTTTGAACGGCTGAGTTCGCTTCATTTCAGAGGATTCTTTAAAGCTCATCTCCATCACTCCGTCCCCCTTCTTTCATCAGGCCCCTCTTCACCCTGTCACTACAACCCCTGCTGGGACCCACAGCCCCCCCCCCCCCCCCCCCCCCCCCCCACTGGCCATTTGGCCCGGCAACAGGTGAGGAGCCCCCCTCGCCCCCCTAACGGCAGGACACCACGGGCAAACTGTTTCCAGTGAGACGTGTGTCGGTCAGACCCCCTGCTGGGACTCCCACGCCGAGCCCACCTGAAGCAACAAACAAGCAAACAAATCGGCCTGTTAACACACACACACACACACACACACACACACACACACACACACACACACACACACACACATACAGCATGACAAAGCAACAAACCCGACTGTGTCAACATGTCAGTAAGGTAGCCCTAAAGTGCACCTGCCAACACACCCACACCCACACACACACCCACACACACACACACACACACACACACACACACACACACACACACACACACACAGAAACTGGCATGCAGACACAAACACTTGAGTAAACAGCCACCAGCACTGTAGCACTGGAATAAGACACTTTGATGCACACACCTGCAAACAGGCTAAACTTGTAAACTTGTGAAGCGTAATAACAACTCCACACACACACACACACACACAGCTTAAGTGATCACAGAGAGTGGTAAACCTAATGTAAAGCGTAGATGTCAGATCTGAGACAGAACCTGCTACTTGTAACGCCAACATGTTAACAGTTCGCTCATACTGGACCCAGATCACAAGTTAATGTATAGTGGTGTTAACACTGAGCGTACCAATGCATGTTTAGTAGATTATCAAGCAAACCTTTCTAGTTGTAAGACTGAAGCTTGTTGAAGTTTGTCGCACTGCTTCAGCTTTTAGACTGATGGAAATAAAAACTACCCTCTGAACCAGTGTTGCAGTGTTGGAGAGCAGTCTTGATTTCAGGACCACCTTCGGAAGGTTGTGGTCTTGACTCTGTCTTGGTCCCTGAAAGTTTTGGACTTCGTCCAAATAACTGGCAAATAATGCTGCTGAAGTACTTTCAGTTATTTCAACTTATTTTCCAAGGCTTCACTGCAATTTAAAATTTTTCTGTCTGAAATTCTGAAATCTTTTCTCAATGTCATGAGTTTCATGTTTTGCTAAAATTATTTTCAATGCATTTTATGATTTTTACACACATTTCTTTTAAGGTAGAACTTAAGAATGCCTTTAAAACCACTCATTTTTATCTTCAGATCAAATCTACTGGATTAAAAGTTTGACAGTGAGCTCGTTTGAACTCCTGGATCCTAAAAACAAAAGCACCCTCATATTAATGATCTTCTCAGCTACTTTCTCCGTAAGCGTGACATGATGGATTACTGGTCGTTAAGACAACAATAACCCAGATTCCTCTCAGTAAAGTGTCGGGGAAATAGAACTAAGTACATGTTTGGATGTTTTCTTGAGCTGGTTACTTGGTTACTGAAGCAAACTCGAGGGATTTGGGATATTTAGGGACAATGACGAGCCTCACAGCGCCTTCAACAATGTCGGGCATTGTCGCATTAAAACCGAACCCACGTCGGGCGAGTGTTTGCAGACACCGGTTGAAACATCCATCATTAGCCGGGTTATTATCCACACACACATGCAGATGTCAGCGCCGCAGTTTACAGCTTGTGAAAGTCTTTGCTCTGTTGTACACAGGCAGACGGCGGCACGACAGCACCTGTCATCAGGGACTCTCTCGGTAATCTGTGTTTTATCTGTCATCAAAATGAGCACGCCCGGGTTTGTGTATTCCCAAGGCATCGACGTGCACATCCAAGCTCCCGTCTGAAGGTGTGTGTGAGTCAACACCGGCTCAGGAGCAGCGATCACTCGGGGATAAACTTTGAGGAATATTATTGTGGTGGAGATTAGGGCGACGGAGGAGGATCAAATCCATCTTTGCGCCGTTAATAGATGTTGTCATATGGAGGTTTTTCTTTTTGTGAGGAGAACTGGTGCCAAGCAGAGATCTTTCCATTCAGCACACTCATCTCGGTCCGGCTCAGAGCCACATGTGTCAGAATTCAAAGTAGTTTTTATCTGCATTCCTCATTCACTGCCAAGACAGCAAGAAGAAGTCATTTATTTATATGCTGCTTTTCACAGACGTGTGTCTAAAAGTGATTTACACAGCATTCAAAACCACAGAGAGGAATTTAAATACGGACAAAACATGGAAATAAAGAAGGAAAAATGTCCGAAGTGACTGCAGACTGACAAAATAAGGCCTTTCATGTCAGGTAACCTTGGTTGAATACGTAGGTTTCCTTCCATTGGGCTCCAGTTAAATTTGGTTTTAAGATTCAAATTAATTTTTGTCACTGAAATTACAAACCAGACTTTCTATTTTAGAATCGTGTTGCACCAACCTGCTTAAGAAGGGAAAAAGAGCAGCAAGGACATGATCCCTCTTTGAAAAGTACGTTCCACTACTAATTAGAAGCTCTATTCAGAGTAACTAAAAGCTAAATTACTAAAAGAATAAGCAAAGGTTGAAGGATTTGGACTCCTTCATCGAACAGGTCTGTAATATCACTGAACAATATGTAAGAATTAAAGTCCTGACAGTCTGCAGATGACCCCCTTCACCCCTCCACAGACGAAGCTGTTTTTTTTCATCCAACTGGTAAAATGACGTGTTTCTGAGTTCACTTAAAGAAGACGGCACTCGGCCTTTACTTTTTCCTCCTCACTGTGTTTGTTCACTCTAATACCACGTTAGCATTATTGTTTCTGAGCACAAAGCAAACAGAGAAGCTCCCAGAAGGGGGTTTGTCGACGTGGTGGTCTGCAGTTCCTGCGGCGTGACGTCAACGCACCGTCACATCAACAGCGATTCCTTCCTACATTTAGAGCATTTAGATTGGAAAGTGTGAATTCAGTGGATTCTTGTGTTTGTTACGGTCTGGTTTTTGGAGTGGCGCGTTAGCCGCGTTTATGTTAGCTGGCTTAATGTGGATTACGGTTCCAGAAACAAACGCTGGCTGGTTGACATTGTCGTCCCTGTCAGAAATAACACGCCGTGGAGACGTCTGCTGCGAGCCCTGGGCAGGAACCTCTTATTTTCACAAGGAATTCGGCTTAACTTTTAAACTGCGGAGGCCTTTCAGGAAGACTTCTGCGATCCCCAGCGACAAATGCAGCGTCCCCAATTATACAGCGCTGTATATTCTTTATTTATGACTTGCTTCCTGTGGCTGTACATGTGTCCTGTGTCATTTGAGCCCCAATCTGTGGGGAACCAGTCGTCCCGCAGTTGGTGATAAAACTGGATGAGAGTGGAGTTTAGGTAAAGGAAAAATCATATCAAGGAGGAAACAGATTTCACTTCCTTCCAGATTCTGCTCCGTGTGATACTGTGGTCAGCAGAAAGTGAAGCGAAACCAATTACTGCCATCAGGAAGCAATGGGAACAGCAGCTGCACAGCGTAGCCACAGTTACTGTTCAATACTTTTCCCTCATGGTTTTCATGTATATTGGATTGTTAATTTATTCTTTGTTTGAAATGAATAAGATTATAGAATAAGAAAAAATCATCGATAAGGGCCTTATGAAATCGATATGATGCTGATGCATTTATTTTGAGAAAGTACCTTCTCCTCACTCGTATAATGAGATCAGAAAGAGTCAGAGTCAGCTAAAACAGGTACCGGGGTTGTCAAGTGGTTAATGTCACCGCATTAAATGTTTGACCTTTGGGTACAAATTTACTTTTTCCACCCTGACATTTAAATTGGGAAGTTTTTCTAAGTATTGTGTAATTGCCAGGTCCCTCCAAGTTCTTGTGGCCTTTGTCAGCAAACAGTCCTGTCAATAAAACACAGATTTTGCAAAAAAAAAATGTTGAAATTTTGCAATCACAGTGCGTCGCTGTAAAGTTTATTTTGAGGGAATTTCAAACAATATGCAAATTGGAAACTTTTTCTTTTCTTGATGTCCTCCAAAAGCGAGTCGTGTAATCACTAAAGCACCTTGAAGGTCATAAAAATAGCCGTACATGTCTCAGTTCTCTGATTAAATTCAAAACAGGAGCTCCAATAAAGTTGATTGTGGTTGTCAAGACAGACAGCGTGACTGTAAATCTACAAGTCAGGATTTCACTTTGTTCACATGTTCAGATGTGTGGATACTCTTTAAAGCTGAATTAAAAATTGAATTTTAGTATTTTATCAAAGAAAGCCGAGAAGCCATGTTGACTGTAAAATCTTCTTGGAAAACATGACACGGTAGGACGACAGATCCTGTCACGGTCGCCGCCGTTGACATCAGTGCGACAGTCGGAATCCTGCCCATCATGCATCACCTGGTAAATGTCCTGGAAGCACTGCTGGAACAAGACGAGTCTGATTGCTGGACTCAGGATGAACGCTCGGTCCTCTTCCCCGCTCCCATCAACAATCACTGCGATGTTCTTGAGGCAGCGGAGATCAGCAGAGGGCAGATCGAACGCCGGGATTATGGCGTCTTCACATTGCAGCCGTCTTTATCTCAGCCAGTCAGCATTAGCAATAATCAGGAAGTCCAGTGGAGCATGTGATTAGCACTTTTGCCTTGCAGCAAGACGGTCCTGGGTTCAAATACTAGCCGGGGCTCGGGGCCTTTCTGTGTGGAGTTTGCATGTTCTTCCCGTGTGTGAGTGGGTTCACTCAGGGTGCTCCGCCTTCCTTCCCTCCCGTCGGGGGTCAACATCACTCAATCATTTACCTGTGACTGAAAGGAGTGATTCTGAAGCTGAGTCCTCCCTCGAGCTAGAGCAAACAACGAGAGCAGTGCAACCAGTAAGGGTCCGAAAATACATATTTTCATAAAGTCTGTAAATGAAAGTCAGGCAGGGTCAGCTGAGGAAATGTCTCACGTGCATCTGATAGTTTCAGTTAGTTTTAGTCTTTAATCTCACTTTCACCTCTTATAAATAGCTCCATAAAAGAGATACAGGTTGCTGAATTTCTCTTTCTAGTTTTCTTCTAAAAGATAGAAAATGGTGATTATCCAAATTTTAAATCCGTCGATGAGGGAAAGTATCAGAAACCTTTCCCTGGTGGCTCAGCTTCCTATTGGCCGCCGTTGTTACAGGAAAAACTAGTTCTTTCCTGGATTATTCTGAATTAAGAAGCAGATTTCTACATACCATCCTCATAAGTAATTCACGACTGACTATATCTTATTTGCCTTCAGTTTATGAAAGTGTCTCTAATTGAACAAGAGAGTTCGGTTTCATTAAAAAGTGTTTCTTCAGGTGAAGGAAACCTTCTCAGCATGATCACTCAGACTGTGGGATGTGAGCAGGACTGTCAGCTTTCTCACCATCTTCTAAATCACTTTCTGGAAAAGTTAATGTCAATAAAAGTAATTTGTTTAACTACTTGCACATACTGCTTTAATTCAGGCCTACTCTCTCCTCATGCTCCCGCTCTCTGCGTCTCTTTCTTTTCATTTTCTGTCTTCATCCCCGGCTTCTCGTCCTCTATGCACCACAGAGGAAAAGTAATCTGGGAAGCAGATATCTCTCACACTCTCCTGAATAATGAATGGGTCTTGGGAGTTCTCCCACACAGTAGTTCAAGCCCCTGATCAGTATGCCAAATACAAGATCACATCACTGCTGTCACATCGGAATCCCTGAAGTCCGCAAGTTTTTGGACGCTGCCTTCAGTGGTGAAAATTGAAGCACAAACTGTCTAATCAGGGAAAACAAAGTGACACTGCTGCACAGACTGGGTTCTGCCAGTGGTTCCAAAGTGGTCCGACAGTGGTCTCTCAGTGGTCTCATAGTGGTCCCAGACTGGAACCACAGTGGTCTCCCAGTAGTCCTACAGTGATTTCTCCGTGGTGTCTCAGTGGTCTGTCAGTGGTTTCATAATGGTCTGGCTCCACAGTGGTCTCTCCTGGTCTCTCAGTGGTTGCTCATGGTCTCTCTGTGGTCCTACAGTAGTCTCAGGGGTCTCTAATGGTGTCTCGGTGGTCCTAGTAATCTCTCGTGGTCTCTCAGTGGTCTCAGTGGTGTCAATGGTCTCTTAGTGGTCTCTCAGAGGTCTCTCAGAAATCTCAGTGGTTTCTCAGTAGTCCTACAGTGTACTCTCAGAGGTCTCAGTGGTCCCTCAGTTGTCCTACAGTGGTCTCAGAGGTCTCAATGGTCTCTCAGTGGTCCGTCAGTGGCCTCAGTGGTTCTACAGTGGTCTCAGTGGTCTCTAATGGTCTCTAATGGTCTTTCAGTGGTCTCTCGGCGGTTCTACAGTGCTCTCAGTGGTCTCAGTGGTTCTACAGTGGTCTCAGTGGTCTCAGTGGTCCTACAGTGGTTTCTAATGGTCTCTCAGTGGTCCTACAGTGGTTTCTAATGGTCTCTCAGTGGTCCTACAGTGGTCTCAGAGGTCTCAGTGGTCCTACGGTGGTCTCTCAGTCGTCTCTCAGTCGTCTCAGTGGTCCTACAGTGGTCTCAGTGGTCTCAGTGGTCTCTCAGTGGTCTCTCAGTCGTCTCTCAGTGGTCTCAGTGGTCCTACAGTGGTCTCAGTGGTCTCTCAGTCGTCTCTCAGTGGTCTCAGTGGTCCTACAGTGGTCTCAGTGGTCTCAGTCGTCTCTCAGTGGTCTCAGTGGTGTCAGTGGTCCTACAGTGGTCTCAGTGGTCTCTCAGTGGTCTCTCAGTGGTCTCAGTGGTCTCTCAGTGGTCTCAGTGGTCCTACAGAGGTCTCTCAGTCGTCTCTCACATCATCCTTGCAGAAACTCTTGTTTCATGTTCTTCTTTGGATCTTGATTCAGACGCTCGCTGCACTGCAGCTCCCTTCATTAATCGCCTCCACCATGAGAAGCACTTTGAAAGCTCTCACCAAGAGCATCCCTCCCCTCAGACGCCTTTTTTTTTTGTGGATCTCCAGTCTAGTGGAATTATTGATCGGCCTCCTCAGGGAGGGGAGCCTGGAGTTGAAGGGTGAGACGAGGTTTGCTAAAAAAGAAGAGAAGTGCTGGGAAGTGGAGGGATGTTCTGCCCACCCATCATCTCAGGCAGCTTCAAACGGCCCTCGTGTCTAATTGAAGGGAAGACGCTGTTTGTTAGTGTCTTACAAGGCGATCTGTGCTCCTTTTATTCAAACCTTCCAACAGAAATAGAGCGTCTAGTCTGTGGTAGGATGTTGGAATTAATTTTGATTAATTCTGCTGCACTGGACCTGACTTAAAACTCCTCATGAATAAAAACAGGTGTCACTACTACTTTCAATATCTACTATCAGACAGTGCAGTGTTAAAACCAAGACATGATGAACTAATTCATGACTGTCACACTGCTTCACAGTAATGACGGATTACTGTTATAGAATTAATAACACGTCTCTTCAAGCGAGTTAGAGTTACAGAAGTGCTTAAAAAAACAGGCTGCTACCATTACAGCAACCCAAAGCTGCAGTCTTAAAGTTTACTAAACTCCTGTCTACTAAAAGAGGAGTGGGCCTATTTAATTAATCCTTAATTTAACTCATCCAGATGAGAGATGGCACAATGCATGTAGCATTACTGGTGTTCACAGATAATAACCCGAGACAGAAGCGGTGGACTCTGTGACCCTGAACGCTCAAACTGGTTCGATTGTTTGCACTTCTTCCAAATAGACTTAATTATACAACTGCATGTAGTTTCAGATGTTTCTCCACATTGCCGAACACTGTATTGTGTTTCATTTACCGTCTTTTTTTTCCACTTTGATCTGGTGTTTCATAGGTTCTCATGCCTGGCAGGCAAACTGGAACTCGGCATCTGAATTATTTCATTACGATTATTAAGTTAGTCAAGACTGTGGAGAGAGTGCTGTCGTGGTTTTAATTAGCCAGCGACGGCCTGCACAATGAGAAGTAAAGCCGTGGCAGGAGACTTCACGCAGGCCGCGGTCTCCGATATCAAACGCTCCGCCTGTCCGACACACTCGGACCTCCAGCCTCAGACATGGAGCAGGAGCCGGGCCGTGTCACACCACGTCGGCCGGCTGCAATCACCGCTGAGAGGTAAATAATGAGGTCATGAAGGGAAACGTGCAAGAGAGGAAAGACTTGAGATCATTTTAAATGTTTCCAAAAATTATGTGAAAGAGTCAAGGTGGTTGTTTCCCATTGAAAGTAACTCCTGTGACCCAGCTCCCAGCTTTTTCCGTGGTTTCCTTTGGTTTTCCTGGCCGTGGCATTGCATCCACGCTGACTTCTGACCTCCTCGTGTGAGAAGGGCAACAGAAAAGATCATCCCCCCCCGGGGACACAATTAAGCACCGTATTATTCCCATCATTTATCTCCCAGGTGCTCATTAAAGCAGATTGTAAACTCTAACCAGCCTGATGCTGCACTGCAGCCAAGGCAAGAACTGGAGGATTGTGTGGGACTTTTTTTCCCCCTGTGGGCATGCGCACACACACACACACACACACACACACACACACACACACACACACACACACACACACACACACAAGTAAACTTTGTAGAAAGTCACTATATGTGCACGTAGATGTGTTTGGAGTAGAAGCAAACCTGAGCGGGATCTTTCTTTTATGTGCAGTTTCCACACACACACACACACACACACACACACACACACACACACACACACACACACACAAACACACACACGTTCCGATACCCACAGACACACTGAATTTACCCAAACACACAGTTCTCCCACACAAAAGAACGTAAAGTATCGCAACCTTTTGCTCAGCCCACGCCATCTCAATTACACCCGCCTCGTAATGCATGATGTAAAGGAGAAGTCCCAGAGTGTGTGTGTATGTGTGTGTGTGTGTGTGTGTCACAGGGCAGGGCAGTGCAGGCCCAGGGCCAGCCAGACAGACAGGCTGGGCCAGTATATATTTACTCTAACCGAGGGGAGTGGAAGTGCAGGATTAGTTTCAACAACCGGCTGAGATGCTCCGCCGAAGGAAACATGGACGGCCAGGACCCGGCTGCACGGGCCGAGGTGTGTGTGAACATGTGAGAAGTGTGTAAATAGAAGTGTGAGTCTCCACATATGCGTTTGCCCTTGTGGGCGTCCCTGCCCTGTGAAGCTGAATGTCTTTGTGTGTCTGTCCTGAGGAACAGGTTAAAAAAAGACCTATTCTTCACAGCGGCTATTATTAAAACGTTTTACAGCAAAGCTTCCACAATCATACAGACAAAAGAGACGAACCAAGGACTGTAAAAAAACAAAACAAAATAAAACCTGATATTTCTATAATTTTAAACAGTTTGTTGACACACTGGATCTAATCTGTTTGATTTTGTATGATTTTTGTGTTGGACTGT
Source organism: Salarias fasciatus (assembly GCF_902148845.1). NCBI lineage: Eukaryota > Metazoa > Chordata > Actinopteri > Blenniiformes > Blenniidae > Salarias > Salarias fasciatus. The sequence goes on along the minus strand of NC_043760.1, from coordinate 8,076,043 downwards.
TTTCTTTTTCTTTTTAGAACAAAATAAAAAATAACGAGTAAAATAATACAAGCTCAATACGAAGCACATATTACATTATGTAAACTAAACTCAATTAAAAATAAATTAAAAGAAAAACACTTCCAACTCAAACATCACACTCAGATAAATTCAAATAATTTGCAAAATTAAACACTTAAAGGGAAGAACAATTAATAGTAATAATCATTATTTCTGATAAAGATTATTTCTGACCTTTCTTTATTATTATTGTATATTTTCATTCGGTGTTATTAAGTTTTATATAAAATTTCTGAAAATTTTTAAATCAAAGAGAAGCTGAACCATTACAGCATGTGAAGTGATTTTATTTAATGATTATATATAATTGAAAAAAGTTCATTAAAACATTTAAAAGAGGATTAGTTAAGTCTGATTTTCTTTCCGCAACAAAATCCTGAGAAACAAAAACATCAGACGAACTGATTCTAACAAGCACAACACTTTTTTTCTTTTTTTTTTTTTTTTTACAATTCCAACATTTCTGGAATAATTTAATCTCCTGAGTTGATTGTCCGAGCCTCTTAACTGAAGTCAGATCACATTCGATTGTTACAAAAAGAGATAAAATCCGAGGAAAAGGCGCGGAGCAGCCAGTGAAGGCTGCAGGCCGTCCTGAGGGAGGAACCGGAGGAGTGAACGGCCCGCTTGGCCTCCGCGACCCTGTAAGTGAGAGATGGATAACGTGGGAGGCCAAAGGCCCCCCCGGGCTCCGGCGGAACGCTGCTCCCCCTCCTCTCTCAATACGATCGCACACAAAACTCACACCCGCGGTATCGTATGCACGGTCACCGGCGGCGGGCTAATGCGCAGAGGCAGGCCGGCACCCTCGCACTCCGCCACACTCCTCACTGGAAATGGCTTCAGACAGTGTTTGTTGGTGTTTCTGATGAGGAAACTGAAAAATACACCTCCAGCACCCCCCCCCCCCCCCCCCCCCTTTTGTTTCTCAGCCCGCGACTGGTTTCCCTTTTCTCCTTGTTAGCAAAGAATGTGTGAGGGGGAGGCAGCGAGGCAGCGAGGCGGGCGGCGGGCGGCGAGCGGGGGGGGGGGGCAGCGGGAGGAGAATGCCAGGCGACGGAGATTTTCCGTTCTCACTTTTAGAACTGGAGGCCTGTTTGTTGATGTTAGGTGGGAGCCGCTCGTGGTGCCGTGCTCGGGCGGCCCCGCTCGCTGGAAGCTATGTGGGACCCGACAAATGAAAACAAAGTCCGAGCTCGACGGAGTGGGCAGGGCGCCACTCCGCTGCCAGATTCTGCTTCCCAGACCAGGAGTCTGTAAACCCGCGCCGACTGACGCAAAGACGACAATAACTTTCAATCGCAATCAATTTGAATGTATCTATGTAAACAAAATATCAACACTGGAAGAAAAACCTGCAAACTTTGAGAAAAGTGAAGCAAACACATAGTTAAGCTCCTGCTGAGCATTCCCACAGTGCACGCAAAACTTTAACAATCCCAACAAATTTCGGTAATTGTTTTAAATAAGCTATCAGCACTTCTTCTAAGTGCTTCTTACTTTGCAGCATTTTTCCCACAGTCAGCTCTCAGTGTGTCATAAGCAGCTGAAATGAGAACGATCGCTTTCTGATCACAGTTCAGAGCAGATTTAAGAGCTGTAAAACCCAGAGAATGTTTTTTTTTTTTTTTTTTTCTGTCAAACACTCGGCTTTTGTTCTGAATTTGCAGGAAGACTCAGTTCACAGGTTGTCTGATATTCGCTGATAACTCACTGATGTCCTGTAACGGAGAGTTCTTTAGATTATTGAACGTTTATCACTGTAACGGTCATGAAAATATCAATCTCACTACTGCGAGTCTCAACAGTATGAGAAGCATGTCAGGTAATGGAATTAAAGTTCAATTTGGACATCTGGAATTTCCTCACTCCGACAGAAATGGTAATACAGTTATTTTGATTGAATCCTGGGTCAAATCTGCTAAAACATGTCTGTTATCAAGAGGAAACCACGTGTCTTGCTTTAGATGCTGATATGAGGTCAGCTCACAGATCAATACAAATAAGACCACATTCGAATCATAAAAGCTGAGGTACTGCATTGAGTATTTATAAAACTCAGTGGAAACGCTTCGAAAAGCACAACTTTATCTCCTTGAAAGACTTCAGTCGAACCTCTGTGTGTCACAAACAGGCTGCACATGAGTCATGAGCCGGTCTGGATGCACACAGTGTGCTGCGCTCCTAAAATAACAAGAATGCATGCAGCATTGGCTTAAGACGGGACTTAGTGGGTCAATAATACAATTGCTTTTTTGTTGCCTCGTGATAGTGTGCCTCCTGACCGCACCTCGTTTTAAGACCAACACGGGCGCACAAATGCGTCTGGGTACATTTGCTATTTAAACAGCGCCAAGCGACAGGTGGAAAAATAACAACTGTGTCTGTCTGAAATTGCCAAAGCCGCTTGCATCACACTTGAAAAGATCTGACGCTCCAAATATGTGAAAACAAAAAACGTTGCATCTTCCTGAGGCTGCAGTGAGCGTCACACACGGCTGTCTGCACCGGAGGTTGTACTGTACTGTCGTACTGTACTGTTGTACTGGTGGTGTTTGTTTTTTTTTTTTTGTTTTGTCCTCGATGACGTTATGTGACCGTGGCTTCGAAAACGTGCATCTGTTCCTTCAGATCAAGTCCGTTCCATTGATACGGTGCCAAATCACAACATAAGTCATCTGAGGGCAGTTTGCCCAGTAAGGTCAGAAGCTTATTATACTACAAAGAGGAGTGGCGTAATCCCCCATGCAGCAGCACATGGCCTCAGAGATCAGCATCGTGTAGCGTTTCCCTGTCTGTCTGCCGGCCGGGGAAATTCCTCCCCATTGTCTCGGGGTGACAAAGACCCCCGAAAAAGACTCGGGAGCAGTTATCGGGGGAGCCACCAACAAATGACTATAAAGGCCAGCAGATGCTGGTCTGTGGAGCAATTCGAAGTATCATGGACAATCCCGGAACATAATTGACCTTTGGCTAAGCCCCGCCCCCAAACGCAATTGGAACCAATAGCATTAAGCTACCAGCCGCTCAGACTGTACAAACATTTAAACAGAAAACAAGCAACAGGGTTTATTTATTCCCTAACAAAACATGGATAAATGTCTCCTGTGGATGAAGCTGTGTGGCAGAACACACAGTGAGAAACAAGCACGTCTACATTTGTTTCAAGGTGAGGCGATGTCATAATCTCAGCAATATCAGTCACATACCGTGTGTTTACATGAGACTTTTTGTTCCGCTATAAATCCTAATGAAGCATAATTCCGCTCTAAAATGCCCATGTAAACGCCGGAAAACTTTATTCAGAATTAAGTTTACATCCGAATCGACCAGCCGGTTTATTCCCCTTTGGAAGCGGAATTATATGCTAATTAGGCGCGACTTCATTCTGGTCGTTCTGCACATGCTCCGTCGAGACGACGCAATATTCCAAGATGGTGGCCCACAGTCTGCGTTTCGAATCATATGAAGACGATTTATTTAACGGCTGTTTTAGAAGAATTGGATATAATGAAAAGAGCAGATCGATTATTATTGCAGCATCTTTCATCACTTTCAAATTGTTACCTGATTGCACACAGATGTGATCACCAGTTCATGAAACTGATCGACATGGAGAACATGTCAAACACTAATGAAGAAAGTCTATGTTTAAGTCAAGATTTACTTAAAGATGCATTTTATTGGGATTGTGAAGCAGTGAAACGTCTCCCAGGCGTCACGAAGAAGAAAGAGGAATGAATAAGTGATCGACTGTGTTCGAGGACTTTCAAATCTGTTTTTTAGGTCAGGCTGCAAAAATAAAAATAAATAAAAGAGCGAGAAAGTAGAAGTTGAAGCTCATAATGTCTCCCTCTGAGGGCTTTGGGGGGAGGTTACATAAGCAGGCCAGCTTGTTTGTGTGGAAGTGATCTCCAGTGTTAGATTATTCCTGTCATAACAACTTGTCCAGCGGCTGCTGGAGCCGTCAACCTGTTTGATCCACACTCCTCCAAGTGATGGAGATCCTGAAACCACACACTCACTGCACACTTCTCTCAAGTCGCTCCATGTTTTATCACACAGCCTTGATTTTTGATGCCCAGCCGATCTTTGAGTGTACGTCAGCGACTCCAAACATGCAGCATTCATACATGTCTGTCTGCGGCTTTAATCTTTTCTAACAGGCTTGTCGAGTGGTTCTTTCGCGAATAACTGAATGTGTGACTGTGTTTCTGTCGGTGTTCGCCCTGCGGTGGACACAGAATCACTACCATGCAGAGCGAGACGAGTTTTGTTTTGGAATGATTTCTGATTGAATTTCTGTAGTTTTATAACAGTTTTGGATTGGTTTCCTGTATTTCACACTGGATCCAGAAGAATTTTTGGTCATTTCGGATGGATGGATGGACATTTTATTTATCATATTTTGAGATATAACTGTCTATTAATGGAATGCTGGGAGACTTATTGAGGAGCCTCGTGGCCGTGGACGATAAAGCTGTAAGCACACACACTTCTATTTTTCTCCTCATGGATCTGCCACCCTGTGCTCCGTTCTCAGTTTAGCAGAGCGCTGAGAGGAGGACAGCGGTTCTCTGCAGCTTCCTTCATCGGTCCGTCACTGGGCTGATTGTGTGGAATTGCTCGCCGACTTGTCCACATGGCTCTTGTTATGTTGAGTGGCGGAAAGCAACATGCATAGCTGCAGAAATATTCCCTCATCGCTGAGGTTAGACATGCAGGAGTGTGTGTGTGTGCGTGTGTGTGTAAACAATACTACAGTTCATGCCATATGATTAGAAAATTGCTTCCTCCTGCTCACATGCTAATCTCTGCTGCCAACGCCAACCGCTGCAGTTTTACACACTAGCAAAACATTATATCATGCACACGCGTGATATCATAACACGGCACACACTCACATACACACACGCTTCACAGCGTGACAGCAGGCTGCTGGACTGTGCAGCAGGCCCGTCTGTCTTCTGTGCAGCTTCCTCTATCTCCCACACACCATCCCAGAGATCTTTCCTCCAGGCTCGTCTGTTTCCACAAATCATCTTATCCTCGCAAATACTGTCTTCATACATTCTCACACGAGTCAGCGGGCTGGAAATATTCTCCTGCTTTGTGCAGCGGCGGCCGGGGAGGTTCAGAGAGATTCCCATCCAGCCGTCATTCTTGGAACACAGTAGCTGCGATCAGAGCCCGGCATCATCTAAATGCCTCAGGTAACCGGAGAGTGTGGGCTTAATGCTTCGTCAGGTGATGTTTTGCCTTTGTGCGGCTCTGGCTCTGCCAGGTTGTGTACACACACGCTCGTGGGTGGGGGCGCCGCGGCGGCATGCGTCACGCCGCGTGACGGCGCAGGGTTAATTCTAGCTGGCAGGCGACTGAGGACGGGAGGGAGGCTGTCGAAACTCCGGCGAAGGCTGGGTGAAATACTTGTGGTTGACATGTCTTGCATGGATGAGGAGAAGTCAAGCAGAGGAAGCTGCTGCTGCTCCCCCAAAGGTATTTAGATAGTAATCACTCTTATTGTGTCGACACAAAGCGCCGCTACACGTCTCTGGTGATTGTAGCTGTTTGGTCTTTCTGTTTTTGTTTTTTGTTTCTCTGACCATGACCTGGACGTAATGCCCCGCACAAGGAAACACAAAGTCTTTAATGTCGATCATGACGCATGTAACACTATTTTGTAAGTGCTCCATTTATTTTTTTCAGTGCACAATAAGTAAAGAGATGCACAGTGCTGGCTAATATAGCTCGCTAACAATAAGCTAGCTAGCTGGTCATGTCTGGTTATGTCTTTTTAACTGTCTATAATCTTTTTGACCAGTTCACATTAGTCTTGAAGCTTAACTTCTTCATACATGTGATGGCCTTTGACTGCCATTCTGTACTTACACAGTGTTTCTTCAACGGTAATCAGTTATCAGCAGTAATCTGCGAACCTGTGGATCTCCATCTTGGTCTTGTGTCTTACACGTAGGGTCGGGTTGACCAAGGCTGTCTCAAACTCCAGGCATCATATTCAGAGAAGCAGTTATTTTAACTATAAGTGAGGCGGCGGCCTGGGGGAGGCGGTGTGGCGGTGACGATCTGCAGGTGTGAAGGTGAAGGTGTGAACCCGACCGAACTGAGTCCGCGGACTATCCTGGTGTGAAAGCACCCCTAACCTCACCTCTCACCTGAACCGCACTTTCTGCAAATGCTACAGAACATGGAGGCAGATGATTTACAATTGGAAATAAATTCTGCTGTCGGGTTTTTCCTGACCGCCTGTCCATCTGTACCGAAAATGGGTTGAATGTGCACACTGAGGACTCGTTTACATGAGCCATCATCGTTTTCACGTTTTCATTTCTGAAAAGACCGATGCTTCCACGACAACTTTACATGACGTCCTTTCACACAACAACAGAAATGCTGAAATTGACATAGTTCTCATGTTAGGCCACTAGTGGGTGCTGTTGGTTGTTTTTCACATGAAACCACACACACACACACCTGTGAAGTGAACAATACGCTATGAACATCAACAATGATGAGTACGTTGAAATCTGTATAGACAGATGATGAAGTTGCATTGCTACTCCGGGTGACTGTCTACTGTGAAATTAAAAGTCCCAGGAGAATATGGACTGGGAGTCATGTCACTGTTGAGGCGAACGTTGTTATTGTCCATATACTGAGCATGTGCAGTTATTGATTATTGATGTTGTGTTTGTCCAGTAAAGAAAGTGTCTCTCCTGCTGAGTCGTTATTTGTGTGTGTGTGTGTGTGTGTGTGTGTGTGTGTGTGTGTGTGTGTGTGTGTGTGTGTGTGTGTGTGTGTGTGTGTGTGTGTCTGATCACATGGAGGGTGTTGAAAGGCCGAAGCAGTAAAGTGCTCTGTGTGAGGACACCAAAGCTCTCGTCTGACTTGAAGAACATCAAGCAGGATTTTTATTTTTTAATCCTGCACTGACTGACAGTGAAAGCTCTCTGATCCTCGGTTGGACACGTCCACACCGTCACGCCCTCCTTCCTGCCCTCCCGCTTTGCTTTGTCGTTAACAGTTTCCTCGGGTGAGGAATGAATGAGGCGTGGGGTCAAAGTTGAAGCTCCGAGGAGCCGATGATCTCCGCCTGCCATCAAAGTGAGACACAAAAAGTCAGGGTCCCACTTTGGAATGAATGATAATGGGATGTGAGGTTTCCTTTTCTTGTCTTCCTCTGCCGGCTGGTAATCACCATGGAAACGTAGCGAGAACTTAGGTTGATTTTGCGGTGCGCCGTGCCTGTAACTAATGACATGCCCCGAGCGTTATTCCCCAATATAGACGCAGCCAGGAATAATATCGCTGGCTTTTCTCAAACGAAATCACAGGGGAAAAAATACTCCCGAGGCCATCTTATGTATGTTTTCAAGCACATTACAGCGAGATCTTCATGTAGTCCACTCTTTGCAACACACAAACCCAAGCACACGTGGGCTTTTATCTCCAACTCTATTCTCTCCAACTCTCAGTGTGGAAATCTAATTAATCTGATAATGCTAATTCCCTGCTTTGTACAGAGGATGAAGACTGAAGCTGGGCGCCCCTTCCGTCGTCAGTCCTGCTCCACTGACGGGCTCTATCTCGTCTTCTCGGCATTTCCTTAAATGTGTTTTCCGTGGAAGGACACAGTGACTCACACAAAGCAGTTAAAGGCTTATCGTGATTGATTGATAAAAAGACAGGCAGAGCAGGGAGCTCGGCAATCATTTCCTTTAATTAAAAATCAGAAATGCATGATTGCTCTCCCCTCTGGCAGGAGCCCAGCCCTCCGCCCCGGGACGGTACAAGTCAGAACAGCACCTCCTCCCACCTCCTCCCATCTCCCCCGTGCCAAAACCCATCAGACGTACATGAAGCACTTCGATTCTCTCCTTAAAATCTTTCTTTTAATGACTGTACTTGTCTTAAAGTACAGGAATAATAACAACGAACGACGACAACGTGTTCATATCATGCGTGAAGCATTATGAAGTTTATTTTTTATTAGTTTTCAAATGGTTCTAGCTTCACTGAAACTGAATCAAGCATGTTGGATTCCAAATATAAAGAGTTATATAATTCTAAATTAATGAGTTAACAGTTTTTAGATCAGTCAGAATTCAACATTTTTCCCAATTCTTTGGATTTGAAATATGAGATGACAGTAAAAGAGAAAGACAATCAGGATGTTGCAATCATAGCAGCGGAAATACGCAGGATGGTGAAATCCTCAGAAGGTCCGTTTCACAGGGCAGTGGAGAAATATCAGCAGCCTTGAAGGATTTCAGTGAAGACGAAAGATTTCCTAAAATTAGGAAAAGCAATTTGACTGTCAGAGTAATTATCAAACATACAAACAAGTTGTTTACCCTGATGAAATGAAGAAAAACCTGAAAATAATTATCAGTAGAATATGATGGTGATTAAATTATCTGCTCACACGTAGCAGATGGCCTTTCTCTTCAGGGGTCAAATGACTGAGTTCTATGAATAGGTTTCGGTTTTTTAAATATGCAGTGAGAAATATTAAGAGAATCACAATTTATGGGAGAAAAACAACAACTCCAAAGAGTCCGCCTGTTCTCAACATGTTTCACAGCCATGGAAAGTGTTCAGACGGTTCCTGGATGTGCAGCTGAGAGGAAACCGGCCAAGAGGAAGGCAGAAAACACCTGGCTGAGCCGGGACGGAGCCGAGTCCTGCTTTCAGCTCGTATCACTGACCCAACGCTGAGGCTGAGGAGTCCAAACTGTGAGTCACAACCTCTTATGAATAGAATCAAACGCAGCCCACTCATGGAAGTCAAGCTTTTTTTTTTCTTTCTTTCTCACTGTGTTTGAGTGAATGAGGAGGCAGCTGAAAGTCAGGTTTAGAAACCTGTCAAACACGAGAAGCTCACCTCCTGGACTGTGCCGTGCTTTATGTCGCTCTCATCTCTGAGCTGAAGAAAAGGTCTTTCGAGTACTGCCCACTTTCCTTTACACCTTTTCCAGTGGCGTAAAAGTGACTCTGGGTCGGTTCTTTGGGAAGTTTTTTGGCTTTCAGTGAGGTTTGAGTTTTCCTTCTTCTCTTCCTCTCCTCCCTGCCAGAGGACGGGGTGTTCAGGGGGCTCAGGTGGTAGAGTGGGTCATCTCTCTGAAGCTGCAGGTTTAATTCCCTGTCTGTCCACATGCTGCAGTGTCCTTGAGCAAGACACTCCACCTCACTGAGCTGCTTGTCTGTCAGCCACCTCCGCTGGTGTGTGGATGCACGGGTGAACGTGATTAACAGTGCAAAGCTCTTTGGGGACCATTTAGCATTTACCAGGCCGGGCGGGGGGGGGGGGTTTCAGAGGGAGGAGGGGGCAGAATGGAGACAGGTATGGACGGGGAGATGAAAAGAAGCCGGCCTCATTGTTTACGTGTGGGTGCAGGACTGGAGCTGACGCACTGCATCCATCCGTTTGTCGGCTTCTGAACGAGCTGGATCCGGTCCCGGCCCTGCAGCCCTGCGGCCTCAGACAGACGACGCTTGATCAACAAAGGTGAGACAGCGGCGCGGCGCAGGCCTGCAGCAAATCAAACCTGCCGAGGAGCCGGAGTCGAAATATTGAGGAAAATGAAGGCGTGCGGGGCTTTTCTGCTCTATTAGCCTGGATACAGACGGAACGTGAGAGAGGCGAGATGAGATGCAACAAATCCAATTCAAAGCCACGGAAATGAAAGTACATGGTATGTAATGCACACCAGAATCTCCCCCCGCTTCTTTCCCCTTAATCGCCATGCACATCAGGCTGGAATGCCCTCCTAATTTCTCTGGCACCTGAAGAGTGGAGAAACCTTTTAAAGGGGGAAATTGGAACCGTACTGAGGTGGTCTTGGCACCACGCAGTCAGATTTTTTGTTAGTTATGTGGTGTTTTTCTTGTTACATGCGGGTTATTATCTGTAACGGATCCGACCCTCATGAGCTCACATCTGAGGATGTTTAAAATTCGCCATGTGTGCACACTCACACGGAAGACGGGAGAGAAGCAGTAGCTGCAAATAGCTCTGGCGCTCTGTCAGAGCGCTGTGCCAGAGGGGCGGAGTCAGAACCGGAGTGGAGGTGTTATTATCAGAGGGTGGAGTCAAAACCAGGTGGAGGAGTTACAACCAGAGGGGTGGAGTCAGGGTTGAGCTGCCCAGGTCTTTTTTGGGGTCGGGGGGGGGGGGGGCTCATGGTGATTGAGCGCCATCTCAATGGTCATTGGGCATTGCATTGGGGTTGTGTAGTTTGTCACATCACAGTGTTTTCTGAATCTTTTATTTGACTCTTGCTCTTCCCTCCAAACTTTGGGAGTGTCTTATCTGCTGTGTTGTGTGTGCTTTTTCTTTTTTTCCAATTTGTTAGTTGTATTTATTTGCAGTACTTTACAGTATTAACTTTCTCCACCAACACATCCAGCTCTGTGTCATTTCATTTCACTTTGTGCTTGTTTAGTCATAATGCCAAAACATCTCAGGAAAACCTGTGCAAAGGAACACAGAAACAGCTGCCATGAAAACTGGGCCTAATGCACAGATTGCATTGTTTTGAACGGTCCTGGTTGTTCATGATGCGACACAAAGCGAATGCAAACTGAAATCACACTTCTTAGTTGTTGAAATTCTGACGCACTTTCATTCATGTGTCAGAGAAGAACAAAATCTCCCAATACGCGAACCTATTATGACGAACTGCACAACAGAAGAGATGGTGGAGTTCGCTCCATCTCTGTGTGTGTGTGAGTGAGTGTGTGTTTGACAAGGTGACATCCCGTTTCTGGCTTTTCGCCCTCATTTGGATTTGTTCTCGCGTCTCGTTCACCTGCAGCCTGTCGCTCCACTGCGCAGCTCTCTGATGTGACAGCTGACTGACAGCCAATCAAAACAGCATTAGCTCGTTTGCAAAAAGTCAAAAGAATGTATATATACAATAATAACACTGACTTAGATTGCTGTTTGCCCCTTGGCAATTTCTAAATGTGCACTTTGAAGAGGTAAAACAAAAGTTATTCAAAAACATGTCACTGAGTTTGATTTTCTGTTTCAAGAGTTTTTATTGCAGGTTAACCTGATTCCTTCTGTTTATTCGTGCAGAGATTTGCTTCTTTTTTAGTTTTTAAGATTCCCATTTGTTTTGGAAACCAGGTCATGCGTTGGGATGCTGTGTGTCTCACAACCACTAACATGATTACACTCAGAGACTGATAAAACATTTCACAGAGCGTTTTGATTTGGGAGAAGATAACTGTTCACCTCTGTCGTAACCTGAGGTATTTCCAGTTCGACTTCAGAACCGAATTCAAGTTATAACCCTCGACATTGAAAGTTGGACGTATTGTGTAAGAAAACGAAAAATGTTTCCCATCGAGTGTTTACTGCTTGCTGAGGAAACATCATCTCCTCTGTTGGCCAGTTGACTTCCATTGACTTTACAAGAATCACAACAGACATTCACACAAAGCTGCACCAGCCGGAAACGATCCGATGTTCCAGGGCATCGCCTCCTCCGATCCAATCGCAGCTTCGGTCTAGTTGGGTCAATATTTAATCTGATCACTCCCAGTCCATGTAACCACAGCTAACGTTGACGCAAACTTTATCAATCGCAACAGAACTTTCTTCTCTTGATCAGGATGTCAAGCATGGTGGCTTCCCGCTTCCTTCTTACCCATGCCGGACCAATCAAGCCAACAAAGATCGTTGGTCAGATTGCCTCTGGGAACGGATGCAGGCCTTCCTTTCCATCTCAGATTTGGATATTTCTCCCACCATGGCATGAAACTGCACTACTGCATTTTGTAAAACAGAGGCACCTGAAGTACACCTGCTCAGGACGATCACACTCAAACATCCAGCTACCGGCACTTTTCACTGGTCCAGAAAAAAACAAAAAAATAAAACAAAAAACAAAAAAACAAGACAATGCTAACATGTTCTGGTGAAGCAGGATTTATGAATCGGGTGTCTCGAGAGGCGCTCTGGTGTTGCACTTCATCCGATTTCCTCTCTGACTGTTCTGAACTGTTTCGCCGAGACGGCACAGTTTGCGCACGTAAGTGAAATGAGAGATAATGAGGATAAAAGCTGGGAGGAAAAAACGAAACGCGGGGTAATCATGTTTATTTACAGATTCATCTGGTGAGTCACAAGCAGCTTGTAGGTTCAGACGTCTGTTTGCATGGGAAAAGTGTACTTTAGTGCTTTTACTGGTTGAGTTTAGACAAAGACAGGAAAGCTGCGCTCTGGCAGTGAAGTCATGAGAAAAAAAAACAAACAAAAAAACAATAAACCCTGAGGTTAGCGCCGGGACTTTTATGGCTTCAATCATGCGCTCCGTAATTGGTTCAAACTAAGGAGCAATCATTTTACACTTGCAGCCAAATGTGTCTTTGAAGAGCGAGGCGTGTCCCGACGAGAACACATTCTTCTCCGAGCGCTTCGCATCGCATGTGGAAAGTCCCCCGGCTTAAAGCAGCACAATAACGCCGCGCTCCGCCGCAGTGTCATCAAACAAGCACAGTGCGAGATAAGAGGCCTCGTGCAGGAGGCTTCCCTGCCGACGCGATTCGTTCTCATGTAGCACAAATTGGCGATTTAAGAGACTTTGTGGAGTTTCACAACTCTCCCACACATGGGAGCAAACCTTTGAGGGAGGAGAGCCGGCCTGCTGGGAGCACGAGACCAGCCGAGCAGGTAGCAGGGGGCACGTTCGCATCTTTAATCCATCACACAGCAGAACAAGAGAAGGTCCGTACAGCGACTTCTCAGAAAGGATGAGCGGACTAAAGCGCAGGTTTAACACTTTGTATTTCTTGTTAGAAATAATTTTTCACAGATTAATGACTCAGATCAGTGAATAAGTGTTGGTGATTACTCATTAAACTCTCCTTATATTGAAATATCTCTTAAGTCGTCTTAAAGCAGCACGTTATAAACTCCTTTGTTGATCGAAATTAGACGGTTGAATGGATTTCACTCATATAAATACTTGTTTGTCACTGCTGCATCAGCCTCAAAGTGCTTATTCACTCCCTACATGACAGACACACATCGTGTAAAAGAACATCAACTCTTCCCACTGGAAGCATTTTGGATTTCAATGCTCAAGGGCATACGGGTAGACAGAGAATCTAACCTGTAACCTCACTGAGAGTCAGCCCACTGAGATCAGCTCCAGCAGCAAACAACGCTTTCATTTCCCAGCATCCCTTTATACTTAAAGCCAACATTTATTAAGCATAATTTGGAAATTAACTAAATGTAAATATGGAGAAATCGAAGTTCCAAAGGAAACTCTGGTGTAAATAAGACGGACTTTAATTGAGCACTAAAACAGTCTTTTTTCCTCACATTTAGCCATTAATGCACTCATTATAGAACACGTTCCCATGGCAGAGACTCATCACACACACACACACACACACACACACAGAGCGAGGAAGAGCTGCTCCGCCAGCAGAGCTGACGGCGTGATGACGCATTCCTCCATTTAAAACCTCCAGATTTCGCTCTTTCAAAGTGACAACCAGTTGGATGCACTCAAAAGTAGAACAAGTCAGTGTTAATAAAAGACTATTAATATTTACACACTGTCTGTTTGCAGCACCACTCAAAGGTTTAAAGTTTGAATCAATTCCGCTTTACATGGTATTTTTTGTTAAAAAAAGAAAATGAGCATAAAAACAACAACTTTTAATTACGGTTTAAATTACTGCGACTGTCAGTTGAGAGTTTGTGCGGGAGAGCTGCAGCCGTCAGCTCAGGTGCTGCGCTCGGCTTTGTTTCCTGCATATCACCACATTCTGCTGCCGCTGATCACAAGCCTCTTTGTGCATAAGTAAATATGCACATTAACTCTCGGCACAGAAAGCGGTTGTAAAATTTAATACCTCATAAAACTGCAGTAAATACTGAGAGTCACAGTGACTGTGCGGGTGTGTGTGTGTGTGTGTGCGTGTGCGTGTGTGTGTGTGTGTCAGTCGTCGCATGTTCGTTCTCATTTAATTAGGTGTAAAAACTGAAGCAGGAAACAAAACAAAGTTCTCTTTGCTCCAGCAGTCGGTGAACACCGGAGCGACGCTGACGGGCGTCACTCTCGCACCCCTGCTGGCTCGGAGCCAACATGGCCGCCGACGGTTGTTTACCACTGCCTGCCTGAGTTCATGACCGCACGTGAGGAAAATATGTGCATGGAAAATGAAAAGGAGTCACAGCCTGATGACAGAAAGCAGCTGCAGATCAGAGGTCTGCAGCTTCACGACACTGTCTGCTTCACAAGCTTTAATATTCATGATGGGAAGTTTGATTTTTTTTTTCTGGAGCCCGAATTTTGAGCCTAATTAAATCAAACCGAACAGAAGTGAAACAGCTATTTTTGCAGCGTGTTGTGTAAGTAATTATATGCCTCAATTTTCTGAGGACAGAAGCCTGAGGAAATACTTTTGATACCCTGCAAACTTTGATGTGATTTTGAGAAAACAAAGAGTGTTTTCGATGCAAAAGTCTCAAAAACACACACCAGGAGTGGTCAGTTTTTTACTACACTTCAGAGTCTGTGCTGGCTACCTGTTTGAGTTTTTTTCTTTAATGAGATCTTGGTTCATTGGTCTTTGGCTCGATTTGTGCAAAAAAGTGTGTGCAGATGTGCAAAAGTCTAAAAAAAAAAAAAAAAAAGAAGAAGAAGAATCTGACAGCTGGTCTGAAACCAGCTGAAGGGCTTACGGAGGCTCCAAGGTCGCGTTCTGAATCACTTCTCTTACAAATCGGTCCAAACGTTGAGCTCCGTAGTTCACATCCCCGACTCACACATTAAAAAAAAGCGCTATCACAGACCCAGGCTGTTTGTGCTTCTGCAGCCATTCATGGGATGAAAACCAGTGGTGAGTGGATCTGTTTGGCTGTGCGCTGAGCCGCCGCCGCCGCCGCCGCCGCCGCCCCGCAGCTCTGAATGTTATCTGCACAGCTGCGGGAGCCGCATCTCCGTCATATCCTGCGGCGCGGCGAGCTGTGTACCTGAGAGCCGGCCCAGACAATGGCATCTTGTGTCCCATCCCCTCTTATCTGTCCTTCGCCGCTTTATTGAAAAGGCTTACCTCATTTTCTATTAATTACACGAAAACAATGATTTTCGCCAAAAGATGGGCTCCCCTGGCGATTCTGGAGCCACTTAAACTGTTCTTTAATCTGGCTTATGAAGCGGGAACAATGGAGCTGTTGTGCTGCTGTGGAGGAGGAAAAAGAAAAAAACCCTGCATTTAAATGACACCGAGATAATGACTCGTACGGGTATCTTAAATCTTGAATACATGTATTATGAGTCTTTGTTATGATAAAAGCAATGCATTGTGTGACTGAAGCACCGGATAGTGTGTGTGTGCGTGTGTGTGTGTGTGTGTGTGTGTGTGTGTTGAGACTCCCTCATTATGCTCAACAGCGTTGGGAAGCATTGTTCCTAATCCGTGTAACAGGAACTTTTCCTTTCAGCTCCCTTCTTTGCACCCAAGGCCAAAACCGGGATCAAGACCGTGGAGCTGCAGCGAGGCTCCCAAAATCCACATCTTCAACCCTGTAATCTGAATACTTAAGCCCAGCCCGAGCAGTTGGCGTCGGAGACGAAGGAGCTCCATTTTGCCACAGTCAACAGGAAAACAATAAAAGCAATAACTTACACCACGCACAGCGATTCAAATGGAATTGATGACCATTAAAGTGAAATTAGTTTTGAGCAGAAGCCAGCAGTAATCGCTTCTCCGGGCAGATGAACAGGCCCTCCAGTCTGCGCTTGTTGGTTTACACCTTCAAAATGACAGCTTGACTCATGTAAAACGAGCAGCGTTGAGAATCATGAATCAATCCAACAAAGCATGTAGTGATTTGTCCGAGACGAAGCGTCTCGAGTTGAAAAAAAAAAAACGACCGGCGGAGGAGCAACACGTTGGTGCACTGCTGCCCCCGGCTGGTGGAGAATCACAGAGCTGCAGTTACGTTACGATCAGGCAAGGTGCTGATGAGGAGCGTTGTCATTGACGTGATCGGTATGTACTGATGTTCTGGAGAGAAGGCTGAGATTAATCAGGAGGTTTATAGATCTTCCAGCATAATTATGTAAAAAGCCAAATTAAACAGAGCTGAGTCATTTCTCAGAAAGTACCTAACAGTCATCACTTTAAAAACTATGTAAACTTGCACTGATTTCCTAGAAATGTTTTTATTCAATCAGGTTTTATGATATGTTAAACACTTTTAGGGCTTTTTATGATTTACTGGTAATTTTGCACGGATACAAGGAAAAATATTTGATTTTTTTTTTGTTTTAATTAATATACTGTCATATTGATAAACCCTACTGTTTATTAATTTAGGATCTTGATAACTGACTCACTCACTCAGTTCAGATGAACTTTAACAGGAGGAAGATGCCCTGTGCTTTGCAAACACCGGTAAATGGGAGTTTAGTGAAATAGTAACAGAGTGGTTACAATGCTATTACAGTGTTGTTGAAATGAGGGACAGCAGCTTGAAAATGGTTTTCTATTGAAGTGTGTGCTAATTAAATTAGTTAATCAGTTACTAATAAGTGAGAATAGACATTATAGAAACCATTTATGTTTAACATGGTATTTAATTCAGTAAACATAGAGACAATCAACATCTTTACATTTTTATCCAAATGGGAAGACGGCAACAGTATACATGCAGCAACCTCGGCTCTGTCCAGGCGTTGTCAGTGTGTTTCAGTCTTGTTTATAGTCAGCACAACTTCATACACCAAGTGAGTGGAATTCCTGAATTCAATGATTTGGACAGCTGAGCAAATACTTTTGGCAAAATAATGTGTCTTCAAGCAAAGGTTCCAAAGAAAGTGGTTGGATTTTTCCATTTTCTTTTTAGAACGTTTTTGCTATGCATGCAGATTAGTTTTTTTTTTTTTTTTTTTCGTCTGGCAGTGACAAACCGAAATAACACAAAAGGCACCATGAGGACACCTTCAAGGTTATTTTTGAACTCACAAAAATCTCATATGCACAAGACCTCTTTAAACTCCTCGTCATAATCTAACTGGAAAATGCCTCTTTAATGTATTCTATTAACTCGTATTGGCTTCAAAATGAGCAGATATTCAGGAAAAATGTCATCGTTGTGCTGGGAACGTGGACTAATGAGAATTTTACAGGGACTCGCGGTGCGTTTGTGATTGGAGGGACGTTTTTGCAGGAGTGTAATGAAACGAGCTGTCATCTGCATACATCAGACTCCAGCGCTGACCGTTGGCTGCCGATGTGGGCGCAGCCGGCGGGGTTATGTAACGGAAAACGTGTCATTAAACTCATCATCCCAGCATGTGGGATAATGTGTGCACGGGGCTGATCGGCAATTTATGTGACTGCTTCAAGGAGCTGTGCCCCGGTGTCTGCTTTTTGTCTCTGAGAGCGCCGGCTTCAAGTAGCCGGGGTCCTAACCCCGTCAGTCTGAGTCGGCGGGCTCCCGACGCTCCCGCCGTCCTCGCAGAACCCGTAAACACACACTTTTTACAAGCGGATGTGAGTCGCACTGTGGCTTTGCACTCAGTAAAGTTTCCAACTGCTACTGGTTGAATAACGTGTCGCGTTTTTCCCATCGGCGCCCTCGTCCAGTGCCACACAGTCACCCCCGCACACACACACACACACACTCCCCACCTGCTCACTCTGGCATTTATATGCACCAAAACCAGGAGAAAGAGAAATCCCAGCGCGGCTTTGACACTGCTATCAGAAGCGGGGCTGGGCGGGGCGGATTCAGCGGCAGCCTGCGGGGGAGTCATAAAAGTAAAACGTCTGGGGAGATTAAAGTCAACGTGTGTGCTGTGTGTTTGTGTGAAGTGCGGGGGGGCGGGAGGCAGACAGCGAGGCTCGGATAGGCCCGGCCTCACTCAGCGGTTAGCCGGTGTTTAGTCTCAGAGGAAGGAGGAGGTGAAGCAGGTCCCCCTCTCTCCTCCATCCAGCGGAGCGTTCGGGGCTGTGAAGACACTCGATCTGCAATGAGCGACGGAATAATGCTGTTCCAGATAACGTGGTGAAATGCATGAAGGCAGAATGCTTCGGGGCATTTCCTCACTTGGCCCTCCGTGACTTTTATGCGTGGACGATTTTAAAATGTTTCTGTCTTTTCTGAATTTCTTCTATTGATTTCTTTTGTTCTTCGTATTTTCATATTAGTTTTGTTTTCCCACTACATTCAGATGTATTTTGCTGATATAAATCAATGTGTGTGGTAAAGTGTGGTAATGCAATCATACACAGAAACAATCCAGCAGATCGTTCTTATGTAAAGAGGGTCTAAATTCACACAGAGTCCCTGTTTCAGTGCTTCTCTTTGCACATGTTGCCTTTCTTAGTTTCTTAGTAGAGCAATCTGCAAATTTAATGCACACATAAAATCAAGGCAAATCTGTATTCAATTAAAATGACATGTTGTTAGTTTTTCCCTGACTTCACCTAAAAGTCTTGAACAGGTTTACATCACATCAAACATTTGGTTTCTTAAACGTTTCTTTACAGGTGACATTAGGAGAACGCCCACTTCACCACAGGGACAACACTCAGACTCCACATGGAAACCCCCGAGACTGAAATCATGTTTCTGTTACGTGACAGTTCCAACCTTTGTCTACCAAACAATGAATATGATTTCATTTCGGCGTCTCACTTTCACAAAGTTAAAAACAGAAAGGCCCATAAACACACATGAGAACAGCCTGCGATGGTGAGCACTTAATAACACCTTCGGAGAGTGTCACAGCTTGTAAACCCATCTTGTAACAGCTTGAAGGAGCTAAATTTAGCGGCTAAAGTGCAGAGTCTGAAGCCTGGGGCCATGGCGTGTTCGCACATGTCTTCATCTGCCACCCTGCCGCGGTGACGACCCACCTGCTTTGTTTTTAGTGTTTCCTCTCAGGAGTTTTGTCCTCGCCTCACCTGATGGGACGGCTGGGGATGAGAAGTGATCCAGATTAATGTCTGGCTACTGCTACGTCTCTCTGAACACTCAGCTTCATGGTTTTCTTTGGTTATTCGGATTCTAACGGCCAGATTTGCACAGTCTCATAAGTAGATTACCGGCTGTATCTTATGCTATGATTAATTATGTTAGCACTTCTTCTGTGGTGGTTTTGTCCGACCCGTCAGGCAGATCATCACACTGACGACTGCTCTGATGTTAAAGATCCCATATTGTACAATTTCTCAACAAGTTCAACTCGAATTTCCACAAATCCAGTCTTGGTCCTGAATCTCAGCCAGTCCCTGGAACGAGCTCTGCTGACAACAGGCTGTTTGTGTCTGAGTCTGTCCATGCCTGCACCACGCCCCTCTGCCATGTCTGATTCCTGGGAGTGGTTTGCAAAGAGAGAAAAAAAAAAAAGGCACCCTGCTAGTCATTTTAGAGGACAGAGCTGTGGGAGAGTCAAACACCAGAGTGTCCACTACCAGGTCACCATATGGACCAGCCACAGGACTCATCAATCCAACTGTCAAGCCCTTCAAGAGTGGAACACTGCAGCAAGTTGTTCAAAGTCCAGAGCTGCTGGTTGTTGGAACAAACCTTGAAGAATTGTCAAACTGGCATCATGTGATCAACACGTCCTGCAGCCCGCTCCAGTCACACACTCATTCAGCTTTAGGAAGTTCCTCCAGGTAACCAGAGTCTTCTACAATTCTCCAAAGCAGCTTGTTTCTCGGTTCATCAATCAACCACCATTCAGCTAAACCTTCCCTCCCCTCCTCCGCCGTGTCCATCCAACTGCTGACGTCCGTCACTTCTCAGTGACAGCACAGCTCACTGACCTCAATTGAAGCCAGTAATGATGTTTTTAATTAACCTGGCTGCAGCCTGTGTGTACATGGTGGGAAACTATTCATAGAAACATATTAGCTCACTGATCTCCACAGGTAGCAGAGCTATTTCTGGAGAAATGTTCATTGAGAGGAATCTGCCAGTCTTCCTTCATCTCACCTGACCTAGTAAAACTTTTCACAGCGACGCGCAGGTGAGGTGTGTGTGTGTGTGTGTGTGTGTGTGTGTGTGTGTGTGCGTGCCACTGAAGGAAATTTCCAGTGATCACAGTTTTTTGAAGAAAAAAATGAGGAAAATGATTTGTACTTTCGACTACAGGTGGTTTATTGATATATCTACTACTGTTACTTCTAGCTTAAAATGATCTCCTTCTCTGAATCTCTCTGTTTCCTGTGTTTCAATGTTTTTAACATTTATTTCTGTTATTCTTGACAAGCTCATTGATGGCTCTCTGTCTCACTGGGGATTGTCTGCTTTTCAGTCCAGTGTATGTGAGGTTAATCAAAGAACATAAATGTTCTGTAGGTCTGAATCTATTCACCTATCGTTATACGGCCATCTATACGACCCTGAACTGGACACAGCAGTGAAGTAAAGTTTAATACAGCGAAGGCACTCTGGGAGTATATGATTGTCATCATTGCTCAATAGTTTGTTGGATTAAAGCATGAAGAAAAGCAGAGGTTACCAAACTGTGGTGAGTGGTATTGTGGTCTCATGGGATTTTCTGAAACTTTTTAAGGGTCAGATTTATTTAGACATAGTTCAAGTCTTTTGGTGAAATAAAACTATAAAATCGTTTCATAAGTATCTTCTAAAAAATTGATTTTTTTGGATTTTGAATGTCAAAAGTCTTGAAATAGCTTCATGTTTAAATGTATTCTTCTATATGTCTCCCATCACATCGTCACGGCCTCACTTCGTAGATGAAGTCTGGATTCAGGGTTTGACCTGGTCTTATTCAGAGTGAGCTGTCAGACAATCCAGCCTGAGTAAAAACTGCAATTTTAAATTTAAAAGTTCACAGCACAACTGTATGGTATGAAAACTGGTAAACTTTATGTGAAACCAGCTCAGGAGGACAATTGTACTGAAGGAGGTTGAAGTATTAGGGTTGTGCTGATCATACTGCATTCCTATTGGTTAGTCAGTTGATGGAGGTCGCACCAGCAAACATGATCACCACAATATTTCTGACACTGTCAGGATTTTATCACGGTTTTCCGCGGTTGTAAAACCAGGACAACAGCCGTCCTTGACCCAGTCTCACAGTGTGACTCAGGACCACGGATTTCGAGCCAAGACCAAAGATGTCACCACCATTCTCTCCCGATTGTTATCTTTCCTCTGGGACGGCTGATAATCGCACCAGGCCTCAGACCGCAAAGTTACAAAACATTGAGAGTCAGGATGAGTTCAGGCTGTCTGGTTTCCATTCAGACAGATTGCAAACACCAGCCTCATTACATGCACTGATCACTAAAGCTCCATTTCATGCAGAGGAGAAAAAAAAAAAAAAATCCCTTCAATTAAGTGTGTCAGTGTCAGTGACTGAACTGATGTTGTGGCTGCAGGATATGTCGACTGTTTCCCCGTCTGCTGAGAGCCTTAATGCAGTTTTCCCACACCGAGACGAAGCCGCTTGTTTTGACTGGAACCATCTTGTCTTTTGTCTGCACTTTCTTCACAGCCGATAAGGAGTAAACACCGCTTGACAAATCATCTCGTGCGTCCCTTCTCGCCCGGGTTTCTGTCTGCTTCAAATCCAATCAAGGCTCCGGGAGCTGATGTGCGTGCCCGTCGCTGCCGCACCTCATCAGCGGCGAGCCGCTGACTGAGAGCTGATGGGCTTCAGGTGGCGGCTCGACTGCCTTTCAAACGACTCGGCGGGTCGACGGAGAGCGTTAACAAGCTGAAAACACCGACACGGCTTCTGCCCGGTGCTGTTTTTGTGACTGGCTGAAGGTGGAAACGCCTGAAAGGCCTGTATAGGAGTTGTTTTGGTTAACACTTTCATCTCAAGCCATGAAGACACACGTTTGGATTTCAAGCTCAGGACCCTTAGATGTAGAGTTCAAAGTTTTGATTCATGAAGGTTTCTGTTTTTCTGTGTTTTGTGTTATGACAGCACGCGAAAAAGGAATAACCAAATGAGGCCCTGCATGCCTATTTACTCTACATGTTTCCATGTTCGATGCTGCATTCGCCATGGACTGAATGTATGGAGGGCTGTGCGAAGTATTTAATGAATTTAAGATGTTTTCAGTCACATTGAGAATTAATTCATTGCATGAACTCCTTGTGGTACTCTGCATGATCCAAAGCCGTTACGTTCCAAAATCATACCGAAATTTCAAACTGATGAGTAACCTTGCAAAATCAAATCGTCTCACTTGGCATCCACAGCTGCTGGTCGGAGGGATTGACGAGTTGACCATGAGCATGTGTAATCCAAACTGTTCTGAGATTTCACAAAACTTCACCCTCTTCCTTTATACACCAACTATCCATCATACTACTGTTCTTAGTCTTGGTTGATCAAACTGAAAGGGTGTCTATTATGTGAGCAAGCAGCCGAGCCGGCTGTATACAGGTTATTACTGTAGATAATGAAAAAGAATGGAAGACAAAAGGTTTGACATTTTATGTCACCAACAGTCGCAGTAGATTTATCGGTATTCGTTTGGTGTTGTGGTTGTGGGTCTCTGTTAATTCCACACTGTTTGGACCTTATGGGCATCTGTACCTGTTGGAGGAGTATCTTCCTTGACGCATCTCCGCCATGTGCCAAAGTGTCCTTGGGCAAGAGATCAGACCTGACATTTCTTCAAATGAACCCCCACCTTGCAGGGACCTCCATCACCACTGGCATGTGGAAGTATGAAATTAAGTTAAGGCGGTTCCTTCATCATCAACGAAACGTTCCTCCATTCATCCCAAAGACGTGTTGTTCGGTAACGACATCCATCATCCTGCTGAAAGACTCTGCTGTCATCAAAGCAAACGGTCGGTTCATTCCAGAGGCTTTTCAAAGGTTTCCTGGAAGGACAGCGCCCGCAGCACTGACCTGCTCATTAGTCTGGAATGGGAGGTAAATATCCCGTACGTAAATATTTCCGTACGAAAAATCACCGCATTGGTCAGAATATGGGACGACATAACTTAAAAATGCCATGAACATCTTCTATAGAATTTACACACAAGCCAAAAGCCTTTTTTTTTTTTTTTTTTTTTTTTTAAGAGGACGAGTGATGAAAAAAAAGAAGCAGCAAATTAAACAATTTTTACAACTGAAAACATTTAAAATGATTATTTTGGAAGTAGTTATGAGAGTTGACATGAGACCCAGGCTCTAACCCCGGGTGTTGAACATGACGGTGTGTCTGTGGTCGGTTCCCCTCCGATCGGACCACACAGGCCAGCCTTCACTCACAGCGGCCAGACTGTCAGTTCCACAGCCTGCGGGGAGTTGCTGATCCCTGTAGATGAGGAACAAGAGGAGGGGGATTTTGTGGCCTTGGAGAAGCTCTGGACATGGTGTCCAGACCAGTTTGGTCCCGTACAGGTCAGTCACCGAACTTTACATTCAGCCATCTGACTTATTTTCAACATCCAACCTTCTTCATGCTGCCTTCTTCCCTGATCTGTCTCAACCCGTGACATCTGAACACAGTAATGTGTAAAACCAATGTTCTTTGATTTTCAGAGGTTTTAATAACGCTGGCTGATGGGAGTATGTAAATAAAAACCATACTATGTCCTCATGTCCTTTTGGAGTCCAGGTTAAGACTCACGGCGCTGCCAACGAGTCAACTAACGGTGGGTCTCTGCTGGCGTTTCTTTTTATTTACTTTTGGCTTTGAGAATTGAAATAACTGTATAAAAACTCCCACGTGAAGACAATGAGGAGGACTTTCTTTCCATTTTGTCAGGATTTCAGATTGGTGAGATAATTGATGGGGAGCTGAACCCAGCCGGTTCAGGGTTTCTTCGTCTGTTGCTTCATAATATAAATTACATATTTGTCTGCATTTTTCCAATGTACAGCAAAACATGTCTGTTTGAGTGGGTGGGTGAGAGGTGGAGATCATGACCAGTTACAAGGAAAATTCAATATAATCATCTCAATCGTAATTTAGCTCATGTATTATTATAGAGAAAAAAATTATGAAAATCACTTTTTGAGTGAAGTAAAGTCATATTACAATAAATTAGCTGCTGCAGCCCGTAGGTTCCCAGGGGTTAGAGGCCGTCGGACTTTAAACTTTAACTACCAGTTTCTCAAAACATTTCCCACAGGCTTGTCAGTGTTTTGTATATTCGTCATGCAGGGCGGATTTTAGCTGGGAGCCGTGCAGGTGGGGGATTGCATCTGTGTCCTGTTTGCTAAACCACAGTATAGGTTTACGTCCCGAGTCTGGAACAAACTGCTGCTGTTTTACACAACCACACACAATATCTCACAAACAGTCCACAAAGCAGCTCCGGCACATGCTCACATTACCCAGATGCCTTCCTCACATTACTGCGGGGTTTTTGTGTTTGTGAGGAATGGCCCACCCTGCTTTTGTATGGTTCCACACAAAATAACATTTCCATCATCCTCCTGTGCCTGTTTTATCCAGACTGGAGGCCTGTGTGAGGAGGTAACTTCAGGTTTAACCCTGGGTTTTCCTTCCTCTGACAGTGGTTCAGTTCTTACCAGAATAAATCACTACGGAAACTTATGCTTTAACCTGCTTCAGATTGGAATAAGCTCCGCCTCCTTAAAGAGGTTAATAAAAATAATGGTCAAGCACAGGAGAACAGCAGAAACATGAATTTATATAAATTTCATATTAATACTACAACACAGATTGTGCTCACACAAGGAGCTGAGCTTCAAAAGAACTCAATGGAAAATATAAACTAAACAAAGGACGATGAGGAAGCTCCGTTCCAAACGTGTGTGCTGTGATAAACTGAAACTGGTCAGAGGCCTTCAGATTGTCCCATATATTAATATTGTATAATGTCAGAAGGTTACGCATTATCAGATTCTGCAATTTGCTTTTGCTTTTGCTGCAGAACAGTGCTGCTTTGGTCCTGGATGATGTGTGGAGAATAGCTGTGTTCCTCCATCATGAAGCAAGCTGCTCTGCAGGGCTTGTGATTGGTCAGATGTCTCTGGCCCTTTTGTGTGAATGCACACTGATCTCTACTGGAAAAGTCATGGACTGAATGACCGAGTTGATCACCATAGTCCAGGCCCCAGAACTGTGACTACTGAGTTGTCTGACAGAAATACTTTCAAGGTGCATTAAGGAGTTTGCACGTTTCATGCAAAACAACGGCCCCTTCAGGCCTTGGGTGTAACTGCAGCTGAGTGAAACGCTCGTGCCTGTGGCTTGCGTCCATGTATGTGCACGGAACTGCATTAGCAGTCTTGGCACGCAGAAGAGGTGATGGATTCGCAAGAATGGCTTCAACTGAAGTTAAGTTATATTTGTAACTTTTGGTCAGCCTCCTTCCTCACTCTTTTAGCAGCGCTCGAGTAATCTTTAAGTTTCTTTTGCCTGGTGGGGTCTGTGCTGGAGTTGCGGCAGAGCTAGAAGCCGGTCTTTTCTTACTTTCTGGAAGATCCATCCTCAGTACTGCTCAGTTGTTGCTCACAAAGCATCTGGCGGAGTAATGGCGGACAAAACGAAAGCTAAGCAAGTCAGGCCAGCGGGAGCGCGCATTACGTCACATCCTCTCAAATTCTCCCCAAGAAATACAAACTGCCGGACCGACACCGCAACTATTCAAGTGACAATTTAGCGCTGTTAACGGTACTTGCAATGAATATGTCAGGTTACATTCTACACATCATTGAATATTTGTAATATGTTTATGGTGGAAAATAAGTATTTTTAAAGTTGAAAAATTCCTTAATGCACCTTTAAAAATCCCTGAACAAAATTCTTCAGTGTTTAATTCTTCATTCTTTCTTTTTTTTTTAATTGTACTGATCTTATCACTGCACTCAAACAAGTCAAAAAATGGACAAACACAACACAAACTCTCCAGCCTCCACTTTGTGACAACATGAGGAAGTGACTCTGATCCAAAGTGTGAAAAGTCATCTTCCCTGATGGTCCAACAAGTGGAGCATGCTTTCTGCAGACAACCTGACATTCAGAGATGTGCACAGACTCCACACACCTTACAACAGCTCACCAACTGGTCGTGGGAGTGTGTGGCTGTGACGTGCTTTCCCTGTGTTTCTGTGGAGGAGCATGCGGCGACTTGCAGAAGAATGAGTGATTAATCTGCCTCCACTCTGAGGGCAATTTAGATGTCAAGCTCTCTTCCTCTGCTCTTTGCTAACGGTGCGGCGTGCAGGAACGCCCCCGTTCTCACTTTAATCTGCGCCGGTCAGGCCGGCTTGTGGCTCTGCTGGATTTCAGAGTGATTTACAAAACTGGAAGCAACGAGAAGCAGGGCCGCCTGCAAAGGAGTCGTGATCTCCAGCCAACAGGACCCAAACATCAGCTGATGGGAAAACCTCACACCTCGGGCTTCACACGGGACCAGAGGGAGTTTTAAACTCTGTGGTTGCTCTCAAAATGATTAGCAGCAGTCCAGTAGTTATTTCCCTTCATCTTTCACTACAGTGATTAAACCACAAGCTGAGTGAAACAGATTAGCCTCAAGTTTTCCCTCTATTGGTCCATAAATCAGTAAAATACCTAAAGGGATCCCCCCATCTGTGCGCCTCATCTTTGTTGTGTTTTCTGTCACGTTTGCACTCCACAGATTGTCGTGAGGAGATAATGAGACGGCCGTGCACACCGCTCTGCTCTGGAACACATAATCATTACGCAGCTGCAGGTATGCGGCGGCGTGGCAGGTAGACAATACACCTGAGTGATGAGTTATGGCTTCACCCGAACACGGCGTCTCACAGAAGAAGAGGACTGGAACGTCGCTCTGCGCACGGACAAAGACAGGAGTTCAAAACAATCCACAAAGGAGGCAGACGGGGGAACGGACAGCTTAACTTGAGCCCGGAAACCCGTTTCCCTCAAAGTAGAAACTCAACAACATGCCACACACAAAACGGAAATGTTTACTCAGTAAAAATTCAATAAGAAATTGATTTGATTGTTTGGTGAAAGGTTCAATCTTTCATTCATCTTCTGTAAAGAATGCGGTTTGCTTCTGAATGTTTCCAGAAGACCGGTGTGTGTCTGTCCGTTTCGTCTTTTCCCTTTCGCGCTTCCAGTTACAAAACAACGCCGCTCACCTAAAACCACCGATTTCTTCTTTTTCGTCGATGAACGTTGGATTTGCAGTCAGCCGCCGGATATTTGTGACGTTCCTCATTCTACTCACTGCGCTCACTGCAGGACGAATTGTTCTCCTCGCCCTGTTTGTGTCAGATAGTGTGGAAGCTCGTCCTCGTGCTCAGCGGAGGCCTTTGATGTTTTGATTACACACACACACACACACACACACACACACACACACACACACACACACACACACACACACACACACACACACACACACACACACACACACACACACACACACACACACAGGATGCATTGACTATCTATTGAAATGATTAGCTGTTTTTCTGGGGGCGGCCTGTTATCTGCAGCTCTGGACGGACAGACGTAGCCGGAAACGCTCGTCCCCTCCCACCCCGCCGCTCTCCGTCTGTCCCAGCTCGGATGCGAAAACATTTCACCTGAGAGAGAAAACAAGGTTACAGAAGAAAGAAAGAAAGAGATGGAAGATGGGCTGCAGGGCCACAGGACAGGCTCTGAAGAACAATACTGCCGTGGCCTCCTTTGAGAGAGGAGCTGCTGCCTGCGTTCAGCACAAAGACAAACATCAAAATGAAGAACTGCAGTGGTGGCATTAGCTGGAATTGGGTGAAGGGGAAGAGAAAGAGAGAGTGAGAGGGGAGGAAAGATAAGGGACAGTCACCGAACATGAAGGGGCGGTGACACTGACGGACCCTGACGGAGCAGAATGATATCAGCGCGGCGGCGGAGGGAAGCGGCGGGGTTATTTCATCCCTCACAGAGACACGGATGTCAAGCCTTCAGGGAGAGGAGAGAGGAAAGAGATGTAGAGACAGGCGGAGGGTTGAGATAAGTGCCGCGCTGCAGTGACGTGGAGGCGAGGGGAAAGGCCACAGACGAAATGTGGAGAAACATGAAACGTCTGGAGTCAAACGTTGGAGGGTGTTTCCTGTACGGCCTCCATCTTCAATACCTCGGAGCAGCTGCGGTCGCAGGCTGCACTTTTGAAAAAACTGTGTGCATGTCGGCAGGTAATCCAGCTACCTTCTTCTCATTCTCATCAGTTCATTACTGTATATCGTCTCTAATCATCCAGCTTATAGAGCATCTTCCTCCCTGTAACGTCCCGCCTATAGAGCATCTTCCTCCCACTGACTGAAGGAGCTTCAGCTTGATTATTTTGTGAAAACAGCCCTCAGCCCTCAGCAGGCCTGACGCACAGGTAAAATAAACACAGATCCACCAGTTACTCTGCGTCAGAGTCAAAAATCCGAGAGTTCAGGGTGGAAACGCGGCGCCTGGGCCGCTCGCCGCTCGTTTGTCACACATTGACCGACATTGTTTCCACGAGGATAAACAAACGGATTCCTCTCCGCGATCATTATAAAGCCATTGAGGGAGCCCGGTGTTATGACATGTGCAGTGGTCTTCCTGCCTCCCGGACAGCAGCAGCGGTGGGAACCGGGGAAATATGGCCGCTCAGCACTTCTGTCAGTGGAAAATAAAAGAGGCCATTGTTGTGTCAATCACTTTGGCATGAGGAATGGAAGGTGTTCGGTGTTTGGCAAACTAAACACGGTGGATCAGGTTGTTCTTTAAAGAGAAACTAACTCACCTAAGCATCAGCTGCAAGAATCAATAACCAGTATTTTTTAGTAAAACAACTTGGAATATTGCTATTTGTCAGACTTATCCAGTGAAAATAGGACTCAGTACACAATAAAACTACAGTATTGCTACCATGATAGCAGGATACCTTAGATCCTTTGCAGATAGCGAGGTAGGAATCCTCTGAAGTTCCTTCACAGTTTGGTCTGTATGAGGAGTTCAAACAGCGAGCACCACGGCGAGGCCTCTCCGGCTCCATTAATCTGCTAATGTTAGGACAACTTTGATGGACATGGATGTGGCTGTCTGGGTGTGTGTACATTGGAAGATCGACCATCCCGCATCAACAGGAGCATTCCAGTGAGGTATCCATCAGCTCGGGCCGGACCTCCACCGAGGCTGCAATCGGCAGCCGGCGCGAGGAAGAGCTGTGAAAACTGGAAGAGCGGCGAGAGCGTCCCGTGAAGCGAAAAGGTGACTCCATTGTTAATTCGTCAGGGAATCAAAGGAAATCTCTTGCAAGCATAGCTGAGCAAGTTCCTGCAAAGAAATCCTCCGCGAGTTACATCAGCTACCGTAGAGGAGTTACTCCATAGTGGGGAAAAGTCACTGAAGTGTTGCTCTGCGGTGGAGCTGAGCCGTCGGCTCTCTGTCAGTCTGATGGCTGAGTCACTGAAGTCAGCTGGAGGTTAAATGGAGCAAACGTAGTATTGGCAAGAGAATCCTCATGAACTGTGCTAAATGAGAAAATGTTTTTCTTCACTTTATTAAAAAAATAACTTAAACTGTAGATATCTGGCAGTTCCTCCATGTTACTCAGTGTTTTTGATGGCACTGAGACTTTCATGTTACACATGTGGGAGTTATGGAAAGTACAAGAGAAACTGAGGCAAGGATGTCTCAGCTTTTTTGATCAAAGGACATATTCTGAAAAAAATATTCCAGAATCTGAGCTAGAACACAGAACTGGTTTTTAAACCAATAAATTTAAAAGTACAGTACAGTCAAATGTAAATATTATGTGTGTTACATTATTAGAATTTAAAATGGCCCGTGAGCTGCAGGCTGTAGTTTGGACACCTCTGCTTTAGGATCACAAACATGTGACAACACAGGTGCAGACACAACAGCCTCATAACATATTACAGTGACAACAATGCCAAGAAATCACAAACAGTCCAGCAGTGTGTCGGAGCGCCCTTGAGCAAGACACTGAGCCACAGCCTGCTCCCAGTGTGTGAATGTGTGTGTGAATAGGTGGATGTGATTAACAGTGTGAAGTGCTTCGGGGAACACTCGAGCGGTGGAGGAGTGCCATATAAGTGAAATCCACTCACCGTTTACATGATTTCATGCAGAATGAGAACAAGTCGATGGTCCACATGAGGTCATGTTTCCTCCTGCTGCGTTATTTTAAAAGCTGTAGCTTTAAAGCTTCACCCTCCTCAGACGTGGAAGCAGAGAAAACGGTGACTCCACTTGACTTTATATCTTCTTTGTGTCTCTGTCCCAGAGGTACCCTCAGGTTAATTGTCTACCTTCTAAAGAAGCTAAATAACTGCTCAGCTGACGACCGGTTGTCTGAGTTTCTACTCCCGTCTGTCTCGCTCTTCCTTTCTCTCTTTCCCACCGTTCCTCTCCGTGTGCTCTCCCGACGATTGGACGAGGCGCTCCATCGTTTTCAAGCCCAGCTCCAGATGGCTGGTCGACAGGGCGTCTGCCCATCATCATAACAGGGTTCTGATAACGATAATAATGATGGTGGTGGTGAATAACAGCTTGTGTCTGGCAGAGGACGCCTCTTCTGGCCGTCCTTGCGCACAAACAGCCGAGCTGGCCGAGACGCCACACATGCTGACCAGATTTCTGCTTCCTCTCTCCCCTCACTGAAGATGACCAATCCCGTGGTGTCTCTCATATGCATGGATGCTTTTCCTTTTTTTCCCCGAGGTTCCTTCTGATTTGCCAAATCGTCACAATGAAACACGCTCTAGTGGACTTCAGTTGGAAACGTGGGAGTCTTTAAAATAACAACCATGGGCAGTTTTCCAGCTCTGCTCCAGGTTCTGGAAAGCGTCTTATTTATATACTTGCGACCAGTTCACCTTTATTATACAGAGATGACAAAAACCACGATCCTAAATCTATGGATTAATATGAGTTATGGACACTTTCACCAACATTGTCAACGCAGGCGCTGAAAGAGTCAGAGGATGTTATCTATAAGGTCGTGAAAGCTGCGTGTCAGAGGAGGTTTTTTTATTTTGTGTGTGTGAAAATGTAAACAGGCTGAAAAGCCTCCGGGCTGAAGCTCGGGTGCATTGTGATCTGCAGAGAGAAGTAAATACGCTGTTGCATTCAGGCTGACAGCAAACTGGAAGGCAGACAAAAAGATCGAGTGAAAAATGTGCAGAGTGAATCTCTCCTCGCAGATAATCTTTAGGTCATGGCACAAACACACAGTGTTCCCTCGGCTGGCTGAGGAAGTCCCATCTCCCCCACTGCTATCTGCATCAAAGACAGCAAAAAACTGTCCAGAGAAGACACAACAATGTGCTTAAATCCTTCCCTCCTCTCCCCACAGGGCGATAGCTACCTAGCAGATGAATTAGCATTTTAGTATTTTAGCTTCTTTAATTGAAGAAGCTGAATCACTGAAGGTAAATACTTTGTGCATCTTGCAGAATTAAAACTCAAGCTGAGGAGGTTTTTCCCTCAAAGAATGAATCACGCCTTATTGATCGCCCGGGTAAATGATTCCTCTGCATCCTACTCATACTTGACCTGAGCCCACGTCCCGGCAGCAGAGGGTGGAGAGTCCTGCTCAGTGACGATCTGGCAGCCAAGTCCACTTCTCCAACCTCCAGGCCAGATTCAACCCTCAGACAGAACTCACTGTTGTCCCATCAAACTCAACAGAATCAGCCTTTATCGTTCTTTTCTTTCCCGATAAATGCGTTGCAATCGATTCCATCAACTCAACACGTTCAGTATTTTTCTTTACAGTTTGAAGCGTGTACCTGAAGGCTGACGGGGAAGCGCTCATTAGCAGGAACGGTTCCTCCTCTTGGCTTCTGAAGCGGCTCTCTAAAGAGGTGTTTACTGTAAATAACCGGTTTGAATGACTGTTGCTCATTATTTAAGAGTCACTGATACTCTTCCCTCTTTTCACTCTTTTAGCAGCTCATTGTTCTTGGCTGCGTTTGACTCACACTTTGGCAGCGACTTCAACAACGCCGAGCGACAGCGCTTCCCGCATTTCCCCTCCTCCCTGCAGCACCTGAGCGGGGCCACCGAAGGCCCCCGCTGAAAGCCAACCTCTCTGTTTACAGGCCCTGTGTGACAGCGCTCGGCAGCCGACAATGGCGAGCATTGTGGCGTAACACAATGCTCCGTTAATGTGCTCCGACAAGGCGCGAGCGGCAGTACAAGTGACGGCGAGGCATCGGGGTTGTCACTGGGATTATTAATGACAGCGCCGTGTGATTGTTTCCGCCGCCGGCCGCGAGGACGCGCCGCTCACGACGGGGTCGGCCGAGGCCAGGGTGTGCGTTCGTACCTGCGTTCTGCGAGATTCGCAGAGCAATCCGCATCACAGGTCAGAGATGTCTGAGAGTCGTCTCGGAGCTTAGCGCTAATTCCAGCCTGCATTAGACGCTATTAGTCTGACACCGGCTGGCATTTCACAGCTATGTGTCATCGTGCACGTCACGGTTTCCACTCACGGAGCTCCACATTTGAAGAACATGGGTTTGTGTTGGTAAAAATAGACCACCCACAAACCTGTAGCCGTCTTCAGCGCACATGCATTGTATAAACAGATTAGCTGAACGGTGGAGAGGCTACTTACAGTCTGTAATTAATAAGCGCCTACAGGCGGGACGTGACTCAACAAACGAAGCATTTCAACAACAGACTGCATCAAATAATAAAAAGATTGTGAGATCAAGAAAAAAAAAAAAACACAATGATGGCAGCAGTTGTGCAACTTAATACAGCGGTTCTCATGATTGATGAAGTGTGGGAGGCGCCAGAGAGCCGAAGAGAAGGAAATGTATCAGAACTCCGGAGATCCAGGGGATTCGTTTCCCACCAAGATGAATTTCCATTATTTTCTGATAAACAAATCCAGATAAAAACATATTTTTCTGGGTAAATTTGTTGTGGGGTATAATTAAAATTCACGTTGTGCATTCATTAAAATATGCTTCCAGAAGCTTTATTGTAAGGACAGTAGAGTGTGTGCAAAAACTTACAAGACATTTGGATTTCTAGCTCTCGACACAATAAGGGCTATGCAGAATTTTTTTTTTGTTTTACTTGGTGTAGCAGTTGGGTGGCCTCATCCTCAAACTGCAGGTTTGATCTCGTTCTCCCCTGTCCAAGTGTCGAACTGTCCTTGAGCAAGGCATTGAACCCCAAAAGCCTAACGAATGGGCGGAGGGCTTTGGTCTCACCACTGGTGTGTGTAAATGTCATTAATAATAGAAGGTGCTCTAGGGACCGGTAAAGCAGTGGAAAAGTGCAAAATAAGTGAAATTCATGAACTATTTGATTCATATCAGAAAACTAATCAATTTTCAGGGATTGCTGTGTGGCTACACACACTGTTCTCACCCCAGGAGTGTGTGCTGGGTGGTCTTACCAGAATATCACAGCGAGTAAATCCCCAGCGGAGAAATGTACTGCTTGTTTGTGCATAAAATTTTGAGCTTGCCAATATATCAGACAGTTTCCATCTTCATTTGTGTCTTTCTTCCTCTAACATTTCTGAGCTTGTTTCCCTTCAAAAACATCCAACTGGTTCGGTTCCACAGCGTTTCGAGAATTTATAGTTTACCAATCGTCAAAGGGGACACGATGTGACATTTTTCACACTTCCATTTTATTCTGCTGCCACATTTGTTAATTTGCAGAGTAAAAATAAGACATGATTTGTGGTGGTTGCTTTTTGATGGACATATTGATTCTTTGCTGAGGGTGATTGATCGTGAACAGACTGAGTGGGATTGAGGGCTGTGTGTGAATTAACCAGCTGTGCAATAAGCTGTTTACAAAAACAAGTGTTTCTAAATGTGCAGTATAGTGTGCTTGTACTTTACCCGTCTTAGACTCGTCAGATGAGTTTGCTCCCAGTCTCTAGAAATCACAATGGAAGCTCTGGAGACTATAGATTTGATGAAGACTCTAGAAATCTTGATGAAGAAGCTGGAGGAAATCATGAGTGCAGATAGTACAGGGGAATGATTTGAATGGTTTAAAGAAATTGATTTATGGCACCAAAAGAGCAACTCAAATCAATCAAATTGAAAAGGTAAACGCATGTTATCCACTGAAAGCTCTGCCCTCTGGATCATTCCACACTGCTGACGATTCAGCCAATCGCTGTTTTGAGAGGGACACCACTTTTATTTTATACTCAACAAAGTATTATAGGTCAGAGACCAGTCATAGATGCCTTTAGGGATCCCAAAATGGTACTTTAGGATGATTGTGGATTAGTAGAATAACTAGTCTGATTTTTGGATTATTGCTTTAATTTTTGTACAACTAAGTACACCAGGAGGAGTATACATATATATAACGGCGATAACGTGCTGTGTTATCGCAAAGAGTCTTATTGCGCGAGAAAAAAAATGTCGCCGTTAATCTAATCTGTCCTGTGCCCTGAGCCCGGGAGTCACATCGCGCTCCAGCTGAGCGTCAAAAAAACACACACTTGCTTTTAGCGGTGAAACACGGTCCATTCCTCATTATTTGCCTTATTGAACTCGGCTGAATTATCGAAAATGCTGGTAAGAGGCACAAACTGAAATAAGGAGCGCAAATTTGAAGAAAATTAAAGTGAAACTTAAATTGCAAGTTTTGTCGGTGCAGCGTTTTGGCCAGCCGGGCGGTTTTAAGGTGCTGAAAAGACGCAAAATAAAGTACATTTTCCTTCAACACACAATCTGGTTTAATAAAGGTAAGTATGAGGCAAAATTCGACGTGACTGAATTTAGGCTGTCTTGGAGATAGGGTGAAGTTTGAGGAAGTGTGTGTGTGTGTGTGTGCGCGTGTGTCTGTGTGTGTTGGGGGACAATCTTGGTATTGACTTGGTATTTTAAGCTATTATAAATCATATTTGAAGAATTGTAAAATTATTTATGTAACACACACATTTTGAATGTAATCAGCAGACTTCAAATGAGCCATTTTAATTGCGATTAACTCCAGGTTTGGGGTGCGATTAATCGCGATTAAAAAATGTAATCGTTGCCCAGCTCTATATGTATATATGTGTATATATATATATATATATATATATATATATATATATATATATATATATATATATATATATATATATATATATATATATGTATAAAATGCCTGAGGTTGTTACTACAAGTGGCTGTCTGCTCAAACAAAAAACATTGTGTTTGTAGTGTACAATATCAATTTTCAATAGAGCAACAGTTATCTTAGCCATGTCCTAAGTCACTGGTCCATGGAGTCTGACAGCCTGCTCAACAGTGCCAAAGATCACAGGCTGTCCGAGGCTTTGCCTGATCTGAAGTTGTCAAAGTTAAATTTAAACCTCACAAAAAAATAACAGAATTTTTTCTGAATTTTCCTGAATTCACAGAAGACCAGAGAAAAGACCCAGTGCTTTCACTCAGAAGGCTGTTTTGTGTGTGTGTGTCTGCTAACGTCTGGCTCCGCTGTAACGTTTTGTTAAACCAGAGACCGGAAAGGGGGCCACAGCCTGGCTTAGAAGTGGAACGGGGCACCAAACTATATTCAGCCTCTTTCAGCTCTTTTTCCATCAACCACAAGACACACACCACTCTTTAAAATATTCTTACGTTTAAACAAGATGATATAGTGTCGGCATAGTCCAGATGCAAACTGAAGGCTGAGTCTGACATGTTTCATTTGTTTGAAGGTGACACATCTCAATGTTGAGTGAAAAACATACAAACGTGATTCAGTTATTAGTTTCTGGGGAACCTTGAAATACATGGGCTGTATAATGTATATATGTAGGCTGTATATGGAAACTGTGTGTGCGCGTGTGTCGGCAGCCTCTCTGAAGATGAAATACTCGCGCGCCTCTATTTGAAGTCCTTCTCCAGGAGTGTGTGGGATAAAACAGTCCTGATCCAACTTTTATGGTCACTCTCTGATGTTGAGAAGTGAATTGTTGGATTCCCAGTGACACTTTTCTACTGCGCAGGCTAAAAGTTAGTCTGCAAGAGAAATGAGGCTGTCACCAGTGCAGATAATTCTTGTAAAAGTATAAATTTAGAGTTTAAAATCCCAACTACAGGCTCAAGTTTTATATAAACGAGGTGCACTCAAGGAAGCCACAGATTCAGCATTACATTTCTCAGGAAGACAAAAGCTACTTCTTTGCAGGCTGAAT
The DNA here is from genome assembly GCF_902148845.1 of Salarias fasciatus. NCBI lineage: Eukaryota > Metazoa > Chordata > Actinopteri > Blenniiformes > Blenniidae > Salarias > Salarias fasciatus. The sequence continues at coordinate 8,039,850 of NC_043760.1, read as the reverse complement.
GTGTGGTTTCACACGTACCTCAGGCCACACATGGAGCGGAAATGGAAAAGTAAGGTGAGAGACTGGATTTAATGTGCAGCACTATTCCACTTGGTCCTGATGCATGGTTCTTTTTCTTTTTTTTTTTTTTGGTCTGGACAATTCATTTATATTCAAGTCAGCCTCCTACAACTTGAGATTCCTGTATAACCTGTATAACGCAGCCATGACGGTTTTTGTTACAACATCTGGGTACAGTCGAGGATTTTGGTGTCTGAAACACACTGACACTGAGGGAGACTGTGTTGGTTTTTAAATCTCTCAAAACCATGTGGATCAACAAAACACGTTATGCTCCTCATGCGCAGATCAGAGCAGGTTTGCATGGGGGGGTGGGGGGGGGGGGGGGGTGTACAGTATCTGCCCTCTGGTCACTGTTTCCTCTCTCCTGCGTGTAACCACCCCCTCACTGTGGTGGACTATAACTCATTTTAGCTGCACGCAGTGGATGAAGCTACTTCAGCAGCTGGACAATGAAACGCACGCCAAAACCTCTTGACTCAAATTCATGATGAACATTTGCCTCAGAATATTCAGTATATTTTAGCTGAAACACTTGTCATATTTCCCACATGAAAGATGTAACTCCCTCCCTGTTGATCTGTTGGAATGAACGACATTTCGGAGCTGCAGTAGCTCTGTAACTGAGCTGCTGCTGAGCCAAACTGGTCTAATCTTTAAGGTCTTCCATTTTGTGCAAAATCAGAGCTCCAGTTAGAATCACTCAGCTCAGGATTAAGAATCAAAACTATTTTCTTCGAGCACGTTGGATGACAATATGGTTCAGTTTAGGCACAACAGCTGTTCAAGATTTCACAAAACATACATCCCTTTGGCCGGGCTTGGGTTTACACGTTATGCTAAGTTTTGGATTCAGGCCATGGATGGTGTGCAGTGGTTAGCACACTCACCTCGCAGTGAGAGGGTCCCCAGTCTGATCTCAGTGATCTGTCTCTGCAGAGTCTACATCTAAAACAATTTAAGTTGCACATCAGGAATCCTAAATAATCCATTTATTATGATCTTTGTGATTGTTAAATGTGTTGTGCAGCTCCAGACTAACTTCATTTGTGAAAAGCGAACGAGAAATTGATCTTTTGGCTGGGATATATTTGGAAACAATTAAAAATGTTGTCGTCGGCATTGTTGTGTTACAATCTTAAAAATCAATGAGCAGAAGGTTTTCAGCTAATTTGACAAGAACTGGGTCAAAGCATTGGAGAACTGGCCCATATTTATCAAGAGGAGTCTGAGGAAGGGGAAGTGTTGACCCAGTGAAGGGATGAATGTGGTCAGCTGGTTCCACCGAGGCCAAACTAAACAACTTGAACTGGTTCAGAGACACAACAGCAGCGCGTCTTCAGAGGGTCACTGAGCCTCGCCTACAAAGTCATCCTGATACATATTGACAGTGTATTGATGCAGATAGTGAACTTGAACAGGTTCAGATATAAAGTTTAGAAATAAAACGTCCTGCGCTGTGTTGAGATTGTCATGTTTCATGTTTTTTTCTTTTTTGTTCTTCCTCTCTGTCTCTTGTTTCAGGGTCCTTGGCTACTCCTCGTTTGATTTCTCTTCCCATCTTGATGTCTTTCACCAGTGCTTGAGTGTGTGACTATCATCATATAGTGACTTAAGATCTTGTGTGAACAGAGGCCTTTGCTATGCAGCAGGATTAACTCACCTGGGTATCTCTCTGTTATCTGGATTGTCCTGATAAGCAGCACTACGAATCAGGTTATCAACTTGGTAATTCAACTCAGGCTTTTCTAATCTTGATCAGTGTGTGTTCACCTAGAAGGGGAGGAGTTTGTAGCACCTGACCAATCACAAACCCAGCACAGCGGCTGAGTTCACCATGGAGGAGCAGACAATTATTCTCCAAGAATATGAAAGATTGACAAAAACAACACTGTTGCAGCAGCAAACGTCAGGATGGGATACTGGACTTCAGCTTTATGATTTTTTTGATTTTCAGATGGCTGCATGTTATTATGTAGCTACGTCATGTAGCTGTCTCATCTTGCTAGCATCATAAAGTATTTTTGTTAGATTTTTATTATTCTTTGTACCATTAATCCATCTGTTCACCGTGTCCTGCTCCTGATACGAGGTTCTTGCTACTTTAAGCTAACAGACGTTGATTCTCACTGGTACAACCTCTGGAGACCCCAGTACATGTACACAGGGGTCCGTTTCGCAGTTTGTACTACTGGCCTGACACAACAACAGGGACTGATAAAGCAAGACGTGTTGAGCAAATGCACTACATTTTCACCACTAAAGTATTTTACGCATTAGACCTGCTGGACTGCGTCGCCTTAAAGCATCACCGTCTCGTAAACCTTCTGAACGTCTTGACTATACCAACACACTTTCTGTTTTCTATTCAATACAATTCTATCTGACTATAAGAGTAACTCTTTCACCCGAACACAGAGAAGTGTGGAGTGTCTATTTTCCTTTAAAATGATTCTGGGGGAGAAGACTGGTCCTGCCATTTGTGAGACAGCTGTCTCGTTCGACTCGGGCGCTGAAAGCTTGATGCAATAAAACGGTCCTTTCAGGCTTGTGTGGACAGTGACAACCAGTCCTCATTCATCAAAAAATAAGCATTTGGTTCCACAATCCCCCTTGTGACACGTCAATTTCACACCATGGAGAGGTTTTCTCTCAGATAGCGCTGCCTGAGCAAATGCAGTGTCACTGCGCTGGTTGTGGAGGTGACAGAAGATAGACTGATCGTCAGACTCGTATTCTGCCTGCCTCTCTGCTGCTCTGCTGGCTGCTTTTTCCACGCCTGGCTACCATTTCCTGCAGTAAATAAGTACCCAAACAACACAAGTGACTCCCCTCCTCCCATCACACACACACACACAGACACACACACACTCAGACATACTACTATTCCTGCCAGGAGGTTTTTTTTTTTTTTGTACCTTCTTCTGTGATATATGCCGTCACTCCACCCTATCATTACCTCTGACTGTAATAGGCACCTCTGTTCCCAATCAAGTTTTTACTTTCTGGCGGAGAAAGAAAAGGGATTTTGCGGGAGAGGACACACTTTATGCCTCGCACACACGCTGTAATGTCTGCTGGTGTCATCGACTTTGGCTGCCGGCCTAGCTCGCCCAGATTGTTCACACAGCATTTTTACCGCTCGTAAAGGCTGGCGGCTTTGCCAGAACGCTGTCAGAACGCTCACATGCAGACCTCAGTTGTTTATTGTCTGCTCGGAGATGAATAGTAGGTGGTCCATTTATCTATTTCTATTCCGGTTCCCGATCGATGCCGAGGAACAATGAACATTTGTGCGCAGACAACAGCAGATTGATTGCAAATTGACAGGATAAAGATAAAGAGGGGCAAAGGCAACACATCAAATTGAATACATATTGTCCTGCGGTCCCGCGTCCGACGCAGCTCGCAGTCGGATTGTGTGCTTCAGTCCAACTTTCACTGTCCCACCTCCTCACTCTCCAGGATGTCAAGGTGTTAGATGTGTTTTACATAAATCTCTTCATCTCTCTGCGGGGACTTTGCGGCGGCTGAGAGCCGACGTTGTTTGACAATGTGCTCACGAGCGCAGAGAAAAACAGAGCAGGCTGAGGTAATCACAGGGGAGGGAGAGGAAGTGGGCGCAGACTCACCCTCCATCAGGCCTCTGCCTCTGTTATCTCTGCCACTTTCATGCCCGCTGTCAGACAAACTCACATGCAGAACTCCTCACACGCTCCTGGTAATTTCCTTCTACCTCGCCGAACCCCCCCTGCTGTTCAGCGTGTGGTCCACCGAGTAGCATCCGGGCTGACCTTCACTGGCCGAGTGTGCGGCGAGCCAGAGCAGATTTAAAGTGAAGCGTGGGTCAGTGGACAGTGAAATAAGCTGAAGAGACTTTTGTTGACATGAACTGATAATATTTACCAGCAGCATTGTTGGCAGTCTGTTTGTGGTCCATTAACTTTTAATTTGAACTCTGATGAGGCGTCCAGCAAGTTTCAACTAAGACCACGTTCACACATAGCCGTGCATTTACAAAAATGGATATTTCCCCTTATACGTTTTCAAATAAAATATATTCATCTACCCTGAAATCAAATGAAAAGGACATCACATCTAAACTGGATTATCTTATTTCTGAGTTTGCGACCGAGAAGTCAAGGTGCATGGTGAGTCCATCTCGCTGTAAATATGTTCTGGATAGTTGTCATGACAATGAACTTATAGTTTGACTGAAACGAGTCAAGATATCAAAACAAAGTGAGTGAGCTGACCTGCTGTAAAGCCACTCATGGCCCACTTGATTTTTTTTTTCTCTTTGAGACAAACAGCAAAAAGTCATAGCTGAGACTGTATGACTGATGTTTTTTTTCCACTTGATGAAAACGTATAGCAGTGGGATTATGCATGCAGCAGAGCCAGAGCAGCTGTGTTGGTTAATGTTATTCTTCCATGTCAAAGAGAAAGGCCTTGCATTTCAATCCGCCCTGCTTGTTGTTATTTGTTACATTGATTTAACCTGTTTTGAAAATTCCCGCGTTGCCCATTCCATGGCCGCAATGTTCAAAGTTTCCAGAAAATTCAGATGTAATCCTCAAAGTGTTCCCGATATATCACGCTAACAGGAATGGAGCAGAGCAGACGGTAAGGCACCTTCGACGGCTGCCTGCACTAACAAGTCCTTGGGTTTTTCATTCTCTCGCCTCAGATACAATATTGACAATCAATACTGTTCAAGGAGGGGATGATACAGGATGTGAGAGGGAATTCTCCTGGCGCTCCAGGACAAAGTTGATGTTGCAGAATTAAGACAACCTTGAATTAGATGACAGAACAACAATTAAACCAGAGAGGATGCAAGAAGGCCAAAATCCTTTCATACAAATGGAAGCAGAAACAACAAACTATCTGGAAAACAACATATTTGATGGTGTGATATGAGCATAGCGGTGGCAGCGAGGGCAAGATGACCTTAAACTTGAGATCTGTGAAAACACGTTTTGTCACAAGCACAAATGTGCACAATAGAACAAGGCCGGAAGCTCCAGCTGCACAAAAAAATCATCCCGAGAGTTTCAGGGCAAAGTGAGAGGAGCCGCAATGTGAGCTTCAAAATGTGTGCGTCCATCTGTGTGTGTGTGTGTGTGTGTGTGTCTGTGTGTGCTCACAAGAGAGCATCACTTGGAAGGCCTCGCCGCTGAATGGAGGGAGCGTTTTGACCCATATTCCACCAAGGCTCCCGCTCCGGCTGAGCACTGTTGCTGAGAGCCGTGATTTGGCCGTTGCCACGGGACGGACGGAGAGAAGGATGGCGGCGGCAGCTGAGAAAAACAACACATCATAATCAATACTGTCACACCGGCCCCTTCTTCAGTCACTCTTTAGCTCTCATCTCGCGTCTCAAAGTGCTGCTGCCGTACGTCTCGCTCTTATGGGCTCGAACTGGCCCGGCCGTCTCATCTGGCGTCAACAGAGGCAGAAGAAGACGACGAGCTCTCAGTGGTCGTCAGATTTCGCTTATTGATTGGTCAAAGTTTTGCTTTGTTATTTTTTTGAATCGTCCGCAGTGGAGCGACCACAGCGTGAGGGCGAGCCTCTCTTCTTCTCTGCTAATTCCACTTGACTGTCAAACCGCCAGTCAAGAGACTTGAAGGCCAAAATGTGAAACACAGACGGAGGTGTCAGAGCTGTCAGGATGATAACAGCTGGGGGAGAATGGGCTGGAGGAGGCTTCCTACGACTTATGGAATATATTCTGACTTTAATCTGACACTAGTTTTAAGAAACCAGAGGCTCACCGGCTCTGTTAGGCACAGCCTGTCTGTCTATACTTGTATCTTAATAAATATATATAGTAGACAGGCTTATTCCCCCAGTGGTTGTTAAATAAGAGTAAGGCTTCCATTTCAAACTGTTGGCAGCTTTTACCTCACTTTTCCATCTGTTATGATTGAGATGTGTTACTAATGCTTGTTTTCTGCCACCGTTCTCCAAAATGCCAAATTTATTCACTTCTGTATTTGTCTTTGTTCTTTTGCTGATTTGTTTTTGTCCATGTTTGATCAACCTGGTTACTGTCTGGCTGTCATAAGAGGAGGATCCTAATTTCTTCCCGTTTCAAGAGCAAAAACTCTTCTGACACTTAAAGGCTCTGAATCAAATGATACAAGCAAACAGGTCAAGGGGGAAAAACAGAAACGTTTTGAAGTTTTATTTTAATTTGTGCTAATTATTGTATATCACTTTTAGTTTCCTGTGGCCAGTCTTAAATAAGTCTTACTTTAGTCCACAGTTCAACACAACAGACATTGAAACTCGACCGACACAACGATGTGAGCCCGCCTCAAGCAGCAGTGAGTAAAAGTTGATAAAGCGAATAATACAAGTGAAACGTGTCGCGTTTCCCTCCGTGATGCTTTCAATTTGGGATTCCTAAAACTCCTGGAGGTGAGTGAGGAGTCTATTTTGTTTCCGAACAGAGAACACTGTGGAGGTGAAACGTACACGAGACATAAACTCAATAACGCAGCAAACGGCCCTCTGAGTGAAACCTCGACGGAGTGAGTCTGTGAGCTTCAGCTCAGAACTTTCTCTGCTATCATTCTCCAGGACAGCAGACGCAGGACGGTGCTCAAACCAGCAATGAATGAACGCGAGGGTTAAGATGAAGTCATGATGTTCGAGATAAGAAGGAGGATGACAGAAGGAAAGAGGTGAAGGTTGGAGTGAAGCACGTTGTAACTGCTTCCCAGCTCAATATTTACATAAAGTTATCTTGTCTGTCAAACATCGGTGCCACTGATCCTGCGCTGCCTACCCAGCATGCCTCGGGACAGGCCGCATGCTATCCCGCATGTGCTCAGGCGGTGTATTTACTGGCCTGCATGTCTGAACATTATGTGTCCATGTTACATGTGCACCACTTCCCCATGCAGTGTTTATTGAAAGTGAAACACGAGCGGCTCTCCAAACTCCTCCTGGCTTGCATTCCTCGCCGCTCGCGGTACACGGAGCCGACATTTGCTCACTGCGTGTCTGTTTATGTTTACTTCTACATCTGCGGTGGATATTTGTCTTGCCGGCCTCGGTAAACAGTAGCAGCATTGTATATTATGTCCCATGGTCACTGTGTTTTCCAATCACGACCTCGACCCTGGGAAATTTAAAAGGGTAGATCGAGTGACAAGCGGACGGATCCGGTTTGTGACATTTGTGCCGTCTCATGCAATGTTCTGACCTTCCTCTGCTGAAACCCTCTTATCTCATTGTGTCTACACTCAGTCGATGCTGATGGAGACGCTGATGCCAGGCTGCACACCTGGGCTGCTGGGAGCCGGCAGTTAGCAGTGAGTTCTCATTCTGTCCAGCCGAGTGTCTGAAACACCGTAACATCTGGAGAGCCGGTGCTGAGCTGAAAACAGAGCCGATATACAGGATCGTATTAGACTATATTTGCACATTGTTATTTTGTTTTTTTCGAAGGTTTTACCTTTTAGATGAAAATGGCTGATAAAGGATGAGCAGCTAATTTGGTTAAATAAAAAAAAAAGGTTAGAAAAGCTAAAACAACTAAAAAATATTAAAGAATGGTGAAATGCTTCAAATCATAACAGTAAAAAGAAGGAAAAAATGCAAAAGTTGTCTAACATGTAAATTAAAACGAGTGCGTGAATGAATAAATAAATAAATCTGTCAAAATAGGTAAAATAACTTTACAGAACAAACCACCAGAAAAGAATAAATACAAGTAAAATGGCAAAGGAGTTGAAATAAAGAAAACTGTGAAAACAGTTAAAATAACTAAAGTGGCTTATACAGATCAAGCAAATAAAAAGGGCTTAAAAAAGAAAAGAAAATAGATGAAACCACAAAAAATATGTCTGAAGTTCTAAATCTTTCTCACATAACATCAGACAAGTTATATTTAGTTCAATGATTAAATATTATAACAGACATAAACAAACAGAAGTGTCTCGTTCAGTTCTCAAGCTTTCGGGCCTCTGGAGTGTTATTACCAAAAGTTACTGCAGCGTTACAGTAACTGATTACTTCACACACGTCACTCTGAACTCTGGTGGTTTGGTTTTGGGTCCAGCTGCTTCACGAATTCCAGAATCAGTCCCAGCGTTGTTTACTGCAGGTAAGTACAAACCCACTGGGATCCAAAGGAAGATGAACAAACACGTTAAATCCACGACAGTTCTCATAACTTCAGGGTCAGCTGCCTGACCGTCGATGGCTGTCGGGTTAAATCCACACATTATCCAGGTTTCAATGTTCTTGAACTTAACTGAAAAGGTTTTCAAAGCAAAACAGATTAGCTGGAAAGAAGTGTGTAATTACTGTATGTATTTATATTCTGACTCTGCTTTTGTGTGTGTGTGCATGTGTGTGTGTGATTGAGCCCTGATAAGGACATCCTCCTCCCTGTGAGAACTCTTAATTTATTCTAACCCTACTGAGATTAAACTAACTCTTTACAATCACCAGGGGATCCCATCCCTGAACCCTACCTTTCCCTCTCAAGGTGCTAATTACTCCCCTGTAATGAAAGTAATCAGCGCTTGAAGTGATGCTGCATGGGGAGTGTTCCTTCCATGATTGCTCATATCTTCCTCTGCATCTGCAGACTCTCAGTAGCAGGCTTAGGAGAAAGCGCTGCCTCCCTGGCGCTATTGAACACAGAAAGAGCCCATCTTGAATATTGATCAGTCACTAGAGCAGAGTCTGGCAGTCCATCGGACAGACTTCGAGGAAGAACGTCGTGCTGACGGGTGGCAGCGGCGTTAGCACGTTTGTCTCTGCAGAGGGAGGGATGGAGTTTCTGTGCAACGTTTGTTTCATTGTTGATTCATTTGTGACCTGAAACTGTCGACGTTGCGTTTTCTCTCAGGTTCGCTTCGGGGCGAACGGCATTCAAGCGTCGGTGTCATTTTAACTGTCAAAAGGAATAAAATGAAGTCAGGAAAAATCACTGGTTTGGGGAACAACTGCTTCCAAAAAAACAGCCAGAGAAGTTAAGAAAGTAGAATGAAATCGACTCTGCTGTTTTTTTGATCTGACTGATCGGGTGAAGGTCAGTGTCGAGGAGGGGTGACAGCGAGTGTGACACAGATTCAGCAAAAACACGAGTCTTATAGTCTTATAATGTGGCGGGCTTTCTGAAATTTCAAAGTCCAAATGTTGAGTGCAATTTTAAAACAGTAAATGCTGAACCTTTTTTGAGCATGTTCTCCTGGACTCGGTAGTTTTAGAGCTGAAACATCCCAACATCCACCTTCATCAACTTACGAAAGCAGGACACTTCCAAGTCGCAGCACTGAGCAGCTCCATCAGTCCTATTCTGGTTTTCTTTGAGATGTGCTAATCTGATTTAGGCTCCGGGACCTCCTGTGTAACGTCTGATGATGAGCCAAAGGGGTCCAGGACCCTAAGTTGTTAACCGCTGCCGTAGGTAACGTTTCACGACACAAAAAAGCCAATTATGCTGTAATGGGAATGTGCACAACGATTCAGAGTAAATAAGTGAAAAAGTTAACATTTCCTATGAGGGCAGCTTCTGTTTCGAGTCGGCCTAATGAGGCAATTTCATCCCTAAATCTCCTGCATGCTGTTTCTTATTTGTTTTGCACCTTCCTGTGAATTTCAGTGGTGGCTGTTTATGGATTCTGGACCTGTGGGGACATTTGAGCGTTCACAAAGACAGACTGCAGAACATGGATATAGTCATTAGAGATGTTTGATCTGATGTGCAACGATCCCACTGTGCAGGCTCCCTCTGGATTTAATGACTGGGTGTTGGCTGATTACTCACTGCTACTAAAGTTGCACCTTGTCTTATGTTTAGTCTCGCTGCGAGGTTGAGTAAAAGGCAAGTTGTGTCTGACTGACTGAGAAAATGAGACAAATAGACGGCTTGATGCGCCCGTCCAAGCCTCCACCACGGCACCGTTTCTCAGAACTCGACTGCAGAACATTTTAATTGTCGAAGCACAAACACATTAGGATATTATAATGGTTTTATTATTCTAGGTTCTCTTTCTTGAACTGTTGCTGACAAAGAAGCGGTTGCACAATTCCGGCCGGAGCAACAGTCGGTATTGTTTGTGACTGAAGACGCTGAGGCTTCAGACGACAACACACACTCTGATTGCCGTCCTGTACAGAAAAAAGGCCCACGACCTATTGCCCCCAAGCTGACAGGAAACATGGTGGGCGATGGTGGGGGAGGGCAGGGAATGGTTGGGAGGGATGGATGGAGCTGGGAAACGAGGGGGCTGCCCTGTCCCCGCTCTGTTTTAATGATATGGGTCACATTTAAATACCAGACTTCCAAGTATTGAGATATTTGGCTGGAATACTCAGAGGTTTGGAGGTATTAGGGTTAGTTAGCACTGATTATAAAGATAAACTGAATCGGACACAATTTTATTGGAGAAGATCAAGATGTCACAGTAAGAGCTCATGCACTCCCTTGAAGTTTCTACAGTCTGGACCAGTAAATCCGGACTGAAGATCGTCGCTGCCTCTGATGAAACTTCGCTTCATACTTGGAAGTCATGAAAGTCCAGTCAGTTCAGCCTGATCGAGGATTCAAGGAGAAAAAAACTCCCGGACGACGGCTCTGGGACTCAGTGGACTCAACTTCTCGCTGCAGTTTCTTCATCTACTGAGGAAACGACACAGAAACACTAGTCTGATGCCCTCAACAAGCGGTTCATCCTTCATGAGTTCGCTGCATCCTGCACCACGTGGCTGAAGCAGCTCTCGCATTCGGCACAGAGCGCCGTGAGGAGCGGCGGCGGCGTCTCACCAACGTCTCTGTCTTCAGCTTGTGAGCGAACTAACCTGAGCTGGGTTCATTTCAAAGGAAGTTCAAAGGTATGAAAATCAATAGACATGAAGCGTCTTGCATTATGAGTGAATTTATTCAAAAGGAACATCTTCCTCCCTCTTATCTTCCAGCGGCGCTTTCATCACCGGACGACCTCTGCTGAAGGTAAAGGGCAAAAAGACAAACATATACAAACAGAACACGTCCAATCACATCTCAGGAGCTGCAAAAACTCACAAGCTCTGACCTGTACGCTTACGTTCAAGTAAATGATTTCTCCTTCTTCAAAATCCTCAACTGAGTCCAGCAAACCTGCAGCCGGCTTCAGCCGGTATGAAGACTGGATCCATCTGTGAACCTCCAGGGACCCTGGAGCCGCTCTGGAACACCGTTTCTCTTCATTTTCCACTTGGGAATAATTAAGTAAAAACCTAAAAAGGTTGCAACACACATAAAATAGGAGGCGTGGAACACTGTTCATGCTGGATTGGTTGAATTCTGTAACATGTTCCTTATCACGCTGTGATGATGAATAATCTGTACAATTGAAAGACTTTTGGTAAAAATGGCGCCTGATAAAAGGCTCTTTGCTCCAGGTTGTTCCACAAGGAGCCCTCCGTCCAAGCCTGCACCTTCCAAACAACTCCCAGCATCGCAAAGCTTCATGATCCTGACATCCTGACACTCTGCAGGAAATATTTTGGACCTAATTCTTGAACACAGTACAGACGTTCCTGAGTGACTTTGTTCTGAAATACTAAAACCTGGACTGGATTGCAAGTTTTCTAAGCAGATTTCAATTCATCCAGAAAACAGTTTCAATATTTTTTTTTGGCACTTTGTAGAGAAAAGATAAAAAAAGAATAAACATTACAGTGATTTATTGTGGTTTCGATGTACAGGCGATACAATATAACTACGATATGTCTCAATGTCACTTTCTTTTTGCCTTTCCGCGTTCGTTCTTCAACTTCTGGTGTCTTCAGCTGGAAAGTGTAACTGCTGCCCTTTGCTAAATGAAGAGGTAACGCTCTGTAAAATCCTGACTCCATGTTTTTTAATTCTGGTACAAGTGTTTTCAGCGAAAAAAGTGCCTCCCCGGAGACCTCAGACCGAGAGAACTTCATTAATTACATGATGCCTCTGCGTGTAGCTCCTGCACTGCTCAAACAGACCTTAATATTTACTGTGAAACCCCACTGGGACACACACACACACACACACACACACAGACACACACGTGTGTGTGTCTGTGTGAGTGTGTGTGTGTGTGCTGTGGACACTGCTGACACGTCCTGTCCACGGCAGCAGCTGGCTGACGGACAGACGTAGAGGAGCAGAGTGATGCTCTGACAACAGAAAACACTTTAAAAGCTCCGACAGATTACAGGATAAGGAAATGGCCCCACGGAGGAATCGCCCTCGCCGCGGGGTTTCTTTCATTCATCTGCGCGTCTCTCATCTCCGCCTGGCAGTCGATCTCTGAAAACGTTTCTGGTGATCTCTCTGTCTGTGTTTCCTCTGCACAGCTTGGTCTCGGCTCGCAACCTTTAATCCGACGCTTTGTTCTCGTTCTGACTGATAATTAATCAAACAAAACTTCTCCGGCAACTTTGTTTTGCGGCGCAAAGAGCTGGAGTCGGATGCAAAGCACATCTGAAAGGGGAAATATCTCAGTCCAAGGGCGAAAATGACACAATAACGCAGTGAATGTATCAAATGTAGAATCTGCAGCGTGAAATTTAAATAGGGTTTGAATGTGAGGATGTGAATGACTGTGAAAAATATCCAAAAACATTTAAAATCTATCTGCGGCGTCCTGCAGTGAAAGGCATGTGATGTTATTTTGACCAGCTGGACTTCACCATTAATGAGTCCTGCATCGATACTTGTTGCTTAAAAAAGTGAAAACAGTGCATCCCTGAAGAATTTCACTTTGGTTCTTAAATAAGAAGTTCTGAAAGGTTTAAAGTTCAAAAACATTAGTAGGAGTAGTAGTAATTCCAAAATATAATTACATTACTAAATTACATGTATTCAATAAAGTATCTATCTATCTATCTATCTATCTATCTATCTATCTATCTATCTATCAAGTGGTTAATATTTGAAGTTCTCCCTACAGTTGACTTTTTTTCGTTCCCTCTGTGAAGTTTGATCTGCTCCTCATGTTGAGAGTTTCTGGAGTTGTTCAGGTCCGTGTCTATATTTCTGGATAACAGTCACATTTCTAAACTCCTCAGGTCTTTTTTTAGGCTCTTTTCACCTCATTTGAAGGTTTCTCTTTTGTTTCTTTTTTTCCTTCCTGCTGCTGCCTATACAGTATTTTCAATCCAAACTTTAACTATTAATGGCCTTTCACTCCGCGATCTCTTTGAGAACTTGAGGATATTTCTTCACACCTCTTTTTCATTCATTATGTAAAGCGCTTTGATGGAATGCTTTCTTTGTGTTGAGGCTGGGAAACGTGTGAAAGAGATGGAGACGGAGGACGGAGGCCTTCAGGTGCCGGCGCCGAACGGAGGAACCATTTCACCTGCATTTTGACGGATGAATACTTCAGCACATGGCGAGAGTCCAGACTCACAGCTCCTGCGTCCACGCTTTCCTTTCTTCTCACTCCTTCTCCTACTTGAGCGGATAATGGCGGCGGCGTATTCGGTTGAAGGTGCGAACTAAATGCAGGCTCCATGCCGAGGTGTAGAGGAAGTGCTCCGGGTGGGAGCGCCGTGACTTATTCATCACTTCTTGACACGTTTCCTGGATAGGTGAAGGCCTAATGCACAGGCCACGTCCCGCACGGGCATGAGTGACGGAGCGTTTCCTCCCGGCGAGGGCCGAGGGGCGAGGGGAAGCCTCTCCAACAGATGTCAGCAGCACGGCGCTCCGGCCGGCCGGACGGACACATGCAGACTCGGGACTACAGGGGAGGCTCAAGCCATGCGCTGGTTTTCAACACATCTCCGGATTTTTCTCATTCTTATTCAGAAGTTGCTAAAACATGCAGTAGTACATATTTATTCATGCAACTTTGAAATTCTGATTTTATCCAACTTGGCATAATTCATTCGTAACTTTTACAGATGGAAATGGGCGCCAATGTGATTTTACAGAACATACACAGACCTGAACTACTGACAGGATACATTGATCAGACATGTTTACCAGGTTACTTTAAAATACTGGAAGAAGTTAATGATTGTTCATTCAGGTAATAGACATTTGAAGGTGAGTGTGTCTGTTTTAATGCATTTGAAAAAATAGATGTGAATCAACTAATCTTTTAAAGCTGCTGTCATTGTGAAGAGAGAAATCTCCTCAGCTGGCTCCCCACAACTTTTATTTGAGGACTTTCTTATTATTATTACTATTTTGTAAGGTAATTATTCTAACTATTCTATATTTTTTTTCGCAGACAGCTTAAAACTCGTGACAAATCAAATGAAGTACAAATTGAAAATTGTTTTTATTGTCAAGTGCACATTTATTTGTTTCAGCACTCCATTATGTTCGATTCCTCCAACATCAAGTCCATGTTCATCTGTTCACATCTCATGTTGTACTTGGGGCTCGGCCACCTATTCAGCCGTTCCACAGTGGAAATCAATCTGAGAAACATGTAAACAATCCCATTTCCAGATGACAGCTCTCCTGTAAACAGGGACTAAAACATATGAAATACTCCAGTTTTGACGTGATCTAAATTCTTAGTAACTCTAAACTCTAAAACTCCACATGGCGTTTCGCACTCTTCAGGTCACCACTGTGGGTCCCTGAGCAAGACCCTTAAACCAGATCAGCTCCCCGGAGCGCCGCAGTGTGAAAAAAGACACTTCTCCAGCTGAAAGTATAATTGGTTAAGTTCAGAAGTTTAGAAGAAAGGACTCAAACCAGTGATGTGACACTAGGAAGCTCTGGCGTGAAGCACGGCTGCAGCCTGCAGCTCAGAGCGCGGAATCATCAAGTAAAACCAGCTTTACGTCCAGCAATGTCATTCTGCTTTTTGCACTAAGAGGACCAGATCAATCCTCTTTTCTTTAGTTTATTGAAATCATCAGGTCGCTGAATGAGGACTTTGTTTGGAGGATGTCATGCTAGCACACAGCGTTACATCGTTTTGCCTCCTTTTTCTTGGTAACACACAATTCCTGTTCCGTTTTGTCAAAAGATGACGTGCAGATTGTCCAGAAGGTCACAAAGCACCCAGAGCCGCCGTGATGACAGTGGTCTGATTCATCTTTTCTAAATTGGGGCACGGCCTCTGGAGGTTACTGATTTGTCAGCATCCACTTCTGACTGTATACGATGGGATTTTTAGGATCGGCTCACCGGAGTCAAAACAAACTCTCACTCAGCTCAGTGCGGATCATCGTCCTGGACACGGTGCTTTATCAGGGGAACAGACAGAGACTGCAAACTCTGAGCCTTCATGTTTAGCCGACAGCAGATACTGTACGTCATACCATCCATCCATCCATCCATCCATCCATCCACAGTGCAATGTTTTTCCAAACAAAGAAAACACAACTCTTCTGGAGTTCTGACAAATGCACAACTGCAGTTTCATTCGATGATTTAAAGAAAGAATGTCTGAGATGCTCACTGTCAATGATAGCAGAGCTTATTTAAGGAACATTTACTAACATAAGTTAAAGCATCATCTGCATCAGTGGAATCGTAAAACTGAATAGACCTACATGATGATAACCAAAAGGGTTGGCTTTATGTGTTCACACACACGCACACACACGCGCGCGCGCGTGCGCACACACACATTTCCTTTGTGTATGGCAAATGGTATTGAGATCGTTCAGTCTGTGTTCAGTTTTCCTGAAGCTAAACCAGAAAAGGAAACGTCTCCAGCAGATCATTTCCATGGGAACAGGCCGAAACCTCTGACATTAGTGCTGCCATTTTCTTTGTCATTGCAACTTCAGAAAAAACGGTGGAATTACATACAGGTTATGTGATTGAAGTGCCAGTGCCGTATACACTGAAGGAAAGTACAAATGCAACAGTTTTGCTTCTGCTTCTATTTTTCATGAGCTGAAATCAAAGATCAAAGACTTCAGGAGAAAATGAAAAAAAATCTGCTCCTATAACTGCTGCTGTCAAAACAAAATGTCCTCCGTGGAAGGATCAAGTCAAGTAGCTTCTGTCCAGCAGGAACCTCAGAACCAAACGACTATCCGTTGGTGAAGAAAAAGACACACTGATGCAATAAGACTGACTACCTGTAGAAATCAGCAGGAAGGATTAGTTTGGTGTGGGAACGACATTACTGGTTGCAAGTAAAGCATGACAGATAGAAGATATAGGCAACTACTTGCACCAATCACCATGAGAGCTGAACATCTGACCATAGGAAGTCAGGACTGGTGGCTTAGGTAGGTTTTTGGGGGGTTTTTTTCTTTTAATATCAGTAAAAAGGCAAAGAAGGCCTCAGACCAAACTGGAAAATGCAGTCTAATGCAGCATCAGACGACTTCGGCTTGTCGATCTTCTGATCTGAATGCAGCTGAGATGATTTGATGAAAAAATGTGAGAGTAAAGAACAGAGTAATTCATAATATCTACGAACTCCCTCGGAACAAAAAGCTCCAGCTCTCACGTTCCACTGCATAGAACAAGATAAATCTGTTGAGGCTACAGCTTTATAAATGGAGTTGCTTCCCAATATTAACCATCTCAAACTCTGAAACAACAAGCTAACAAAACTGACCAAAACCCATTCACCTGAAAAAAGATTTATTTCATGTTGTCATTGACATTTTGAGAAACTTTGCAACTTTTGATGCAGTCTTTGGTCAAGATTGATTAAAAAAAATAAATAAATAAAAATAATAATAATTATTATAATATGGTGCAGATTATTCTAAATGACCTTTATCCTGCACCGAGTATCAGACAACAAGAAAACCACCAAAATGAGCTTCAACATTTCAGATAATTGATGTCTGGTGGTCAAAAGTGACATTTTCAGCTTCACACTGTCAGTACATTTAATCTTTTTTGGACCTAATTTGGACTCTTCAATTCTTTTTTTTTTTTTTTTTTCCTTTGATTTTCTTCAGGTTTGGTCCAGAAAAGCAAATGTTGTATCAAAATCAGAGTAAAGGGTTCATAAAGTACAATTCCAGGATTTTGTTTCTGATTTTCTAAATTCTTGAAAATAGTTGAAGTCATTTCATGAAGTGCCACATCCTTTTTTCCCCCCGGATGTCAGAATCTGCAGAGCAGCTCCGCCCCCATTCAAACGTGCCTCCAATCGACGATGATGATGATGATGATGATGATGATGATGATGAAGAATGGATGGAGAGCGGCAGGTGGGCAGCTGCTGCTGCAGTTAGCGTTTCATACAAGTCGTGTTACTAACTTTGACCAGAGGACGGGGAGTCGTGGACCGACCGTTGCCCAGAGCCGAGCTGTTTTCATCCCAAACCTTGATAAAAGGCGTTGATCTGAGATGTGGCACATGCAGTGCGTGAAGTTGTCTCCGCTTCACTCGTTTGTTTATGAACTCCTCCAGAGATCTAAACCATACGATGTGAAAACCAGTCATCCGCCTCACCAGCCATAATGTGGTGGCTGATCAGGGAGGCGTGGGTTTGGAGAGTCGTCTGTAAATGAGCTGAAAACCAGGCGGTGAAGCTGTGATGGCGTAGTTATGCTATTTTTAGTTTGCAGTGTTCTGGTTGGGGAAACATTTTGGCAGTCTTTATTATTTTGGCCTTCGGTTCACCCTGACACTTTGCCTCTCATCACTGTGAGAGACGACCAACTTCTGTAGCAATAAATTGCCACAAATTGTTCTTTTTATTGCATCCAATCATCCTCTATGTTCTTTTTTATGCTCCGTGTTTGTTCCTCTATGTTGAACCATAACAAAGTACCTGTTGTGGAGGAAGGTCTACCTCCAGTGACATGGAAACCAGACCGAGTTTAGAAAAGTTGTTCTCCAAAAGCTACCCTGGACGACTTTCACATTCTCATGTAATTTTTTTTATGCAATCAGCCTCGTGGTGTTGAGCTGTAATGATAAAAAAACAGGGTGACTTCATGCATGTTCTCTCACTTTCGTCTCAGAAAGTGTCTGTCATTTCTAATTGACCCTTCCCGAGCCTTTGCTGGATGTCAGATTTCAGCCTCCAGGCCGGAGTTACGCTCACAGAAGCCCCTGCTTATTAAAGACAATGTGGATCTTGTTAGAAAAAGTGCCGTGAAGCTTCGTTTCCATGACCACCACCAAGACATGGAAACGGAGGGAAAAGCAGGGACGCATTCAGACTAAGTGCAGCAGCCAAGGATCCTGGGCGGCTCAGGAACACTTCAGCGTTCAGCGGCTGTGGCGGAGACTGGGAGCAATATCCGAACCTTTACAAAACATTTCTGTTTGGTGGATTATTTGTTTTAATGATCCCTGGAAATAAACCTCTATTTTAAGTTGGTGTTTCTTCTGGGAGCAACTTGCAGTTGTGAAATAAGCTGAGCTGAGTAAATCAGCATTAAAGGATTTATGAAACCATCTGTGTCAATGACAAACCTTTTTTGTTTTCTTTTTTGATCTTGACTTTTCGCTCAGATTGGTCAATCCATTCCATGATTGAAAAAGAAAAAAAAAAAAAATCAGCTAGCATCTCATCATGGTCACACGCTGCTGTGAGTGTGATTCCATTGTTCAGCTTGAGTTTTTGCTGCAGACAGACAGCAGGAACTCTCTGACGGATCCCAGCTTCTCCATCACCGAGCACCGAGATGAGTCTCCGACTCTGGAGATGTGCGACTGAACTCGACGTAGAAGCACATCGAGATGTCTCTCTACTCATTTCCTACAATTTATACTATTTTCAGGGAGCAGTGCCCAAGAGGCTCAGAGGACCAGCTGTGGAATAGAGAGTTTGCAGGTTCAATTCCCACAGTAGTGTCCCTGAGAGAGCCTTTTGACCCCCGGAGCGCCCAGATATGGCTGCCCACTGCATCTTAGAAATAGGATGGATCGGTTTGGAAAAGCGGATTAATGAAGTTTACTTTGTTCCAGGCAGTTGCCATTAGACTTTCTCACACTGCCTCCACCAGAAGGATTCCCTCTGTTAGTGTAACAACCACCAAAATATTGTTAAACATCTTCTCCACCCTAGAACGCTGCCATCGAAATGCCCTTGTTTTAATCTGGACTGATTATTAGACTACATCAATATTATGAGCACGAAACAGGAGTCAATAGTAAAAGAAGAAAGCTGTTTGCAATGACACGATATTCAGAGTCACAAAAGGACAGTACGCTGCTCTCTTTTAAACAGAAACACTTTCCCACAGCGAGGTTTTCACGGAGCATTTATGCTGATTAACTTCCATGATAATCTTGTAAATATCAGCCGATTGTTTACGCTGACGATGCTGTGATTGTTGCTGGCCTTCCGCTGCTCGGTCCTTTAATTCCCACAGTTTGCTTTCGATGCTGGAGCAAACTCTTCACCTCATCTGGCTGCCAATTATATTGCAGCGAATAACACAGAGTGTCTTGTTTCAATGGAGAGTCACTGAATGGAGACGATGGTGGCTTTAAAATAAACCTCAAAGTGCAAATCTGTGAGAGAAAAGTCTAAAATGTGTTCCTTAAAACCATTTGGTCCTAACATCTGGAGCCTCATACCACAGGACACCTCCAAGGTCACACCTGAACAGATCAATATGTTCAGTTAACACATTGGGGGGTCCAGTGTAACGTAACGTGGCTGACTGACACCTTTTCCATTTCACTAAATGTCATTTTTGAGATTTGTCAGAGACGTCAGAAACACAAACACTTGAAATGCAAATGTGCACACATATATGTTCCGTTTGTCATTCTTGCAGCCAGTCTGCCGGTGCTCTCCGCCCTCCACCCCTCTGTATAATTGCCTGTTAGGCAGCACTACAACCAAAGGTGCATGTATTCCTAATGGGGTCCTATGTAATGTAATGTATGCATGCATGCATGCACGCTCGCTCGCTCTATCACATCTGTGCAGGCTGATCAAAAAGAAGGCTGGCTCCCCTCCAGAAGTGACATGTGCTGAGGCATGAGGCACCGGTTCGCCGGCTGACTCCCTTAATGGAGCCGACATCCTCACATTAACATGTTTAAGCTCCGTGCCCCCTTCTCCAACACACCATTACTGGGTTTATACGGAAAAACGCTGCACTGTCTCTGTTTGAGTGTGTGTGTGTGTGTGTGTGTGTGTGTGTGTGTGTGTGTGTGTGTGTGTGTTCACTGATGCAGGGCTCAGAGATCTGGCGTTTGCATGTATTCTGTTTGAGTGTATGCAAAGTGTGAAGATATTCATGATTTAATGCTGCGTTCACAGAAGCCTGCCAGTGTCTTATTGTGTTCATGCAGGAGTTTCTATGTGGTTTTAACTTTGCTTTACTTTATGATGTTGGAATAATGTGCTGAAGATCAACGCTGCTCGCATGGCAGTCAGAAACAGAGACCGAATATGGTAATATTTAGTTAAGTTAATTATGGGCACATTTTGGAAGAGGTAGAGGAACTTGGACATGAACATAGGAAGCAGTCTCCAGGGTTTAATGTCAGATTTAATCTTTCTATTCAACATAAATAATTCATTTTGTACATAAGCTTTGGATATTTAAGAACAGTGATTTAAGAATATGTTACCTGCTGATGTGAAGTGACCAACAGAAAACACACGAAGCCCAACCTGTCGGTCAATCTGCTCTCTGTCGCCTGAGAAGAGAGCGTTTGGTCCGACATGGCTTCTGTTTCAGCTTCCAGGGTTTTCACCAGCCTCTCCTCTGAAAGGACTCGATATCCAGCGGCCGCCCGGAGAAAGTTCTGCACACACCAACATGGAGAGTTCCACTTGTTTTAAAAGCCACGCGTCCTGCTGCTCCCGATGCGTCTGAAAGAGTTTGGTGTTTAGTTTCCTTTTTGTCGTCAGAAGAAGCAGTGGGAGTGCGCTGCCTTAATGGGTTTACCACTGTTTCATCATGTTGAGAAGTCAGACTTTCGTCCTTTTCCTTGTTTTCTTTTAGATTTCCAGATCAAAGAAATCTGATTTCATTTTTATTTCGGCCTTGTTTCACCCTGAACCACGGGCGCCGATTTATTATTTCTTTTTTTGAAGAACAATGATTTGTTGTGTCAAATCTTCTGTGGCATTAAAGTGGCCTTTATTGTCCTGAAGAAGCCGTCTGAACCCCGGCGGTCTGATTTTTTTTTTTTTTTTTCATCTCGGCTGTATTACCTGAGCGACCTGACCTGCACCCCGCCGCTCGGCTGGCGGCTGAAGAAAGTGGCGCCTTCAGCCGTTGGATCGGAATACTTCAGGGAGTTGGCAGAGACTGAAACAGGGTTTTTACTTTTTCATAAAGTTGGAATCTGGGTGGTATTTCCCCCATAAACTGTCTGCGTTACACAACAGCTGATTTGTAGGAGACAGCCTGGCTTTAGCGTGCGTGTGTGGATCAGCCAAACACAATGAGGAAATTACAAGTTCAAGAAAAGGAAGAAGGGAAAAAAAAAAACTTGATTGACTCTGTCATGTCGTTCACACGTTCATTCTTGCAGGTAAAAAAAAAAAATGTGAAGGTGAAACTTTTCCTGCCTCCAGGAGAGCAAAACTCATGTCTTCAGGGAGAGGAAGGAGGAATTCCTGACGATCGGTTCCTCCTACCTGAGTGTGAAGGTTAAAGCGAGGCGCTCGGAGATAGACACAAACAAACAAGCGGGGGACGGCTTGACGGGACTGATAATTAAAGAAAAGAAGACTCGGTGGGCAGACAGGGTGGGAATCAGACGGACAGACACAGATTGAAAGGGGATCGACTGCAGAGGGGGAGGAGAGACAGACGGAGACAGGGAGGGAGGGATGAGAAGATGAAAGATTAAGTAGCATGGAGGAATGTTAAGTGTAGCCTAAGCATGTGTACAGAAGCAGGGATTTATGTGGAGCGCACGCTCACGGCAAAATAGCTTCAGAATTATTAAACGACTTCAATTAAAGTAATATAAGGGCAGAGAGGCATGTGTGGGGTGAGTGAGGGAGACTCCTTACATGCACCCCCCCCCTCCATCAACTCTGATTTATGAATACCCTCTTTTCTTCTTCTCTTCCTCCTGCAGAGCGTTCGTCATGCCCCGCCCGCCCGCCAACCTTTTCCTGGCAGCGGTTCACATTCTCTTTGTTCCTCCACTGCTACTTTAATTCGCAATGATGGAATTTTTTTTTTTTTGTTTTGTTTCATGACTCTGGAGAAGAGAAGTATCCTCACGTGCAGGTTCGGAACTTTTAGTGCATGTCAAACAACACTTTAAGCTCTTTCACAGTCGCACACTAACATCTGAAGCCAAGTCGGTCATCCGAACCAGCTTTTTAGTCTTGGCTCGTGCATTTAAAAATGAAAAAAAAAAACAAAGAAAACATCAACCACCGCTCGGTCAGTTTCCTGCAGGAATTAATCAGAAGCAAGCTTTAGAAATCCTGAACATAGCATATAAATATATGACCTTTGGACTTAATTTTGTCATTCATGTTTGGATAGATTCAATATTATAAAGAGATTTGAGATTTGTTTTACAAATGTAAAGTGCATGATAAATAAAATTCATTATTATTATTATTATTAAAGAGATATGGAAAAAAAATGGAATTTCGATTATTAATGTCAGAGCTACACAAGTTGATGGAACATCACAGAATCGAATAATGCAAAGTTTATTCAAGTTTTAAAGTTAATACTCACACTTTGCATTTTATTAACGCTCAAGTCGAGATATTTAGACATAATTCCTTTGACTTGCATGGACCTTACATATAGAACCATTCATGTCATTTTCACGAAGCTACATGAAGAAAACTAAAGCTATAACACCTTAATTACTGAAAATGAGTCAAAGTGACTCAAAGACAACAGGAAGCCACGCTCTGATCAAGCTGAATATATATTTTTGAAGCAAAAAAAATCAATATAATTTAAATAAAACCAGCAAGCAGAACTTCATTTGAGTCAAAACATGAGCAACTGGAAAAATATGTTTAAACGTGGTTAAGAATTCGCTCTCCTGTGTCATGTGACCTCGCGTTCATTTCTGAGTGACATAAAAATGCCCGACCAAAACATTATTACCCTGAACAATGTAACTGCTGCTGCAAGCTGGAGCTGCAAACAACCAATAGAAATGTAGCTTAGAATGACTCGATGACACCAAGAGTGAACTGAAAATTAACATTTTTCCCAAAGGCTGGGCTACAGACACTCGCTAACTGCTTCTGTATACATATGACTTGAACAATGGCTCCATTCTGAGTTATGTTCAACTTTGACATCATTGTATCTTTCTCTATTTGTCTGTTTTCATTGAAAGAGTCCACTACCAGTGTCATCAGGTCAAGAAGACCTGGAACATGACCGACCAGCATCCTCCAGCACCAGGGCTTTGTTCTGGATGTATGCATGAGTCCACTGACAATAAGGCTGTCAGAACTTATTGTTGAAAGGTCTTTTTAAAAAAAAAAAAACGCACGGCAGCCCTGAGAGAGCAACAAAATGAGCAGGAAGATCAGGGGCTGAGACGAGAGACGAGCTCCGAGGGGTTGCAGAAAGCAGGAGGTAAATGGGGGTAATCAGGAAAGTGGCTGCAGGTGGGCTGATTGTCGAACGGGGAGCAGGTGAGGCTGTTGAGGCGCACGGGAAACAGGACGCATGGGGGTAAAGAGGCGGTGCGCAATAAAACGAAGTGTTCAAAATGGCTGGGAAGCAGTTTAAAAAGTCATTTTAAACTTTAAACCAGTGGAAGGTCGGTGCTGACCTCGGCAAAGAAAACACAGTTTGCACCTTTCATTCTAACATTGTCAAAATCTCTGGATTTCAGTTTATGTTTCCAATAACTGAGAGTTAAATTCCTCCTCAGCTGTGGTGAAATAGTCAGAGTAAACAAGAGCTCAACAGTCAGTGAGAAAGACAAATGTTTTGTTTGTCATATTGAAGTCTGGTTCGACCCATCCCCGAGCAGCAGTGGCCAGCTGCTGTGCGGCGCTCAGAGAGCCGCGGCGCTGAGCTGGAGGAAAGCCCACACGCCTAAACAAACGTGTCCTGGCTGCTGCTGCACTTTGCATCATAGGATGGAAACTCTGAGATAATGCGAGACGTGTATATATCTACAATGAAGACTGGACGGGAGGAGTGGACGAGGGATCAGGCATTAGGTCAAACGGTGGCAGGTCAGAAAGACTCTGGGATATGATGTAGACGGATCAAGGTGAAAATGAGATGAGCAGAGGGCAAAGGTCAAGTCTACAGCAAACATTCCACTGTAGCATGAGAAAGAAACAGATTCCAGCTCGAATGAGTACAAACATGAATATACTCACCTATGTAGACATATATATCAGAGGTTTTGAGGATAGATGCATTTATAATTCATTGTACAACAACGCCGACTTGTTTAATACAACGCCAAACGTTAACTTTCCTCGTCTAGTAACAACAGTTTCCACAAATGCAACCAAAATGCTTGATCCTGCATTCACAGACTGGAAGCTCATTTATTGCCTCCATTACGAAGGCGACCGCCATTAAAAGGCGAGGTGAGCAACACTTAAAACACAGGGAGATAACTTTCCTGTTAGTCACTGCAGTGGTTGTAGTGATGCCTGTAAAACACCTCTCGGACCTAGTAACTGAAACTCTCCACTCACTGTGGTTCAGATCTGGGAGGTATGTGAAAAGTACCACATGAGCCAGATAAAGCAATCATATCGCAGCCTGAGTTTTATGATTTTTATGTAGAAACTAGAGACACATTTATAGAACAGGTGTAAATGTCATTGAGTCCAAATTGTCTGGATATCATCAGGATACGAGACTCGCTTTACTACCAGAAGGAAAGGTCACCCAGTCTAATTCTGATCTGTGCAAATTCTCGATACAACACTCGTTGTAATGCACTGGGTACATTAAGTCTGAGTAAATGGACATCTACTACTGGGAAAAGTTCATGTAAATCTAATCCTATCCAACAGATTTCTATGAAATTGACTGGATTCCTCCAGGTCAGAGGTGACGATCCCCGTCTAAACCTCCCTCCCTGCTGGCTTCCTGCTCTTCTGCAGCCAGACAGACATCTGTATCCCTCCGCTGTAAAAGTGTCATGAAAGCTGATACATCCATGAATACTCCCCGAGAGAGTCTTAAGAGCTGTGTTTTCTGACCACGGGATTAGTAGCATGTCACCAGCGCTCCGAGCGTCACACACACTCCATTCCGGTGGCGATGGCTGTGTGTGTGTGACTAGGAGTCCGAGTTTCTTTCATTTTATACACTGTTCTCAGACCACTGACCGCTGCCGTTCCATTGCATATGTGTGTGTGTGTAATTTGTTTTTCTTTGCCGGGGTTGTACCAACAGGAGGAACTGCTGTGTTTACAGTCCAGTTTAGAGGCCGTCATTTGGAGGTTATGGGCAGAGGTTACGAGCACGGGCCTCCAGCCAGCTGGGCCGGCGTGTTTGACTGTATTCACTGTGGACTCCTTATAAAACCAAACACACATCGGGGAGTCAGCAGGAGAGGCCTGAGAGTGGACACCGGCTCAGACAGACAGCGAGGCTGAATGGAAGAGTTACTGAGCTCAAGATCGAACTTCAGCCGAGTCGAGCCGGGATGCTTTTACACAAACCTTGACTCAATGAGCCAGAATGCAGACTTGGATTATTTATCAAGGAACCTTCTAATATACCTGAAATCACAGAGCAGTGGTGTCAAACATACATCCGGGTGACTAAAGTTCCCTTTTTTTTTTTTTTTTTTTCGTCCTCTATGATTTTGGTGGCCTACCACTGGGCAGCTGGGACGCTTTTGTTCCCATTTGCTTCCAGTTTGTTCTGACCCAGCTGGACTTATTGCATAAGTGTCCTCCAATCACCGCACCACACTGGACACACGCCAAGGTGCTTGATTTTACACACATGTGGCCATGGAATTGATTGTGTTACCGAAAATCTGTGGATGGCTGACCAGATACTTAAGTATAAAACATAGCGTGCGTAGCCGAGTCTGTTCTGTCCGCTGGACATGACTTGCAGTCGAGCAGACATGGAGTGGTAAAACACATACACTCTGAACCAATTGGCATGTGATGCCCGCTGCTTCATCCAGACTTCCTGTTAAGCCTGCGACCAGCCAATCAAGGCACACGCCAATTGCCCGTCCGATCCGGCCGACACCACCGAGAGCCAGCGTTGGAACAATGCTGGCTGGCAGATCAAAGTACTTCTGGGAAAATGCCACCAAGGCTAATTGGTATCGTCAGTGTCTGAGGTCCCAGCTGGGATCAAACGGGGCAGACGGCAGAGTCCTGATAACTGCGATAAAGCAGCTAAGTACAGGGCTGCCGCGTGAAACATAATGATACGCTGTTTAGAGATTCAATTTCTCCATATTGGCATGAATAATAACCATGAAGAAGTGGTATGGACAAATCTATTGCTGATAATTTCCGATTTATATCTGGGATATTACTGCCACGGCTGATTACTGCAGAATGGAGTGACTGACAAGAACGCAGAGCAAAGGATTTAAAGCATAGCTGATCTTTAATTGCATGGTTTTTCTTTTCTCCGTGCGGCAAATGATCTGTGAAGTGCCGAGAACCCAGTCTTTGTCAAAAACGAAGGAAATGTGGAAACAGTGCCCATAAAATAGCAGTACAGAGGGTGAGAGATCTTCGTTACACTCCCTGCATTTTGTATAATATATCGTTTGTGCTAAATCCAATTGAGGATTTTTGTTTTTTCAGAGGGTGACATGAATTTTTCTTGTTTCACTGATGCCCTCTGGCAACCGAGTTCCTGTTTATTTCTTATCTTCTGTTCTGCATGTATTTCCATGTTTCCCTTGTTAAAATGCAAATGCCGTTTTGTCCAGTGTTGCAAATTTATTCGTTGCATGTTTTCCTGATGGGCTGAACGTTTAACATGAGAATAACACTCCGTTACCAGTGAGTATCGTTAATGATGGATTTTAGTTTATCAGATATTACCTTGATTATTAACAAAAAATATTATCTTAAATGCTAATGAGATGACACAGTACTTTAGTAAGATCTTTTGTATTTTGTTCAGTATTTTCTCTGGAATATTTTGGAAAATCTAGTGAGGTTAAAAAGCTGCCCGAAATGTTATCAACCAACCCAATGCAAGTTTCTTGAGCCCAATATATCCACAATTAAACAACGCTGGAAACCTGCAACCTGCCACACACACACGGATTGTGGGGCCACAATTGCATCAGAAGATAACCCTGTGTATTGATATTTTGCGAGGATAAATTTATCAGTAGAAGCGTCCCTGGTTTCAGCAGCATGTTCCTCCGACAGGCTGCACTGAAACCCGTTTATTCCAACGGAGCCACACACCGGTGTGACTTCACTGCGATACACGATGCATCCTCACAGCCGTTCATTTGTGCTTTTCCATGCGGAACTCAGGCCAGAAAGCTGGAACAAACAGCTATGTCTGCGCAGTCGAAAATCGCTTTGACATTTTCCCCACACAAAGGGATTACTAATTGCTATTTCTGTCCAAGTTCATTTTCCCAAAGCCTGTTTGCATCACAAATACAAGAATGCCGCTCCGCTAAAGCGATGCCACACCCTGTGCTCGGATTTGTTTGTTCCAGGTTTATGCCTGACATTGAGACGCGCTGTAAAATCACTGCGAGCATGAATACAAAGCTCCTCAAACACCGCCAAATCCCACCTCGACATGCCTTTGGCCCTCGTACAAGCCCCCCCCCCCCCCCAATGCCTTTTTGCCACAGCGCGCAAACATGAAGGAGCCTTGGCGTGAATCCGTCATCTGGCGAGAGCGCGGACCCAGACACTTGCTTTGTGCGCCTCTCTCCCCGACAGGAAGTGATGTGACCAGGTCCCTTTGTTTCACTGACCTGTGGCGCGCAGACTCCACATGTCCGAGCGAGAATTTATACGTTTACATAAAATCCTCCATCTTTTTTTTTTTTTTTTTTTCAGGGAGCCTCTCCCTCCCACTGTCACGGGGTAATATATAATCCCCACCTAAACATTTGAACTTCTACTTCTGAAGGAAGGAACGGCGCCAGAGCGGCCTGCTTTGTTTTATTAGTGTGTCAAAAGCCGTATTGATTGAGGGCGTGATTGAAAGCACTGTATATAGCCTCAGAAAGTCAGAGACAAATTGAGGCAGACTGGGTGTGTGTGGGTTGTGAGTGTGTGCAGTCGCATGTGACAGTGAGATGGTTCCAGGGAATGGGAAACTTCTAGTTTGCTGCTAATGCTTATGCTTATAAGGCAGTTGTGAACGCACATAGATTGGCACTCCAAATTTGTGCATATCAGGGAAAAAAAAAAAAAAAAAAAAGCAAAACAAACCCTGGTGAAAAATGGCTCCCCAAGTCAAACCCCATACTTCTTTATTTATAGCCTGCAGAGTGACATTTTCACAACGCTGCCACAAACCATGAAATTTTCCCTCTATATTTTGCCAAGAAATGGCTCGCCGTGGAAACCGGAGGGAGGCTGAAGCAGGGACAGCCGGGGCTGGGAAGCAGGGAGAGGAAGTTGATTGATTACCCAGAAAGTGCCGGGGAGCGCAGACATTTGTTGCACTGGCCGCGGCCCGCCGGTGTTTTTCTTAAATTTCGTTAACGCCGTCTCCCGGCTCTCGTCGGCGGGCGCTCGGCTGGGCGTTTTGTCGGCGGTAATGTGGCGGCACGGGGAAGCAGAAACCCGAGGAGGCGGACAGAGGCTCACCGCGGGGAAAGAAGGCAAAATGGAATATGCGGTGCTGGAGTCATGCTTCATTTCCAAAGCACTGCGGCGGCGTTGGCGCCGGGAGGCACGCCGCAGGTACACGAGGAAGAGGCTGAGCTGCAGGTGCAGTAACGTGCACTCATGTCCACCGTGAGACACCAAAGGATTTACATAATGTGTAAAAATCTGGCCACAGAAAACTCTGGACTCATCACAGAAGAACACGTGGATGACTTACAATCCAGTTTACATGTTCCATGCACTGGCTTGGTCAAAGGTCAATTTGATCCTTGTCAAACTTTCCAAATTACAAAATGTGAGCATATTTTTCTGCCTGTGATAAATCACTTTTAAATGCCCCCAAAAAAACCTTCCTACCTGATATATTCTAAGTGAATTCCAGCGATTCTGGATTCATCACAGCGCCTGTCAGTGGTCGCGACGTTACGGCCGATCGATGTGGGTAAAGTGCGGCCGAAGGTGAAGATGAGGAGTCCTTCCTCTGTGGAAAGCTCCTGTGTGACAGTCTATCATCAGGCCATGAGGAAGAGGCAGCATTAATTAGCAAACGCACATAAAATGAAGTGAGAAATTGCATAACATAGACTGCAGGAAGACTTTACTGCCGGCTTTCATCTTTTTAACTCATTGGATATGAAGCCGTATGCGATGGACTGCTGGGCTGTGGTCTCCTAACCCTGCCTGTGGAAAAGAGATTCACTCACAGGTAAGCGGGAACATTGTCCTTCAATTCACTGATTCATTCAACAGGACTACAAATAGCTTTCTTTATGCTACATTTAAAAGGAAGATAATAAAAGACTCCTGCCCACTGGTGGTTAAACCCTTGACAGTTTTTTTTTTTTCCTTTTTCTATTTTTATTAAAGCTGAAAATGAAAATTGGAAAAACTAACAGTTCAAAGAAACACTCCTGAAAACCACCTGGCTGGGATAAAATGACACCAGAGAGGTTATTTAAGTTATTTTGGGGCTTTTTGCTGCCAATCACTGTTGCGGTATGATCCAAATAAAATGTTTTTTCAAGCAAGAGGCACCAGGAGCGCGAAGAATTAAACCGGCATCGCTGCATGTTTTTTTTTTTTTAAATCTCTTACTCTGAAAGTATTTTACAGAACAAACCAACGAACTAAAAACCAGAAAACGAGAGCGAGCTCCTTCTGAAGGGACTTTTCCTCCATGACCTCAAGACACACGCCCACACACACACACACACACACACACACACACACACACACACACACACACACACACACACACGCTCTAATTAGAGCCAATTAAAGCCTGTGAGTGGCATTTTAATTGCACCCCACACATTTGTTACACTTCTTTAGCCACTTGGGTGGAAAATATTGCTCTTGTCTACCGTCTCTACTGCAACTAATGCAGCTTTAATTAAAGTTTTTCTTTCCACAGAAGGCCTCTCTGCTTTGTCCTTGGAGGTAACAAGTTGAGGCTTGTTCTCCAGGTATCGTATTAGTCTGCCAAGACGGCAACAAATAACTGTGTGGTGAACGTGACTCAATGCACATTTATTTCTGGCATCCAACTAAGCGCCACTGAGAACAAATATCAAGACCACAAACTATGTTGATGGCTCACGTCAGCAGGTATTTATGATGTACGCCACACCCAGGATTGGATTAATGTCCTCCTTTAAAGGTAATGGAGAGGTGATTCAGGCTGAGAAACGTCCTTAAAAAAGTTGTTAATTCAGTGAAAGTCTCCATGTGAGATTTGAAGGTAGCACGCCCGTCGAGGAATGTGTTTCTCTGGGTTCATAGCTGCTTCGTCATGGTTCTCACATCTCCGTGTGAGCACAGGACGCCTTTATCTCAGCACATATCTGCTATGGAGAAACAGATGTCACTCGCGAAAGCTCGCTGTAAATCTCCGATGTCCTGACATCAGAATTTAATAGTCCGTCCAGCGCGACGTGATTCGTTTCACATGTGTGGCGGCCGGTTGAGACGGATCAACCAGTGGACCATGGGAGGAACTCACTGAGTTGGATTTGGCTTTTTCTTTTTACATTAAACACAATTGTCACTAGTCAGTATTGGTTGGTTGGTTGGTGCTTTATTTCAAACATGTAAACAAAATAAACAATCAATGACTCAAAAAACAGAAAGAAAAAACAGATACAGAAATAAAAAAGAAAGTGTTTTACATGTACGAAAGGGGAAAGGGAGTTGGAAGAATTCAGAAGACACATTATTGGTCAAACTGAGATTTCACTCCACAGGAAACAAAAAAAAGACTCATTATTTAATTTGTATTTTTCATAAGACCATTGAGAGAACACCGTAACTCTCAAAGTAAAACTATAAAACCACCAGTGGTGGGCCGTCAGGGCCTGCAAAGCCTTCTCTGCTGGCCTAAAAATGATCTGAATACAAGACTGATGTAAATTATATTTTGTCCATAAATAATTAATAAATGATTCCAAACGGTATGTTCCAGTTCCTTTCATAGTTTTCCCGTGGTTGCGCTGCTTCCAGACATGTTTTTTTTCATTTTAAATCATTTAACCAATCAGATTTCAGGCATCATCTGTTGCTAGGGTCAAAGAAATCTGCCCGAGGCCTTCGCTATACTTTCCTGATGGCGCAGTAAAGTAAAGTGAAGCGTCAAACAGACAGCTGCTTCAACCAATCAGACAGTTGCTTCAACCAATCAGATTTCGAGTTGGCGACTCAGCGCCTTCTAGCTTCTAACAACAGCGTATCCAGGCCCTCTGATTTACATTCGCCAAGAGATACAGTAGGGGGCGGTATGCACCTAAGTTGTTGGTCGCCTACCTCAATTATTCCAAAGAAGAAGAAGACTTGAAGAGAAATAAAACTTACACCAGAAATACCACAGGGCAGCTGGACTTTCAGCCCTGGCTTTATGGAACTGAAACGCACGGATAATCTATATGACAGAGCAGTTGAACTCTTTTTGAGGAAGGAAAGGAGGATGTATTTTGTTTTCAAATAATCGGGATTTTGGTGAGTAAAATGTTCCTCTTTTCCTAAATAATATTGCTGTTTTATTAAGTTGTTGATGCTTATTGTATGTGCACAGATGTAGTAGGAGAATTGTGCACTTCAGCAAAGGCATTTATTCTGGCTGCACAAGTATCTATCTGCTGTGCAACAACTCTTTATGTGCATATCTGCATAATAAGATTTTTTTTGTAGACAAAATAGTTATTGGGAGGTGGATTGGTTCAGGCGGATCTGTTCTGAAGGCCTTAATGTGAAATGCACGGTCCGCCACTGAAAACCACTGACAATGAACAAACCTGTGTTCACGATGACCCCTTTGCTTCCAGAAAAAGAAAAAATAAAGTTCTACTGGAAAAAGAAATGCGTATGTTGGCGGCTTATTTGGTCGGGTGACTTTTATGTTAAAGACTTTGACTTCGGTCCATGAAGGAACAATAACAACACTGTGAGTCCATTTGCTCAATGTGTTTTTCCTGCTTTCTGAATGAATCCGGAAAACCACACAGGAGATGCCGCCAGGAAGCTTTTCTTAAAGGATCACTTCACTTAATGTGGATTCAAAAACAGGGAAAGACTGGTGATCTGTCCGGGGTCGATCCTGCTTCTTGCTATAAAACAATACAATCAGTTTCTACCCGGAGTGACTCTAATAGTGAGATGTGGGTGTCGCAGATGAATGGATGGATTTAACCACCTCCAAAGCGAGTGCAGAAAAAGCCCAGATGCTGAACTGAAAACAATTCATGTACCACTTCTAACCGTCCAGCTCCTTGTTTCTGGTTTAAATAATTGAATTAATAATTGAATGAAAACTAGCTGGGGGTGTGAAGGGCCTGTTAGATGGATCATATTTGCTCCTCCTGGACTTTACCTCGACCTTTGACACCATCATCCTACAAACTCTGGGATTTTCATGGCGCTGACACCACAGGCCCATTTATATCTTTACTACAGTAAACACTGCATACAGTGGCTTTACTGTCCCTATTAGCATTGCTGATTGCTGTATTTGCTTTTTTTCCCTCTTTCTGAGAAAAGAGCAGCATTGTATCGAGCGGCCCCTCATCTAAGCTTTAAATAAATGCATCCCATTCTAGTCCAGGGTTCAAGGTCGAGCCTCTGTTTTGATCCCAATACTCTAAAACTTCCTGCTTAACAAAGTCTGTAGACTTGTCATTGTTGAGTAAAGAAATATTCATTCTCCAATGGGTCATGGGCTTCCGGGCTCCAGGCACAGTGGAGTCTATACTGGGGCATGAACACACTTTACAAATAAAACAATGCAAAAGGAAGCATGAGTGTCCAGATTTCCTTTTTTTATTATTATTTTGTTTTTGGTGTGTTGCTTTTTCATTATTTAGCCACTGAATCACAACCACTGTTAAACAATATGACAAAAACCTTCCCAGGATCTTTTTTCCATCATTCAATATTAATCACAACATATAAAGCAATAACGTTGTGAGGTTGAAAAGTCTT
Organism: Salarias fasciatus; assembly: GCF_902148845.1. Taxonomy (NCBI): domain Eukaryota; kingdom Metazoa; phylum Chordata; class Actinopteri; order Blenniiformes; family Blenniidae; genus Salarias; species Salarias fasciatus. Next base: position 8,006,688 of record NC_043760.1, on the reverse strand, counting down.
CTCATAAAGTTTGACTCTTGAAGAAACCAGAGGAGTAAGTACATCCTCTCTTTTCATCTTAGTTTATTTGAGTTGATGGTGTTTGTCTTTTATTTTGTCCTTATTTCTTTATTATAATTGGGTGATCTGAGAAGCTGTGATTGATTCAGACCATGTTACAAGGTTTGACTAACAAGGAACAGAGTCTGAGAATTTAAATGTGAATGTAAAATGAGCTCAGATGAAGCTTTGACGGGAGGAAAAGGAACAATAATCCACACTCAGTCAAATATTACCTATTTGTTTTGTTTGTTTGTTTCATTATTCTAAGTCTTCAGTTTTAGCTGCATTTTTCCACTTTTCTGTTTATTTATTTACTTATTTATTTTTTAAATTTGATGATGTAAACAACTTAAAAGGAAAACCTATGAAATAGAACAAACTGTAAACTGATATGATTTGTGTTTTAGCCATCCTTATCTTTTGAGGTTCCAGATCAGAAAAAAAAAAAAAAGCCAGTCACTGGTCAGTATCAGGCTTGAAAGCTTCCTGTTCAGGGTCAGCAGGGTCATCACTGATACAATCCACAAAATTACATTTCTTGAAGTCACAATAGATTAAAAAAAAATAAAGTGAAAAACAGATGCATGTAAAATGATGGGGAAACCCTGCAGATCTTTCCTCTTGATTATTGCAGCTGCACTTTAAAAATATGTCCACTGAGATAGTTTGTGGCCTTACAGTCAAGGCTTGAGGAAGAAAAATGAGAGAGAATTCAGATTTCCAAAAAGATGTATGTTTTAAAGCAGTGTTTCTCAACCAATGAAATCTTAGGTCTACAACCAGCACTATGATCCTGGACAGGACTGGGTGCAGCTGTTGGTTAGAATGTTTCTGAGGAGGGCGACCACTGTCGCTCTCCTCAGAAACATTCTAACCAACAAGAATCCATGGCTTCCTGCAAGAATGAGGTGGTCTTTACTGGCTGTCTTCAGTTCTTCGAAATATTATGTGTTGCTCTATGCTTTGTTTCAGCTGGATGAAGCTCTTCGTTTCCATCGGGGGTCATTCACGCCGACCTCGAGTCCGACGACATGACGCTGGTCGATCACGTTCAGCAGCTGTTCAGCGTCCCACTGATTGACTGGTTTGGCTCATGAAGCTCCTGAGCGACAGACCGGCGACACACTGGGGAGTCTTTGGTTCACGTAAATAATCAAACTCGGTTTTGCAGATGTGGACCAGCTGTGTCGGCGCTGCAAGCTGACATCGCAGTTTGTTAGTCAGACCTGTACCCGACCAAGTCATGGAGGCTAAAGCACGCTTGTGTCTTCCTCAGATCTCCAGAAATACTGCTGAGTGCCTTTTACCCATTCCATTGATGCTTGGACTCCACATGTTGATCAGAATTCCTCCATTAAAAAGAGAAAAATCATTGAAGATAAACACAAATGATAATTTCTTCCTCACAGTGGTAGAAGTTGATTCATATTGCAGCAAACACTCACTGATTTTAGCACTTTATTGGTCTTGAAATCAGAGCTTCTTTAAGTTGGAGGAAACATGTTCAGAACTAGTCTCTGCTCTGTGTTAACAGATGATCCAGCATTTTGTTTTGTCCACAGTTGAGAATCATCATGCTCGTTACCAGACAGGCTCCAGAAATGGTTTTGGACCTTGGACTTCACATCAGAGAATATTTCAAGAAAGACTCTTCCACCACCAGGTGAAATGGAAGTTTGTTTCAGAAGGCTAGTTAATAAATGGTACAGGTGTCTTCTAAGGCACAGTAATTGACCTTACTTGGAACTTTATTTGATTGTTTTGTTTCTGTTTGATTTGTTCCTGTAAAGTGTTGTTCAGGCCTTTAAATGCTGCTAAATTAATCAGTAATGCAGTCGTTCAAATGGACAAACAGGTGCTGTGGACTGTTTCCAACAAAGGAAAATGACGCTGGCTGATATTCATCATTACTTCTTTTTGGCTTTTTTAGTCGTGTTTCGGGCGATCCTAAAGAGGTAGAATTTATTTTTGATAAAAGCCAACTGTCCACATATTAGGACGTCCTTTTGTACAAAAAACTACTTCTTGTACAAAGACAAAGTTTGTATTTATAAGGCCTTATTAACACCTTGCACCATGTCAGACTGCAGCTCTTCACCGAAGAAGATGAGGATCAAGCAGGATTTGATCAGTTTGATGGGAATTATTTCACATGGGTTTGTTAAATCTACAGTTTGATGTGAAATGTTTCACCACCCAAACATCCTTTTCGTCCGGTCATACAGAGAACTCCAACAACTAAGGAAGAGGAGGAGTGATGAAGCAAGACAAAGGCAGAACGGGAGACAGATCTCTCACTACCCATGAATCGGAGGTTGAATCTCAAGCATGCGATTTCATCTGTACTATTTGAAAATGAAACCATGTCATTTGAATGATCTCCTCTTTCCTGTGAAGGTTTAACCATCGACTGATGCAAAGGTTTTTCAGATCAGCTCCTTTATTAGTGAGCCGACTGTTCAGATCCTCATAGCCCATTTTCCTTTATTATATTTTGTGAATGAAATATTTGTGGGTCGGCTTCCCTCGGCTGTGGATCAGTGGGGAGAGCAGTCGTCTGACAATCGGGAAGTTGTTAATCCGATTCCCGTGTCCCCCTGATTGCATGTCGAAGTGTCCTTGGGCAAGACACTGAACCCTGAATTGCCCCCGGTGGGAGGACTGAGCGCCTTGCATGGCAGCCGCCTCCACCATTGTGTGAATGTGTGTGTGAATGGGTGAATGTGATAATACAGTGTAAAGCGCTTTGGTCTCTGCTAATGCAGACGAAAAAGCGCTATAGAAGTGTAGTCCATTTACCATTTACCATTCCCTCAGACTCGATATTTAGAAAAATGCATTCAGGATAAGTCATTTTCTTTATATTCAATGAAAGACAGTTTTCATCCCTTTTTTTGACCTTGATTGTGAAATATTTCTACTACTTATCGATGTAATGCAACCTTAAACTGTCTGTGAAGAAACAAACTCAAAGAAAGACTAAAGTACTCCAGAAGATATAAATGTTACCATATAATCCATCAGGTCAGGCTTGTTCCCGTCAGAATCAGCACTCGGCTTCTAATCAACAAAATCAAAGCTTTACTGCTTCATTCTGCCTTCGATGAAGTTAAACCGTCTCACCTTCTTCGCTTACGAGTTTTCACTTTGTCAGGACATGAAGTCAGACGTCATCAGAACTCATCAACATGTGGCCACACTGATTGCTCCAGAACATTTTATCACTTTCATTCATTGACACATGGAAAACCTTTCAAATCAGTTTGTCTTTACCAAAAAGGAGAGAGAAAGGAAGTGATACAAACCAGAAGGAGAGATGGAGCAGCAGTCCAGAGTGTGGAGGACGATGAGCAGAGGATGAGAAGAGAATTTTGTTCAGTGTGAACTGATATTAAAACCAGTTTGACTGAGTTATTGATCAGAATTTCTCACTGTTGATTGCCCCAGCTGTCTGGAGTCGGTGGAGGTGAAGGACTGGATTGAGAGAGGGTATTCCAGGTCCCATATATCATCGTATGTAGTGTCAAGGTGCTCTTGTAAAGGACGGCTGCAGGAACGACGCGCTTTGAAGAAAGACAAAGGTGAAACCGGTGCTGTGAATTTGAGTAATGTCACAATAATACATGCTCACCACTGTGGTATTATCAATAACAGACAACTCTTCATGACCTCAGACCAGGAACAGGATCACAGAGGAGAAGCTGCTGTGTGAGAGGAAGTGGTCTCAGAGCAGCAGGAAGAAGAGCCTCAGTTATATGAAGTCATTTAACCTTTGTTTATGCAGGGAAGGCATTGCTGTGTGATTATGCTCCCACACACACATTCACACTAGTGAACTGCTTGGCACCTCCGCAGCACGTCGGGCCTTGACCGAGGCACGCAATTCAAGGTTGTCCCAAAAAGGGCCTGGCTGGAATGAAGGCTTTTGGAGAAATGTTACATTTCACAAAAAAGCGATGTGCTGAGCACAACTGCAGTGCTGAACTTTTAAAGACAGTATACAGCGCCTTTAATAGACATGTCTGCAGTCTGACTTTCAATTAGCCAAACACAATATCTTGGTAATTTTTTTTCTATTGAGCTGATGAACATTGGAACCCAGCACGACTCTCCGGCTGTTGAACTTTAAAATACTGACGCAAAACCTCCCCTCTTTAAACACCCACTCTTCAGATGTGTGTAAACAGTACGCGACAACTTTAATAATGCAGCGCATGCTGGGTTCCGTCCAGGCAGGTGAATGAATGGGAAAGGGGAGTAAGTCTGCAGAGGACGATCAGCTGCTCTGGCTGCTTGCTGACTCAGCTCCTGTTTTTAGCTTCATTTCAACCAACGGTGAAACGGCGGCGCTTGTTCACCGTCCCGTCTGATATTTATGCAACCGTTGCAAAAATGATCAGAGATTAAAGTGTTAAGGAAGATGATGTAGTTAAACCAGGCGGTCCTGTCTGCAACAGCTTTCCCGGGAAGTTCAGAACTGATGTTGAAAGAATTACGGGGCGTGACCTGCCTTCAGTCTGTGAATGATGAGGAAACAGTGAATCCGAATCAAAAGATCTCCTTTAAATCTCACTTTTTTCACTGCGATTACTTCATTTCTTCTCAAATCCTACATACATCAACACTTTTTTCAAGGTTTCACCTTCATTCTCAATCTTCTGACATGATTGATGACACTGTATTTTTCATCCTGAGAAAAAAAAAACTGTCTGCTCTATATTTGATATCTTGACATGAGTGACGTTTGAACTGAAACATTTTCCATGAATTCGTCTCCATATATTCCTTCTGTCCTTCACTAAGGTCTATTATGGAAAAAAAAAGAAAAAGAAATCATGTCTCTCGCTCGCTTTCTTCTCTTTGCTGAACAATCTCCTGTAATGAACTTCCAAGACATGAAGTCTTTGCAGTTCAGAAGGTGTCATCAAAAACACTCCATTTCTTTTCTGCACGTATAGTCCTGTCCTGTAAACAATTCTGTTTAAATTGAGTCACCAAACCCCCCCTTGGCTGGACGTATCAATGAAACAAGGAAGTTGAAACAATCAGCGAGGTGAATTCACTGAACCGCGTGTCGGATGAGATGAAGGGTGGTTTTCATCATCCGGTCTGATGCTAAAGCTTGGATAACACACACGCGCGCACACACACACACACACACACACAGACGCCCACGCCTTGTGTCATTGTGCAGCCGATACATGTGCGCCTACTGAGCGTCTAATGACCACAGGCTGGCCGGAGCTGCGCCGTGCGGGATCAGGTGTCTGATTTCTGATAAGAACTTCGAGCAATGGGAGGTTGTCTTCTTGGGGGAAATCAAAGCCGAGTAATCTGACTTCCATGGTAACAGGCGAGGTGAAATGAGAGCGGATATGTTGATATTCACTGATCCTATAAAGTAATGGGTATCTCACCACCCACCGAGTCCGTGGATTTAGAATGTCAGTGTGATTAGAAAAAGGATAGCGCTCCCTGTGAGGTGCCCGGCCTGTTCGGGATTCAACACTCTGCCTTTCCTGGCTGGACTGGGTTAACGCAGGACTGTGCAATTATGCTTTCAAATCACATTTTTTACATAAAAAAACCTGAGATACAGATCAGCAATTATACTATAAGTAAAATATGTAATGCAGCCCATTAGTGGATTGAATGAATCAATCACAATTAATAACAGATCATTAGAAATATCATTTAGTATTAATACAAATACAGTAACTCGTATAGAGACGGGAGAGAATCATCCTGGTTATTAGTCCTGGCTATCTGTGTCAAGTCTGGGGGGTCCTCAGTGTTTCATAACCTCCTGATCTTAAAGTTGGTGCCCAGATCGCAGTAATACACAATTTCTTTGTGTATCACAACTATCAAGATTTCATTGGTGAGATGCCTTGACTGGTTATTAGTTGCAATGATTATCAAAAAGTACATCCCAAATAACATTGGCCTGATTTAGCCAAATCCATACACAATCAGTAATAAGTAAGTAAAACATTTATTTGTAGGATTGTTATTTTATTGACTGAAAGTTCCGTTAGATGTTCAGGATAGCATGGACTGAGTAGCAATCAAAAGAAGTTAACAAAATAAAAGTGGTGCTGGTACAGGCAGCAGTTAGAAGCGTTCACTTTGAAACTGTTTGGGTCAGTGTTTGCAGCTGATAGAGGACCACGTGCATCATTCAGAAAACTAGAAAAAAAAAAATCTCAAAGTGTCTTTGAGAGACACTTTGAGATTCAGCACAAAAAAAAAAAAAAAAAACTCTTATCATGATGGCAACAGCACTTTTAGAGGTCATCACCTTGTGAAAGAACAGCATGATGCCATTTTCAGTGGAGAGTGCCACACATTATCTTCCTCTCGCGGAGATCTTCCTGCTCTCCCCTGGAGATTCACACCTCTCACCCTCTGGTCATTATTCATTTTCCCCAACCTTCAGGCTGAAGCTGAAGTTTACCAACTACCCGAACCCGAGAGCCTCTCCTCCTCCATCCGCCCTTCCCGCTATATCCTCTTCTTTAAGTTTGTCCCAAACATTTAGCCGGAGTCATTGTCTGCACGCCGCCTTGGCGCGCTGCCCCGGACTCTCTTTTACCACTTTACGGAGGAGACATGAATACACATCCCCGTGGCAATGCGGATAATGAGAACATGTGCTTGTGAGGAGAGAAACAAATAAGGAACCAGCGAAGATGGAAAATGGAATAAAGTAAAGATGACCTCCAACGGCTGAGAGGTTCTGCAGCGTGTTCTTCCTGCGCACACACACACTTCATCACTGTGAGACATGATCTTGTGGGTGTTGGTGCAGGTTGGTGTGTTGTGTTTTTTTTTCATCTGTCCTTTCTGATCAGAGGACTTTCTCGGACTGATACTGCCTGTAACCAGTGAACAAAGGGAAAAAAAAGAAAAGAAAACAACAAAAAAAAACACATCACAAAGGCTGCACTGGGGGGTAATTAGTCAGACGGCACATGCAGTGATTGTCAGAATCGGTAACACGAGCCGCGCCGGGCTTCATGCGACGGTCGCGCCCCTCTGAGTTAGCACGCCAGCATGGACGCGGTGGATGCAGTGGGTCGCTCGTCCGCATAATCAGCAGGCAGCGCTTTGAGGTTTCTCCCAACAGAGGGCCTTCCCTCAACAAGCTGCAATCAGCGGTTATGTGTGTGTTTATTTTCTGCCGGGGAAGGACAGAATATAATCCACATCCGACTCGGCCTCTGCGCTCCGAGGCCTGATTAGAAAAATCCAAGCTCCTCTTCTGGTGGTGCCACGCGAAGAATTGGATATCCTTTGTTTCATGACGAGACGTAAAGGTCAAGCGGCGGATTCCCCTCTCCAGCCCGGTCATGGGAAGACAAGGACGCGTCCTCCAAAACTGGATAGTCCCAGAAATAATTCACCCGCCCCACAGCTTTCTTTTTTTGATGGCGCTGCAGCTACCGCAGCCTCTGTGCTGGGTAAACAGCGGCGGTCGTGCTGTGGCCGCAGGAGTAAGGCGATCCGCCATATTGTTTGTCCTCTAAGCTTGTACTCTTACCAGAGAGCAGAGCAGCAAACAAGACAGGCTTAGCAGCTCCATTTCCACTGATAGGTTGGGGATTTCGGGTGCAGGACTGTGTAATTTCCCTGCTTGGCCCAACAAGCGCCAATCACTCACTAACAAGCAAGAGCTCCATCAGCAGCACCCTCCGACAACAAGCCTTGTTAGCAATTCTGTGCTAATTCTGTTTGTTTTGAAATAACCTGCAAATGATTTGATCCAGCAAACCATGTCATCTTCATTACCGCCCCAACCCCGGCGCATTTAAACAAACACGTAACAGCTGCTGGCTGCACGGAGAAGCTTACAATATCCCAAATTGTAGTGTTTACAAGAGTCTGGGCAGGGTTCAGACTGCAGCCTCTCCTGCATGGAAGCAAATGTCACTCAAAAAAAAAACAATATGTTGATATTCCTGGTCACGAGCGTAGGAAACTGTTTCCAGATTGACCAAAAAAAAAAAAAAAACTCTGCTTTCAACAGCTTTCTAATGGATCCAGCAGTTTTTTGACAAACACAACCTGTGCTGTAGGGACAACATTAGAAAAGTAAAGTTAATGTCAGGAAGAGACAGAATCGTCCCTGACAGCCGTTCAACAAGCTGCTCCATCACTCCCTTTTTTTGAAGTTCACTTTATTAACAGCCTTTTCCATCGTCACTTTCTTTTTATACCGCCGGTCCTCGCTCTGACACCTCCGCACACCAAAGTTGTGTTTTTTCACGTACAGTGTCCCCACATTCATTTTCATGCCTCCATTGCCTTGACAGCCAAAGTGTTTTCCCAGTTCCTCTTCTTCTCACATAAACCCACTCTTTTCTTATTTATCCACCTCTCACCTCCTCTTTTATGATACAGTTTTCATGAGTTAAGAGCTACAAGGTTTCATTTCTTTTTGAGCAGGAAATAACATTGCCCACATCAAAACTATATTTGCAATCATTTTTTCTAAAAATGTTTCTCACAGAAATGGATCCACTTTGTTTTTCTCTTTGTACATCTTTATTAGAACCATTTTTATTTACGCACATTAACACACAAAACATACAAAAATAACACTTTGCTGATGGCGGAATGTGTTTGCAGCTGTACCTGTTCATCATTAGAATGTGTAAAACTTCAAACAACACAGACTGATATCAAATTCATTTTGATATGACTGGAAACATTATGTGCTTCTGTCTGGCTGTTTTGTTCACATACATATCAACTAATCAGATGACAGAAACTCCGTGAATTTATCCGTGTGAATTTGGTGAAGGCAAACTGAGCTTCAGAATGTGGTGAAATTGTGATTTTAGGTGTTTCTAAACTCAGCATGAGATCTTGATATGAGAGGAATGGCCTCAGACTGATTGGAATTGACAGAAAGGAGCTCAAAAAAAACCCACCAGCAACAACCCACATCTGCAAAAGGTGATCTCTGAACAAAGGGAAGCTTGTAGCCGGAAAGCTGCAGCAGCAGAACACCACAGACGGTGTCACTCCTGTCAGCCGAGAAGCTAAAATCCACCGAGACTCACTGATAATCTGCAGCAGGAGGTTTGAAATGTCTCCCAGTCTGAAGGACCTTGATGCCACGTTCAGAATTTGGTGACATCCTGGATCCATTCTGACTGTTTTGACACTGTGGGAGTTATTTTATCAGCTGTGCATTGAGCAACACAGACCGTCTGAGGTTTACCAGTACTGCAAGTACATGAATGTTTTCATTCATTTTGGATTCATATGTACTAATCGAGAATGGTTGAACTGTACAGCTCATCTCAGAATTTAGATCCACATTGAAAAGTTGTGAAGCTTCATAGATTCATAATCTCCCTCTGTTTTAAATATGTGTGGATTTAATGCAGATGCAATGATGCAGGATTCCTATTCGACAGCCTCGGCCTTGCATGTGGGTTTAACAGTCCTGATCCACCGTGGTCCATCTGGTCGTCTCAGGGATTCCAGGTTAACGGTGTCTGGATGTGACTCGATAAGGAAATCTTCCACAAAGATCTTATACAGATCCACTCAAATCATGAGATATAGCTGCTTGGCTTGTCAAAGGACTCAAAGCCCAGATTGGCCGGCCGTGTTTCTGGCAACACCAAGATTATCGGTGTTACAGCTTCAGGAAGGTAGTGTTCAGCAGCTCAAGGACTCTTCAGGGTGTTCTGGTTGAAGCCTCACTCATCTTCAACATTCATAAGATTCTTGCCTGATGGGCAAAATGAACATAGAATCCTCCATTTGGGTCAATTATAGGTTCCAGATGGAAGGATGGATGAACAACTAGAGCATAAAACATCATCAGCACAATTGAACCAGGTATAAACAAATGTATGACTTGTATTTTGATGGCAAGTTTTCCTCTTCTTGATCTTCACACGGAACAAAAACCTGTCAGCAAAATCTCAGAGATTTCCAAAGTTCACACAGTTGGAGTTGTATCCTGGTTTTGCTCTGTGAATGTTCACAGTATTATAGTATCACTGACAAGCCAGAAAAAGGCGCGTGTGTGTACTGTGGCCTGCGCTAAAAATAACCAAGTATGAAATGTTATGTTATGACATGTCATGACTTTGCCTTGAGCCTGTTTAAAAAAAAAAAAGGAAGAAAGAAACTGAAGGACAGTGATGGAAATTGAAAATAAACACCCAAAGGTGCAGAAGACAAAGAAGCATTTTGGCATTACTCATTTAAAATGCCATTAAAATAATGCAGCACAGCTTCCTGATCCACGGTGTTAAATCGGCACTTCATTCCAAACATCACAGCAATATTTAAAAGCAGAACTCTATTTGCAAAATCATGTTTATCTAAGTTGACACGTCAGTGCCCTAAATGCCTTTTCCAGGCAGCGACTGTCTTTTTGGATTTCCAGATCAGCACCTTGCCTCAGTCGCTCGTCTGTGACCCTGCTGCGTCTCTCTTTATGCTCCAGCCACAATATTTTCCCTTCATCTACTCTCAGCGCTACGGGCAACATCACCCCATTACGTTGTTGCGAGCTGAAATATCTTCACTCTAATAAGGGTTTTAAAAAATAGGCTTGTTTTGAGAGGATGGACTCTGCTGACTCTGGCGAAAGGAACCACTGTGGTTTGAACTGTCTCTCATTTGTATTTATTTCCTTGTTGTCTCAGCAGTAAAGGTCATTTATGGATGCAGCTCGTGACCCCGGGGCCCAGGACCAACTGGGGATCACAGAAGGGGTCCCGATGCTCCCTCTGATCCCAACTTGCTAAAATGAACTTACTTGTGTCAACTAAAAACTTATTAAACACTCTGTAGAAATTTTCGTGAGCAGACTGGGGAAACTGCTCATTTTGTTGAAAATGTCTGAGACTGTACAGGTAGTGTTTGAGGAAATCAAGTCAGCTGTTTTCTTCTCATAAGTCTCAGCAAGAGGTACAAAGTGATCATCAAAGAAACAGAAATAGTCCATGGAAAGGCAACGGAAGAGATCAATAACCAATAAAATCAACTCAAAACTCAATGAAGCTGTGAACTACACCATTGCTGTACATTAACTGCTGGGCTACTGGTACATTGGGGGATGTACAAACAAGCCAACTGAATTCCAAGTCCAGCGCATATGGAGAAAGAGCAGTACTTATATCAATAGTCCTTTTCCCATTATCTAGTCTCTAAAGTTTCTGCATTGTGTTAAGAAGATGGACGGCATGTGGGCGTTGGACGGTGGACGGCGGACGGAGTGCGGTCCGCTGCGAAAGTGACAGCCGTGTCTCAGGACTGACCACAGCTGCTGCGAAACATAAACTGTGTGAATCCAGACAAGAACAGAAGGTCATTGGCTCTCACACCCTGTCTATGTCGGAGATATGTTCGGCCATGTGCTGCTTCGCCCACGGACCTCACTGCAAATATCACATCAACTTAGAGCAAAGGTTACAACAAACAACTCCAGCTGCTGATCATATTCCAGTTTTTCTGAAAGTTATGAGTCACCAGGAGCAGCGTTGTCGTCTCAGTTTGCCCTAAGAAAAAGCAACGTGCCATCGATCTGAATGACCAACATTTATTTCTAGAACAAAATGAGCAGAGGTGATATTTGTGATACGGCTACAGAGGAAAACGACAACCACAAAGGTCGGAAAATGCCAAAGACAACTCACTCTGCTTTGGAAGATAGGGCCCAGAGAGTCTCGAAATGCAAAACCAGCATGAATATATTTTAAAAATAAACAAGGAGAATCACTGAAAAAGAGAATAGCCAATACACACAAAGAACTACAATGAGGTACAGAACTAAACTTTATAAGACAAAGACAGAGACTTGATGATGCCTACAATCCTACACATGCCCAATGTCCAAAAAAAAGAAAAGAAAAATAATTAATAATAATAATAATAATCAGAGGTAATCTGACTTGAAAAAAGGCCTGAAAGACATTAGCATTTTGGTTTTGTAGCTGTGGGCACATCAGCATGTTGGTTTATGTTAGCAGGTTCAGAGCAGAACAAAGAACAAGGAATCTGTATTTGTTTGTCTGAATCCTTCCAGCTTCCATTTCGGTCCAGTAATCCTCACATCTGACACTTTTCTCACTTTCCTCTCATCCATTTCGGAGATCTCTCCTCCCCTCCTGGACGGCGTGCCCACACACTTAGAGAGATACGGTATCCTGAGCCCCATCCGCTGCAGAATACTAATGCCCATTGATCTGAGGGAGACATAACATTTCAATCACAGGGAAAAGCATCTTCCAAGGCCCCGAATTTATTACGATCAATGTGCAATAACCATAAAAGCTATCGAGCTGAGGCTGGGCGGAGGGCGGAATTAACATCGTGTACATTTAAATCAGAGGTTACCACTCAGCAGCGCGATCCATTCACATGTCCGTCCGGCCGGCCGGCCCCGTTTGGCCCCGTTCAGAGTCTGAGAGGAACAAGGTGCCGCTTATCGGCGGAAGACAAAGGCGGCAAAACTTGTTTCTCACAACCTCCGAGAGGAGAGGGGGAGTTAATTAAAGCATGAAACACCTCGCTGAATATCTTTAGCTCTATCTCCAAGCAGGCTTTCCAACACCCAAGAGTAAAAAGGAGGCATGGGGCGGGAAGGGGGGGGCTTTGAGTCGGTGAAACAGAGAGGAATGAGTTGGAGGGCAGCAAACCCAGCACTATTTCAACAGGAACATCTGACTAGACAGGCTGAAGCTGCAAATTGCTTTTAGCACTCAATTTCTCACCTTAATTAAAAGCAGAGAGAGGCCCAGTTTCGGGCTACCTCACTTTCAGGATCTGCTCTCCATGACAAAAGTGGGACAGCGGCGAGGTGCTAGGTGGGTTTTTCATCTGTCGCCAGTCGTCTGTTGATAAACCCTCCGAGTGGCGTTAAGTCGGGTCAAACGCTGACGCTTAACCTTGCGGTGTGGAACCTCGGTGGGCTGAATGGCAATTAGCGGGCTCTTTTGGCGGGCCATTGTGCGAACGCCGTCTCTCTCTCTCTGCCTCCATTGTTTACTCAAACCTACAGTCACAATATAGCTGCAGCAGCTGGCGGTGGCACGCCATCCATCTCTCTCCGCCGTTTGATTTATGACTGAGAGTCCTTTTGTCCGGGCTGATTGCTGCTGGAAAATGTTCTCAAATGACGGCTTTTAATGAATACAGCGGGATGAATTCCCATTCAGGCTAATGTTCCACTGTATCCTCTTTGAGAAGAACTGATTCGATGAATACGTGTCATTTTACAGCTCTCAGAAAGTGTTTTTTTCTCGGCATTTTATGTGCAACAGGGGGGAAGAGTTCTGCCTCTGTGAGTCACTGATTGAAGTGGGAGGATTCCTACGCAGGGGTGGCGTTTGCATGTTCTTCTTGAGCTTGTGAGGATTCATTTCAGACAGGGGTTCTGACTCCAAGCTGCATGATTTGTGTCATTACTAATGATCACACCACGCACACACATTTAAAGACATAAAGCAGGCCCAGCCGAGGACATCAGTCCCATGAAGGGTCTCTGAGGAAACATGCTGATCCCATTTATTGACGGAATCATTACCACAATCTCATAATTCCAGCAGTTTTACTGCGCCCATAATCAGCATCTCTTAATCAAATCCGCCCGGCGTCCGACGGCGGGCGTGACGGGAGAGGAGGAAGCTTTTCCTGTCGGCGGTGGAGACGTGACACGGACGACCGTCAAAGAAAAATATTCAATTATCTTAAGCAGGTTTACACAAGTGATTGCTCGGATGAGGGTTTTTTTCTGAGGAAGGAGGGGGCATCCTGGGGCGGGACAGAGCCAGGCGACTGGAGGTCTCCGTGGATTGATGAGATTCCTTCTGATGGGCCGAGTTGACGTTTCCTCTTTGTGGCGAACAACAAATTACTCCTTGTTTTCTGAGGCCGGCCTGGAAATCTGATGAGGGGAAATTACTCTTCACATCTGCCCTCGTTTTTGGGGCACAGATGTGCCTAAAACTGTAATTCGCTGGCTTAAAGGTTGCCTGCAGCCTCAGGACTTTTCATAAACTGCTGAAAAAAAAAAAAAAAAAAGAAGTCCTTTGTGAATGATTGCATACATGCATGTAGGCTCTGCAGCCAAATGTCAGTCAGTCGTTACTGCGGGGAAGTGGGGAAATATTCCAGTCCCGCTTCAACTTTTGGTACTTGCCATATTTTTCGGAGTAAATTGGACGATCAAACTTCAAACCCCTGACCTCGGCTCTAATTATTTTTGGGTGAGTCTGGGGCGTGCAGCTGGACTGACGGGCCGACATGGATCCTGCGTGAAATCCGTTTTGAAGGTTGCAGTGGAAGAGAGTGAGATGAAGGAGAGCAGGGAGGGAGAGTTGGAGGGCGACGGAGCTGTTTGGCAGCTGACTTGGCAGAGCGTCCACTGACATTACAGTTTTACAGCAACAGTCTCTGTCTGCAGACTCACTCTCTAAACATGCTATGGAAAAGCTGTTTTCTTGCAGCGGACACACCGAACCAGGGCGGAGTGATTTGAAGCTTGTTCTTGTTCTGTGAAACACCAATACTGTAAATGCGTCAGTGTGTGCAGACACCCACACACGGTGTACGGCACTGGCCGGAGACTCGCTGACCTTCAGCTCCATCTGAAGGGAAGGTTACGCAGCTGCTTGGCACCGGTGGAAGAACATCCCACTCTGTGGGTAAACATGCTGTCCTGACCTCTTGGGTGTGTAGCTCAACAGCAATATCGGGCTTCCATATGGAAACTGTTACGTTGGTCAACACCATGTGCATCTGATGTGTTTGGCTTTGTTCGTGTGTCACAGATCATTATTCAAACCCATAAATGGCACGATTTGTAACAGAGGGTAGTGAAGCTCAGGTTTTCTTGTGCTCCAGCTCATTCTCAGGAATAAAATGTAAAACCCCTTCAGCTCCTCAGAGGCCAGGCTCTGCTGTTGACCATACCTGCTTCCTGATCGATCGGACGGCTGATCGGGGTTCTCTCAATGAGGGAAAGTAAGGCTCTTTTCGGAGTTCCTCCTGGATGAGACTTCACTTCACATTTCACAACAATGAATTTTGGCCCCATTATTCCACCGCATCTTTAGTAGTGTTGCTGATCGACTAAGACATTCTGGGAAACAGAACACGTTACCAGATGATATTAGGCTCAAGACAAAGCTGTTTATCCTTGATTGAGAACTACTGAAGAGGTTATCAAACAGTGTATCAGCCAGTTTAGAGAGCTTTCTTTAATTCAACGACACGTCTGACAAACCTAAATTCTCCCAGGACAAACACAGAGAGGAAGTTGTTGCTCCAGGCAGTTCGATTCTTGGTGATTTTCAAAGAGCTTGCTCTGTGATGTTCTCCAGTTACAGGAAATTCAGAACTCTCTTATCAAGCATATTTTAAGTGTTTTTAAGAATGGATGGAAGCTACAGTATGGATTTGTGGGTTACTATAATAACACACCAGATCAAGATAAGTCTCTTTTGACAGGTTCTTCCTGTGTCACTGACCAGTTTATCTTCTATCAAAGAGGTGAACAAAACAACAGAAAATCTTCCTTAGTTCCCGATTGTGAAGTTTAGACTTGACTGACTTGCCTGTGTTTTCTCTTAAATCCTCTATTTGTTCTTTTCCTCGGAAACAGTTTTTGTTTGACACCATCCATTTTCTGCAAAAAATGTTAAAACGTGGGAGAAAAGCGGGCAGAGCTGAAACAAATGAAGCCCAGCAGAGCGGAGGGGAGCCAGGACTGAACGGATATGTGAGCGAATGGGAAGTGACATATGAAGAAAGGAGCCGGGCTCGTCGTGGGGAAAACGAAAGAGAGGCTGCAGGACGGGTCAGACAGCCGGCGAAGGCACCAGATAAAACTAAAGGATTGGATGCTGCTGCACAAACACGGCAGAGCAAGATGGATGGAGATAGAGAGCGTGACGGAAAGGAGGTGAGCATCCAGTGGCTGAGCGGGTCGGACGTGAATGCAGTTTGAAAGGAGGTTTCTGGAGAGGAGACGGAGGTCGTGGAGTAGTCAAATATGATCACACAGAAAAATTCAGGTGAGCTCACAGTCATGCAAATCCTGCAGAAAGCTGGAGGAGAGGATTAAAAAGCAAAACACTTCATGTGCAATATGTGAGGAGAAGAAGAAAAGGGAGAGAAAGTGGCGATGGGAGGAATAGTGTGAGTGTGGGGAAGGTTAAGGCTAATAAATGACTAGTTTCTGTGTTGTTTGACCCTCCGCTCTTCACTGATCTGACAGACGGCGCTGGACTTCCAAAGGAGCGGCAGAGAAGCAGCTCCTGCACTTTGAACTGCGTGGATCAATTAGACGATATATTCAGAGCCGGATTCCTCTCTCGTTCTGTCCAGTCACGCCTCTGCGGCAGCAGCCCTTCCCGGGCCGGCCGCGGTCTGCTGGGAGCTAATAGATTCCGCCGGCTCTCCGGCCAAAAGGCCCTGCTATGGTTTTGTACGCGTGCCCAGCCTGCAGCGGGGCTGCGGGGTTTGGACGGGCACGCAGGGCTCCGGGAGCAGGTGGAGGTCTGGCTGGAGGGCACGGCACAGAAAGGAGGTGGAGGAGAGGGAGTGCTGGACCGCGGCGGGCTGGGCTTGGCAGCGCCGGACGGCCGCATTGTGCACGAGAAGTGACCCACACCTCCACCTCCTCCAGCCGCTGCCGCCGCGACCGCGAGTCAGGATCCTCTGTGGCGTCCACAGAGCTCTCCAGAGCGCCCCGTCCAACAGCGCTGGAATCTGTTCCTGCATCTATTTTCCAACACTGGAAAGGAATTTGGTGAAGAAAAAAAAAACAACTAAATAAACCCATTGAGACATGTTGGTTGAGGGTTGTGAAGGAACGTTTTTCTGTCAGACTTCTAATGTTTTGACTCCATACTCAGTCCTGTAATAGACCCAGGGGTGACTTGGGAGGAATTTGAGTGACATTTATAACAGGGGGCGATGACAGGGTTTTTCAATACTAAATGTTTTGATAAACCAAAGCAATAAGTGGAATTTAAACTGTTCAGTTTATTCCAATTGCACTGCAGATTGGAAACAACCAGTATTAGAAGTCAGATCCCTCAGACTCAAGAGTTAACCCAATGGACCACATACAGCTAATATACTCTTTATTAAAATGCATTTTGCACAGAATCCACTGAGAACGCCATGGAAATCAATTGGATTATGAAGATATGAAGAACGACCAGAGGTATATCAGGGCTTCTAAGATGAGCAATCAATGATTTCGTCATGTGGGTGGACAAGCAGGACCTCCATGTCTCGAGTCCACATGTTGATTTGGCAGCAGATCAAGGATTTATTTACGATTAATTTACTAAATGCGAGGATGTGTATGAGTGCTCTCTGATGACTCCACCTTTTTTGCTGCTGTCACGACCCACACAGCCCCGGAGGTGAAGCCTCTCGCTGAATAACCTGATCACTGAACGTCGGTTCACCGCCAGATCTATTTCAAACCAGAATGTGTATTTCGGTTCGATCGTCGGAAATCATTTTAATGTGAATCTTTTCTGCGATACAAGTAATTGTCTTCTGGGAGAATATTTATTGTTTGTGCTTCAGCCTCTTTGTGCTAAATGTTTCTCCTCTCAATTCGACCTGCAGATTTGCGTGTTTCGCTGGAAACGTTGCTGCTGTTGAAGCGCTGCACAAACAGCGCAGATGAATATAAAGTGACAACGCCGAAGAGAAGTTCCATAACGGAGAGCCCGGATGTCCCAAAGGCACAGACGATTAGCACGGCGGGCTGATAGCAGCTTACATAACCGGCTGGCCAGTCACAGCTTCACAACAAACATAAATACATTTTAAGGAGATAATTTGACTCAGCTGTGGTCGTGCATCTTTCTAATCAGCCCGACTGTTTATCCAGTCGCGTCGTTTTGTACGGCCGGTGATGGAGAAGTATTGCACATTAAACATTATTTCTGGCAACCAGTGCCGAGGAGCACGCTGAATTGATATATAAATAATATATTGTGTGCATATTTCTTATTAATTTCCATCATTGGCACGAATGGATGAGGAGATTTGCATGATTGCAGCTTGTTTCTCCGTAACTGCACTCTAAGTGGCGGGGAAATTAATGAGCTTGTGCATTATCTCAAGAGTTGTTCAAGCTTTCAATTTGTTTTGTATTTTTAATAATAATAAAAAAAAAAAAAAACACATCTAATAAAAGCTTACTGGTGGTAATGTATAGCAGTAAGCTGGAGCAGACATGTGTGGTCACATCGGAAAGTAGCCAGTCCTCCACGTGATGTACGGGATTATCAATCTCATGATCGGTTTGAGAACATGAACTTGTTTTTTTTTTTGTTTTTTTTTTAACACATTTACTGGAAAAGTCAAACCTCCCTCTTGAAGTTATGAACCAGCATAATGCCGGAATTCAAATGAATGTCGTATGAAGCACACCGCAAACACAAACACTTCAGTCTCGCTCGTCGTAATCTCCGGGGATCTTCGAGACACCAGACTTCCTCTCTGAATTCACAGAACTTTATATTTCATATAATGACGCCTGAGAATCTGCATCAGAGTGAGATATGAGTCTGTTGGCTTTAAAGTGCTGAAGTCGCTCAGATTTATTTCCTGCAGCAGAATCGGGCCTTCTGCTGTTCACCACAGGTGCTGGCGGGTTTCTTTTCCTATCAGAGTGTCAGTGTGTGGCTGAGGAGGTTGAACAGGTTTGAACAGCGTGTCAGGTGTGAGTTCCTGCTCTGGTTTTAGCCCCAGGGCCGCTCTCTCTCTCTCTCTCCGCCGGGTCCTTTACCCTCCGCGGGAGGGGAGATACCATCTGACCCCAGCGGCCCTGGTCCTCCGGCCGGGCAGGCCACCTCGCCTCCAGCTCCGGTCTTCAGGAGTTAATGAAATAAATACCTTCCACCTCGGAGCGCCGGTGACTTCTGACCCATCAAAACAAGCTGGAGAGCGTCGGCGTGTCGGCGCCCCCCGCCACGTCCCTGTGAACTCCCCTCAAAATAAACGGCGTGTGCTTCACGGTCTCACACAGCTGATAGCATCTCGGGGCCTTTGTGTTGCTGCCATCTGTCTTTGTTCAGGCCCGATGTTCAGATAACTGCAGACGGCAGAGTGTCGGACACTAAGCGCGCCCCTCATCTGTCGGCAGACCGGCCGCCGCTCTGCCCCGCGTTCCTTCAGGAAGCCGCCGATCGCTTGTAGATCACACTTACAGATGGCCGAACTCTCGCTAGGGGCCGACTTCTGTCTTACTGGTGCCAGAACATCGGTATGAAACACCAACATCTGTCCGCCGCTGTAACGACTTCCAGCGTTCTGGCTTCGGTTGTTCGGGCAGATCGTCGGTTTGATGTTGGCTGTTCAGCTGGAGAGTCCAGGTGGCGGACTGTGATGGACGAGCACTGACAAAACCTCCATCTTTAGAACATCGCAATTATTATATCGCACGAAGAAAGCTAGATTTTAACACGTTCGAAAAGCAGATAAAGCTGTGATGTTGTGAAGAGGGGTGATTATTGAAGAGACGGACCAGTTTAATAAAAATAGCACACACACACGCATTTCAGAATGAAAGGTCGCAAATTTCAGTTTCACTATTGGCTGAATAGCCAATAGTGAAACTGAAATTTGCAACCTTTTATTCTGACAATCATGTTGCAGAACTTAAATATTCACTTAAGATATGCAACGTGATCGTCAGAGTTTCAATCATATGCTGGACAAGAAGCTACAAGTGCAGCATTTTTCCGTTTACTGCCTAAAAATCACGTGCATGCACACGTCACATGACTCCCACCTCAACAATAAGTCACGCGGCGAACCTGACGACTCTTTCATTTGCATCAGAATCCAGTCTGCCGGCGTTGAGCCCGCCTCTAAAGCTGATCAGTCTTCATGATGCTCTTTATCTTCTATTGATGTCACCATAACAGCATCAGTGGGAGGGAGAGGCAATCAGCTCTTATTGTCTACTTAATTAAGCTTCATTTGACGGAGATGAGGATTTGTAATCAGCGCTTCAACCTGCGACGATGTGCCAAGAGCGAAGCTCGCCGTTACGACCGCGACGAGCGGAACTGTGGGAGAGTTTACCCGACGCTTCGGTCGTAAAAACTCCGAGTGTTCAAATCACTGTTATTGCAATCTCAACATGCACGTTAGGCATAACACGGAAGATGGACGGAATTATAGTGAATGGTTTTTTATGCACTGCGCTCTGCTTGTCAACATATTAAATGGATCAACAGTAAAAAAAAGGAAGAAATCAAAACGTCTCGTTTGTTAAGATCGCATGGAAGCTGCCAGGGATTATATTAGATTAGATTACAGTGGGTGAGTCACCTTCACTCTGTATTTTATTTATTTTCTTCTGTTCTTTTCGGAGCCGAGGCCAGAGGAGAGGCGGTGTCGGGGTTAGTTATGTCCGCCGTCTGGTTTAACTAGGTCTCCGTAAGCCCTCCCGTCCTCTGGGGAAATGACAGCAAAGGCTCCCCGCACGCCAGTCAGAGCTTCCATTTCTGATGTTTTCTCGGCCCGCACATCTGCGTCCGCCGACTTCCAAGGAGCCGGGGGGCCGCCGCTCGGCTGCACACGGCGCCATATGGGTGATCCGTTTGAAGCCCCGAGCGAAAGAAACCGAGATTAATTCCGAATCGCGCCTCGCAATCTGCTTGCAGGCCGGCCCTTTGTGTACGGGGGGGGGGAATCGGTGCTCCTGCACGCATGCACGCATGAATCAGGAGCGCCGTGCCCGTCGTCTGA
This sequence comes from Salarias fasciatus, assembly GCF_902148845.1. Lineage (NCBI taxonomy): Eukaryota > Metazoa > Chordata > Actinopteri > Blenniiformes > Blenniidae > Salarias > Salarias fasciatus. The sequence continues at coordinate 7,985,883 of NC_043760.1, read as the reverse complement.
GGAGCGTCTGCATGACTGCCCTAAATTGGGCTGGCGTGGGCCTGAAATTGAATCTAATGCAGCGCTCCCCGGAGACTCCCAGCAGCACACGGGTAAATTATTTAGACCAAAAAAAAAAAAAAAAAAAGAAGAAGCTTTGGACTGTATAATTTAACCCAAATACAGGGGGGAAGATGAGAAAAGAGACGAGTGTGTGTGTTAGCTCGTTTATCACGATCACAGCAAAGCGTCGCACGTGTGCGTCTGCGAATATCCAGCCGGCCGAGTCAGCGGGAGACGCGGCGGTTTCCATCGGAGAAGGCGGGAGGTGTTGTGCTGTGTTTCTCATTAATTTGAAGGTTATTTTCCCGGTCCAGACGTATTTAATGGCAGTTTTTCTTGGGTTGTGTACGTCGTTTTACCATCTCTCCCGGTTTAATTTCCTCTGCCGCCGCCGCCGCCCGGCCTCGGCGACGGTTCGGCAGACTGTGCGGCAGTTGGACGGCTGACGGGAAGACGCGGCGGCGGCGGCAGCCTCGGTGTGACGATGCAGGAGCCAGCGGCGCCGCCGCTTTAATTCCCCACCTCATTTCCCATGCACGGATCAGACGGGCTCCAGTGCGCTCGTGGCTTGTCTTCATCTGCGGCGCAGCACTTTGGTTATCGCGGCCTCCCTCCAGTATTCGGACCGAGCGGATCTTCAATTATTTATAAAGGTTTTTTTCTTCTCTATATTTTTGGGGGAATAGCTGAAGACCGAGGAGGCCGTCGGGCCCGGCTACAGCGCCGCCGCCGCCGCCGCTCTTTTCATGCAGATTTCCCGGCCTCGTGTTGCAGTGCTTGTTGTAGAAGCACCGGCGTGAGACATTAAGAGGAAATAACTCTGCGGCATTAACGGAGATATGTTTCCATTTTGAGGGAGATTAATTTAATCTGCTGTTATTGAGTGCCTTAATGCATTCAGCCGGCAGAGTCCCTCAACGCAGCCTAATTATATCACTTCGGGCACAGAGGAGATGAATGGTAATTTGACAAACTTGGAGTTTGATGTAGTCTCGTTTTATCTCATCTGGATACGATGAGGCTGCTCGATAAGAAAAGGTCACGGTGGAGTGTTATCTTTATTAAAAGTTGGTTCAAAGGACCCTTGTAATGATGATCCCCTCAATTCGGTGGATTACAATCTCTTTGATGGTTTAAACGGCTAACATATGTGCGCGGCCTTTTTACATGTGTTCCCACCAGCTGTGCGGCGATCGCATGCCCGGGCCGCTCGCCGCCGTGACCCTTCGCCTGCTGCCCTGTGGGCTGCGTGGGGCGCAGAGCTCGGCCGTAAACGCCGGCGCGATGTATGACGAATGGCCGCTACCATCTCGCAGCAGTCAAACAGAGCGATATCTCTGTTTTTGAGTTTAGTGCGAACATCTGGCAGACACTGTGAAATCGCATCTTTCAGACCCTGCCGGGGTTTGAGTTATGCGCGGCTGCCAGCGGCGGGGTCAGAGTTGAGGCCAGGTAGCAGCTGGCCGCAGCTCGGCGGTGGAGGAAGCGTCGAGAGAGGAGACGGTGCGAATACGGTGCAGCGGTGATGAACGGAACCAGAGAGTCCTGCAGTAAGCAATCCGAAAATTCAGAGTGTGAAGTGTGCGAAAAACTAGATTAAAACAGATTACAGTATATTATAATCCAGGACTGACAGACCGACTCCACACATCTTGGTAACTTGAACATTCTTCTAACCTGACTGTAAGTTCATGATAATGATTCGGCTTTTCTTTTCTCAAAATACAACATATGCTGGTGCTGTGGCCTTTATGTGACCCCCCGCCGGTCAGAACTCCTGAGTGACGCCTTCAACACGACACCGTGTTTGATTACTGTAAATATCAACCCGGAGCATGTGACAGTGCGTCTCGTCTGTTTCATTTAGGGTCGTTTTCATCATCTTACAATTCATTGTAGGAATCTTTCTTTTCAGTCAGAAATATGTCTTTAATTCCCCTGTTTCTAGAGTTTTAAAAGAAGTTAAAATCAAGTCTCCAGTAGCCGCTGTGGGTGGATTCTCTGAAGCGTTGACCCGGCGCTGCAGGAGGCCGCCTCTCCCAGTCCAGTTCAGGTTAAGATAATGAGGAATAATTTTCCCATGAGGAAAGCAACTTAAACTTTAAGGCTTCAACTTCATCCTATACGTATAAATATTACATTATAAAGCTATAAAATAACACAGCCAGTGTAAGTGTATAAGCAGTGCAAGTTAGTGACTCATCAGAGAAGCAAGTTACTTCATAAAAAAGTAAAAAATTAACTCCATTCGGCCAGTTTGTCAGTTTGATGTCAGAACTAAACGGAGAACTGAGAACTTTGTGGCAAAAAACTGCTATAATGATCCGTCTCTCAGAGACTCTCTGTCCATTTATACATTAAATGTATATTTAAAACACTGTAACGGCTGCGAGCATAAATCTGAAACTGTGCTGACCTGCAGCTGTTCAAAAAGCACTTTGATGGAACCGATTGACAACAGATACTTTTGCTTAAAACACTTAGAAAAGTCTGACATTTGTACGGAAGCATTTTTCTCTAAATGAGCACAAAGGAGCAGAAGTTCAGTCGGAAACTGACGTCCAGAGAAAAACACTGGTGGGAAAAACACTCCACTGCATTTAAATTCATGTTGAGCAGAAGAGCGGAGACGCACGCTGTCGATGTTTCCAGATATTGAGCTGATCTCACGCCTCATGTGACGTTTTCAGGGCAGTTCATCTCAGTCCAGGTCAAGATGACTCCTTCTGCCCTCATAATTCATCGTTCCAGTTCAACTTGCTTCAACTTTCTGCTCCCTTTAAGCGATGCTTTATTATACCTTTGACATAGAGACTGGACTGCATGCTCAAACACTGCAGTGCATGCTGGGTCCTTACTGGCTCACATTCCTGGGGAAGAACGTGCAGAAGCTCCACGTATAACTTTCCTGACTGAGAATTACACGTCCTCTTCCAGCGAGATGAGAATACTAACAGTGTTTACTGATGTGCCTCTAATCCTGCATTAATTATGGACTCCATGAATTATGCTTTCACTCTATATGAACTCAGGTTCACCTCTCAAAAGTCCTCAGTCTTATACAAAATGCACCTTCACCAACCTTCACAGTGACATTTTCTTAAATCTAAAGGCCTGTTTTGCGTTTTCACTCACCTCTAGAAGGTGTATGATGGGATATCACTGCTTCACATTCCTAAAGAGAAATCCCAGCTGGCCGGCAGCAGTCTGCCCAGTGCCACTGAGTCTGCTCTGCACAATTAGGAGTTTTTCCTGTCACGGGAGAACTCTCTACCACCGTAATCCATCTGTGTCACCCTGCAGGTCCCCATGCAGGACCTAATCTAGGCTAAACGCAACTTTAATCCAATTAATCTGTCATAGCACAGGACTGCTGATGATATTTTTACTTTCTGCTGACACGTCCCATTTCCCTCTCGGCAAAATAATGAGGGAGGATAACTTCATTTGGATAAGAGAGAGCAATAATGAAAGACAGTTAACGCTCTAAAGCCAGAGACGGAAAGCAGCAAGGAGGAGGCTAAATCTGGAAATCTAATGAATTCACTGCCTCTAAGCTGCTGTTTACTCCATAAGGACCGAGGAGCCGGAGTCCGCCGTGCAGCTGCAGCTTCGCTTTCAGCCGCCGTGAGCTCCGGTAATTGGAGAGATGTTTTTGCATTAGCCCCTGGAGGCCCAGAAGGGATCGGCTGTGGACGGCGGAGTGCAGGTGAAGTCCTGATGGCCCTCGCTGATTAGTGCCGTGTGACGCGCTCGGCTTCGGATGCATTATTCACGTGTCCGCTGAAGCAGAGGAACACGGTGCGGTCCGACTGAGTGCTCCTCGCTCTCTTTGTGCGTCTTAATTGATTCATCAATGTTCAGAGACTCGCCATTGTGGTAATCGCTCTGGGGCGGCGTGAACCCGCTGATAGCAGAGAAGAGAAATGCATCATTACTGATCAGATGCGAAGAGTGTTTCAATCCACTTCGCTAAAATCCGTTTCATGTCATTTGTGTCTTGAGGAGACCTTCAGACCTACACACTGTACAATCTAATAACACAAGTTTTGTAAATAAAAGTGTAAGATTATTACCATTACGAACACCTTTATCAACATTAAGAATATAAACAAAACAAAATATTAAAATGTGATCAATTATGTTTTCAAGTACTCTGCATTCAGGCTCTGAAAATTCAGAATGACAGGACTGTATTCATGAAATAATTCACTACTGTGAAAATCAAAGATTAATTTTGATCAATTTTCAGTCATTATTATTTCATACTTGCTGCTGGAAGTCAGGTCAGAGGTCAGAAACACAAAAATCAAAGATAAAAACAATCAGGTTAGAAAATCTGCTCCTGAAACTGCAAAAGTGTGAACTGCAGAGGAAAGAAATGGTTTGGCTTTTCTGTGATTGTGTTGTATTTGATTCTTTCTACATAAAGTAGAATTTGAATTGAATTAAACTGCTTGGCCTCCATCTTCCTTCAGTCGGCGAAGCGCAGACCTCCTCCTTCCACTCAGGACTTCCTCTCATTCTCACAGCTTTCCTCAAGTTGCTCCCAGGTCATTGTTTCTCGAATACTGTAGGCGGATGATCCCACCTTCAGAGCTTTCTTCCCCTTTTTCACAAAAAAACATAATGCAGCGTAAAGCAGGAGGAAATCTTGACCTCTTAAAGGGTCTGGAATGATCTGTTTTCTGGCAGTGGAAGATCTTCTGGTGGAGGTTCTGACAAGATACCTGATTTCTGGATGGATGATCACCAACAATGGTGTGAACCAGAGTGATCTCTGGCCTAATGAGGACATATGGAGTCACAGTTCTTCCTGTTTCTATTCAGAGTGAAAGGTGTCAGCTCCGTGAATCAAACAGGACACTTCTTTTCAAACTAACGGAAATAAGAACCGTGAGTTTTTCCAGGTCAGCTGGAGATTCTTTTAAAGCCGTAATCCCTGGAACACCCAGACCTCCGATCCTCGACCCCAGGTGAAGAGCCACTGCTTCACATTTCATGAGCTGCATCCATGCGACTCCTCTCAGCCTCCTGCTTCCTGTCAGGAGCAGCGACAGCCACCAGGGCGAACTTCCCACCGGTGAGGGAAAGCTGCAGACTGCAGAGTTCTGTCGCATGTCGCTTTGAAGACGGTGCCAACGGCTCGAAATGAACTCCTGTGTCTGCAGGAAGACGTTTTCAGATTACTGCTGGTTCACATTCGGCTTGGTTGATTCCGGCAGTGAATATTGGCGCCGAGCAGTCGGATAACTGGGAAACGCTCATTCCCACCACACTGCAGCTGTTGAGCGTGCACTTTTTACTAAAACCCAGCGATGAATATTCTCCACACATTCTCTCTCTAAAACCTCCTTCTGTTGCCTTTGAAATGCCAATTCTTCAGATAATCATGTGCTATGCTTTGAAAAGTCAAATGGCAGAGTTGATCCTGCACCGAACCCTCGGAATGAGCTGCATTACACCTACATCTGCATGATTTAGAGAAGTTTTTTTTTTTTAACAAAAAACCAAATATTCAGTGAACAAACGCTGACTCCGTGTCTCTCCCTTCAAATTCCTGACATTTAAGAAATGCTTCCAAAACGTTTCAGCCGGCGCTTTTTGCTGTAATGGCGGCGTGAATCAGCAGAAAAGAGCGACCGGTTCCGCTAAGTCCTGTTGGGTTAATGAAGGAGGCACAAAAACAAAGGATAATTAGCTCCCTGGTTACCGCAGACTTTGGCGGAGCAGCCATTAGAGTCACCGTCGGCCCGTCAGGCGGCCGTCGGAGAGTTCAAAGCCTGCTTACTGCAGGAGACGAGCCGACAAGGAGACTTTTTTTTTTTTCTGCTAAATTTAAGTTGCTTTACTGGGCGAAGCGCAGCGGGAAGACCAGCTCAGAGCCGCGGCGCTGCGCATTCATGCACCTCTCCTCGTCTGATTTTTAGCTGCAGGTTTGGCTTCGATGGGGCAGCACATACACACACACACACACACGCACACACACACACACACACACCCTGCCGCAGCGCTGTGTTTAATATGTATATGTTTGAGTGTAAACAAGCAGCCCTTTGAGCTCACGTCGGGTTGCGAGCCGGAGCGCAAACTATTAATAAAACATGCCGGAGCCGACATCTGCATCCGAACCACAGCAAATAATCAGATTATCAACGAGCAAACGTTTCGCAGCGAGCGAGCCGCCCCAGAAGCTCGCTTTCAGATCTCACCTGCATTCTTGCCACTGTTCTTCCTCCTTTCTCCCATCGCCCCATCGTTTCCCGGCCTGCTGCTCCCTCAGTTAGCACTGATTTCTTAAGTGGCCTGCGATGAATATTAAAAGATCTTTTTGATATTTTACAGTAATCTTCAATCATGACCTAATTATTTTATTTATGATTTCGGCTGATTGTAATCTGAAGGAGGTCCCTGAGCAGATTCTCATTTCCTGTTCATAGTCACCCACTGTACTCACTGTATTTTCTGGGTGTTTATTTGAAGGCTGAAGATAAAAAAGAAGGCACATTTTAAACAGAGAAACTTTGCTGCTTGTTCGTCATCACGTCACATTAAGCCATTAAACAATCAGGCTGTTTTGCAGATTTCAGCCAGCCTTGATTTTTTAGATTATCTGAGTACCACACTGGTTTTGTGTGTTAAAAGCTTCATCACAGCTTTTAATGAGCCAATTCATTGTTGATTTCATGTATCTCTTTAAGTTTGAAATGAAAATACATCATTCAAAGAGTGAAGCTCATGGTGTTTGCTCTGTTTGTACTAAACATTATATATACATGCATATATTTGATATAATTTCAATGACTGAATCTCGAAAAACACATAGATCAGATAGAAACACTTCAAAGTCTTTAAGTTCAGAGTTCACTGATGGTTTTAACAGTCGGTAATACGCACTATTTTCAGATGGAGGTAACAGCCAGGACATTGTTTGTTCTTAGTCTCGGTTTGAATCCAGCATCAGTTTAGTCTCACTCTTGGTTTGGTCAAGGCCTTGTTTGGTCCGTGTACAGACATTTCCTAAAATTTCAAGAATTCCTTGAGCTTTAAGGCATTTGTTTGAAAATAGTTTTGATGACAAATGAACAAAAAACAAAAAAATAATCCCACATCAGCAGCTGCAGATGGTGAAAATATTGTCTGAGTTTTCAGTGAAATCCACTCCGGCTCCTCTTACTCCTGGAGCTGACGGCTTTCTGCATCTGATGAAGTTGGGAACCTGAATCTGTCTTCAGAACTTGAAGCAGGTCTCTTTGCCATGAGGTGCACAGAAAAAAGTGCTATGACCTGATTTCTGAAAAAAGGCAATCTCAATAGAACAAACCCAAAGTTGAGGAGACGCGCTGCGTGTGGGAGGAAAATATTTGGTAAACACTTCTACCGTGTGGTCATAGTGGAAATGGAAGTAAATAACCAGACGTCTCCACACCCCAAAGGCGATGCTAAGCTGGGCCTGGCTTCCTCAGATAAATCCTGAAAAATCAAATGCAGAGTAAATATCCCCATATTTTACAGGTCATGTTCAAACCTTGGAGAAAATAAGGAGAACATGTTCGATAACTTCATAACGATTCTCGAGAATAATAGTCCAGAATCGGTCCATCTTGGATTCTGAGGAGAAATTGGAGTGGAGTTCAGTGGTTCAAAGCAAAAATCCGATTTAATAATGTCCAATAATGTTTCCACAACAAAGTTATGTCATGTATCTTTGTCATTACATTAATAATGTCAGTAATCAGAATAACTGTCAACAGTAACTTCTGGAGAGAATTAAAAAAATCAGAGAATTAAAGTCTCTCAGAAATAAAGACAGGCCGGACCTCACTTATCTGAGAAAGCATCCTCAATACGTATTCACTATAAACAGCAGAGATCCCACAATCCTCACCAGAGCCCCATGATATGTCGTACATGTATTGTTGCTGCGGTATCTCTCTGCTGCTGAAACAGCAGATGTGGACAGGATTGGAAAAAAAATAATGAAAAAATTAACTTGATCCAGTAACTGAGAACTAAACAAGAACTATTGTTACTTTGAAGAACACATCTATGTATTTTGCATAAATCATATTAATACAGTGAAACGCAGCAACACCCGTCCATCGAGCACTCCATCTCATGCAGCTCTGAATCTGAATCTCATTCAATCAGCAGCTAATTCAGGACATTTGAAGATAAAGACGAGCGGAACCTTCAAACAGCAGCTGAGGCTGCCGAGGATCTTCTGATGCTGACTCAGCTATGATTCCATCCTGGAAACCACGGCGCACTCTCCAGAGCCCTTCAATAAATCATTGTCTGTGAGCACAGTGTATGAAGGGAAGCCATGGGAGGCCCTGCAGCGTGCTGCCATTAAAATATGAAGGAACTCAGTGAGTTTCAGGTTAGTGTGACGTGCTGCCGACCAGTCCTGGAAGATCTGATGTTCCCAACCGTCTCAGAACTGGGAGTGCATGGGAACGTGGTAATTACCAGATGAACAGGATGCACAGACTCATTCTCACCTCCTCCCTTCCAAACAAAACTAAACACACGGACTCACTCCTCCTCCTCCCAGTAAATTGCTTCAGCATGCTGGGAGACCGCAGCCCCTCCTTCGCTCCGCGCCGCTGAGTTCAGCGCCGCGCCGTCAGTCCTCGGCTCGGTCTGACGGAGGCTCGCCTGCTAGCTGGAACCACTTGTCTTCCTATTTATTCCCTCCCTCCATTATCGCGCTAATGATTTTCAGACATTTCCCTCTAACTCATCCAACAGCTGGAGCAGCAGCTGCATGCCTGCAGAACCAGCTGATCAGAAGATAAAAGCTGCTTTTAACTCATGATTTGGTCTTTTTTTCGGTACATTTCTATCCATCCTCCTTTTGTTTTCAGTGTTACAGTTGACTTGCTTGTGTCGCTGTTGAATGATTAAACAGTCTTTGCCTGTACTGTTACAATATTTTAAAGTTCATTTAATGAGCTGAGTCATTAATTTAAACTGATATAAAGAGTGTGGTACATATAGGAAACATTTTCTTAACCAGCATTGATGCATTTAATTCTTAGTGTCCTCAGGGCACATTTTGATATTATACACAAGATATGGTAAACACAGATTAGATCCGCTCCTCAATGTCAAATCTGGGCATAAAAAAATATCAAAATGGGTGCATTTCCAGACACAAACATCTTTTCTGACACAGCAGCATGTTATTTGTGATAATTATGATGGTGGGAATCTTGAACTCTGTAGGGCATGAACAATACTGTTTTCACAGTGTTGACTGACTTCAAAAGCAAAAAAGTGAATTGTGGTAAATGTCTCTGTTTTGCTTTGTTTTGCGGTCCGTGGTTCTGGCAATTCAAATATTTCCTCTTTTGATGTTTTTAAAGCAGCAGAAAAATGGTATTGACATTCCTGATTCATCATTTATCAGTGGTTTCATGAAGCTAATTCTGTGGATGCGCTCGTGTTTCGGCCTGTGATCGACTTGCAGCAGGTTCAGCCTCCAGTCCCCATTCTGAGCGTATTGCTTCACAGCAGATACTACATAAACTCTCCCAAATGGATCACAAACCCTATAATGGATTCAATACTGCTTCCATATGATTTTTAAATCTGTCTTCACATTGTGCATTTATGAGCTTCAACCCACTGTGTCTCAAAGCTGCCGTAACCGAGCGCTGCTGCGGTAAAACAATCAGACCAACTGCAGCTTTTTCACAGTAAAATCTGAACCCGTCTGAAGCAGATGGTTCAACAGGTGCTTCGCTGGACGCGGCGGCCGAAGCAGGGTCGACCTCCGTCCACCGCTACCGACGCCGACCAGACTCGTCCGGCTCTTCAAAGCCCGTGCCGTTTTCACAACAGAAGCAGTTTTCAGCTAAAATACGAGCATGTAATTACACATTTGCGGCGAACCAAAAGAAAACATGGTGAAATGAGAATAGACTCACATCATCCGCTGCAGAATCGAAAGCCGTCACGGAAAGCGGAGCGGCTGTTCTGGGGAAGAGGAGTTTTCAGTATTCTGGGGAGGCAGTGATTTAAAAAAAAAAAACCACGGGAAGCCCTTCAGCCCCGCCGTACACGCGCGAGCGGCCGCAGGTCCGTCTCCGGCCAGCTCTCACACCGTCTGGACGCGGTCTGAAGTGGCCGTCTGGAATGCAAATCTGGGCCCCGTGTCTGCAGCTGAGGGCAATTTCCTCACCATCACTATGAGTAGCTTTTCATGCTTGTTAATTACTTCTATCTGTGGGACAACACACACTCAGGACGCCACACAGGTGGACGCACACTCACCAACACACACACACACAGACATGCCGTGCTGGCTGTAGAAAATCAAAGCCGCTCCTGAGCATGTGCACACAGTCGGCCTCTCCACCCAGACCGCTCCGCTCCCCTCTTCCCCCTCAGAGAGAAAATAATTTGTCCAGTCCCCGTGGTCCAAGAACGCCTTAAGTAGTGGTGGGCAACCGATTCTCGCAGGGAGGTACACTTTTGGGTGGAGGAAGCGCAATTACTCCGCGGGGAGCTCT